>NC_140528.1:84730258-84773786 GCF_057382185.1 Mchenga conophoros | reverse complement strand
TAAGCATGCACTTCTAGAAGGGAAGACGAGGCCAGTGTTCCTCTCCTAAAATCTTCAACCCTTTGTTCGTTGCAGCTACCTTTATAATCTGTCCCCTATCATAAAACGCCCACGGTGTGCTGCAAACTCTTTGTCTGTGTCTATGTGCACGAGCACATGAATGCCTACCTCTGCGCGCTCCCTTGTGTCTATGTGAGTGCTCGTGTGTGACTGTGTGCGCATGAATAAGTGTGTGTGTGTGGATGTGTGTGCGTAACAACTAAAACACGGTGGGGGTAGATGACTCCCTAGAGGTCATAAACCCCTCTCCCTTCTAGACCACAGTTACAGGTATCATAAATGTTGCGACCCCCACCCTAAAGCTTCCTCTGGGGAATTTCCACTCAGTGGGGGAGAGGCCTCCTACAATCCACTCCTAAGTTCAGAACACAAAGAGGCCTTCATTACTCTACACACAGTGTCTCAACAATAGTTCTATATTCTACAATAACACATTTCTAAACTCTAAATCAGCTAAATATTCTACAAGTCCCCCTTTTTTATCTGCTCTATGGCAGATAAAACTAAACTAAATCCCTCACCATAATGTTTTCATACTGTGACTCCCCATTTTCCAAAAGTGGCATCATGGTGTCGGCCTTTGTATCAGATTCTCCCACAGCACGATTGATGAGTCTTACAATCAAAGCTCTGATACAAGGCACACAACAACACCCACATGTCACTAATACTGCAATAAAAACAGACAAAGAAACCATAATTAACATAATAAAACCTTTCCATTGCCCAAAGACAGAGGTCATCCATGCTTCCAGCGGGTCATCTAATCCCGAATGCTCCTACATTGCGGTGGACGTCTTTAGGCCTTCCAGAACTCGGATCACATAGCCGTCAGGAACTGTGTCATTGAAAATAAAAGTACCATACATATCCCCAAACATCGCGCAAACGCCCCCTTTTTCTCCCAACAACATATCTAACGCCATCCGATTTAGTACTGCCATTAAAGACGCTGGACTCAACTGTTCAGTAAGCCCTCGCATTTAATGACAGCACAAGGATCAAATGTACACGAGATTGTGGACCCTTTAACGTAGTCCAACTCTACACCGCCATAATAATTAAAACACTCATCTGATTTACCTGTTTCACTACGTTTGGTTCGCTTCACCGTGGCCTGTGATGGTGGAGTCGCTGGAATGGATTCAGGTCTGTCTCTGGGCAATTCACTTATAAAAAATCACAGTTAAGATTACAACAGTTATCACTCCTAACACTACCATTGCTCTCCACTTTCCCCCTCAACCAGCCTAGAGAAGTTAACATAATTTAAATGTAGATAAAAGGCTCGTCTGTTTACATCTCTCCCTCACAGAAGGCTTCCCTGCAGAGCATCAAATCTGCATGGCAAAGTGAGACACTTCAGGTGATCTTCATCCTTGGGAAAAATGGTGTCAACTATTTCCCAGTCTCCTAGTATTTGTGCCTCACACAGAATCACAATTCCATCACTGGACTTCCTCTTCGCTGTCACTTTTAGAGCTTGGCACACTCTCTCCATCCCTCGAGTTTTCATGTTCCAACGCTGCTGAAGATTTAAGGCAGAGCACGTCGTACACCTTAGTTGTCTTCCTCAGCGTCAACGTTGAGTCTTTCATTTTATTTAAAATCTTGCTGTGGGAAGTTTCCTCTTGATCTCCTGGAAGCTCAGTAGCACAGCTCTCTGTGTGATGTCTGCTGTGCTGAAGATGATCTCTGATCCTCCTGAAGCCTCTCTCCTGGCCTCAGCTCCCATTTTGTGGACGATCCTTTCAGCCACTCCTTCTCGTCACGGCACCTCACGACATCTACAGATTAAAAAATAACACTCCTCTCCCCACACGGCTTTCGCCATGTGTCAACTCCCTACTGAGACATGTACAAGAATGTTGCACATTCTCCCTAAAACCATCTCCAGGGTTTGTCCCTTGGAGCAGCCATACTCCGACCTGTAACCCTGTGTAAAAACATTAATCAGCAGTCACATGTTAAGATTGTTTAACTCCCAGCTCCACCTGGAGCCTGTAACCTGGAAAACAAATCTGTTAAATCAAACTTCACATTTGCAACCAACTATAGATCATGAGAGTGATAAAGTACTCAGCATAACAGACAAGTATCATGTGCAGGTTTTCTCCAATCATTAAATCACTATTATTACCATAATTTGTCCCAAATCATGAATCATCCCAATTTATTCCATAATTTAATCTGTGACTTTCCTTAAGTTTGTCACTCACCATGAGCCCAACAGTGTGGTCAGATAATGAGCCCCATGTAACTATTCTGTAATCACTGCACATCTGTTCAATTGTCACTTGTCTGTCTGTGCTGAATCCTTTACCAGCACTCTTAAAGAAAAACAAACATTAGCCAAACACACGGTTCATCCTGATTGTCAGGTGTCGACCATCCAGATTCCAGAGGAGCTGTGAAAAGTCATAAAGTTAACACTCGCTGTGGAAAAAGTAACAATGGTCTCATCACAGTATGTCTCAAACTGTATTCATTTCTCCCCTGTAACATTCACATTCTCTCAACAACACAGTGTAATTTCATCATCAACATATAGCCTGTAACTACAGTTTTCTTCTTTTGCAGAATCCTCCACATGCACTCTTAAAGAAAACAAACATTAACAACACACATGGATCGTGTAGTGGACAGGCGTCGGCCATCCACATTCCAGAGGTGCCATAAAAAAGACCATAAAGTCAACCATCCATAGCTGTGGGAAGAATGTTATTCACATCATCAAAATAACCTTCACATGTTCCCAAAAACACAGTGTAACAGCATCACCACTCATAACCTGTAATAAAGAAACAAACGTCCACCAATTGTTCTGTTACACAGCAAATCCAGCATGTCCAAATTAACACTGTCGGATTTGATTTCAACACTATTAAAGTGTCTATATGGGTCCACACCAGAGAGTGTTATTTTAACTCTTTTTGGAGAGTTGGTACATTAACTCTGATTTAGTGTTAAACACCAAATCTGTCTGGAGTTGATAATTTAACACTTAGTGTTAAGAGTTTATATATTAACTCTCAAAGAGTATTTTAGTTTAACTACTTAAGAGTTATCTTCTAATTCATTCTAAAAAGCGGGAATTTTACTGTTCTGAACTTCTAGAAATTTCTTTTGGAAATAAACATTTACTAAAATATGCAATGGTTTTTGAAAAACATTTATTCTGAACTGTGCACCACAATTTCAAAACATTTTCTGAAAGATGTAACAGTGTACATGTTCTCACTTTCATTAGAATTTTGTTTATCAAAAGGTCTGACATGGTAAATGCAAATAACAGCATTCTCATCACTTATTTCTTCAATACAATATGCATGTCCTTCATTCATCCCTTTGTGGAACTTCAACGCACTTCTGCTCTCCCCCATATTCCATCTTCACAAGCATATCCTGTGTGGAGATTGAATAAAAATTAGTTGACACTAAATAATGGCACAAATAATCCAGTAAACAATTGCAGCACAGTAAAAAAAAAAAGGAATCCTTTTTGAGCCACTACTTGTGTAAAGTATTTTCCCAAAAGACAAAGACACAGGCAACAGGTAATACTGAACTAAATGTAAAACCTCAACCTTTTTAATTTTTACCTAAACCGTGTGCACAAAACTCTGGAGGGATCTAAATTCTAACGTAGAATCCAGTCAGGACGTCTGCTACTGCTGTTTGCTCGGTTTTTTTTTTTATGGGCGATCGTTTTCAGGCTTCAAGTAGCACCATTATACCAACATTTCACATTCTAGACATTGTTTTATTTGACCAAAAGTTTGACTGAAAATTCACATGCAAGCTTTTTTTCAAGGCTGTGGTATTTGCCCGCAAACAATACCTTTCAGCTAGCTAAAACAGAATGTTATGCTATCACCGAGCAACATGGCTAATGCCTTTCACACAGCTTTGTCTCAACTCCAAAGAGCCACAGAAGTAAAAGCTCATGATAATAATTGAAACAATCTTTGAAAAAATGACTTACCAAGCATGGCAAACAACTCAAATATGTAGAGCAAAATGTTCCGAAACGGCTTCACTTCAGCTTCAATTGGAGCCGTGCTGGGGGCGGAGTCTGTGAATTTACTCTATTGGTGTCATAGCCCCTGTAGGAGTTCAGAGTTAAGAGGTCAAGAGTTAATGTTTCCATTGTAACACCTCCAGATTTGACAGAGAAACACTCATTTTTAACACTCGATTTTAACTACTATCATTTTATACCTCAGAGTTACATTAAAAGAATGTGACTCTGCTTAGAGTAAAATTAACTCTACTTTTGCAAGAAGACTATTAACACCAAAAAATTTAACACTTTTGAATTTGCTGTGTAGAAATCACCTCATCAAATCACATGATTAACCATCTGTTGTAAAAAGAAATGGAAATGTTAGCGCTGCGCAGGTGTATACACTCTTTCTCACAGTAATCTCTGTGAGCAACACAAGGTAGTGAATAACGCACCCATGGTAAATTCACAGACACAGAAAAAATTAAACTAAAAAGGTAAAATTTTCAGAGTTCACATAGTCATGTGACCCAAGTTTCCTCCTGTGGTCTCCTTCTGCTCCTGCAACAGAGACACACACAGAGATTCATCCACACCTTTGTCAGGTGGGGGTTGACTTCACACAATGGTGTTAAGTCAGTCAGTCTTGTCAGCTTTTTTCAGTCAGTCAGTTTGTTTTTATTTCCATTCATTCATTCATTCTTTCTTTCTTTGCTGATAGTGGAACCTGTCGTCGCATTTAGTTTCCACTCTCAGCAAAATGACGTCATTTCAAAAAGAAAAAGAACTTTAGATCGGATTACCTCGCTGAATCCTTTTTGGACAGGAACTTACTTTCTAATTGTCCCAGATAAGTGGCTTTCTCCTGAGCCCATTTTAATGTGGAGAAACTCACTTGCAACAATTTTCTTGACGACGTGTAGCGCTTTTAATTCCCGACGTGCAGATCTGCTTAAAGAAAAGAAATTGACAAACAAAAATCAGTGCACTGTTCAAAAAATAAAAATAAAATGAAAAATGACCAATAAAACTGAAAAACAAAAGAAAATAAAAAAATACAGAAGCCCGGTCTTAGGACTTGTCACAAAATGTTCTTTCTCTTATAGGTGAGAAAACACCCATACTTCAAAAACAAAAGCAAAACAAAACAACAAAACAAAACAAAACAAAACAAAACAAAAATCTGCTAGTTTCACTCATTTAAACTCTGGCTGCAGGATTCTGTTCACCCTGCTATCATGTTCCCCAAAATAATACTACTTCAGTCGTCTATGTATCAGTTCTCAACCCACTCAATAAACCAGACTGGATGATGGTAACAGTATTACCTACTTAAAATTGTGTTTGATCTTCATTACGTGTGTGTGTGTGTGTGTGTGTGTGTTAGTCGGGTTAATACATTTTCTGTTTTTATGTATCCTTTCATGTACCTTCCCCTTTTTTCTGAAACAAAACTCCGTTCACTCCAAATTTTGTTTCAGAAACATCTAAATAAAAAACTCTGTCATAGTCAGGCACAGCTAAACCCCAAATGCTTGCAGGTTACCATAGGCAACCACGCTGTGTGTTATTAACCCCTTCTCCAAATACCCTCTGTTAATGTGTAACACTTTGTGTATGATTTTTGTTATCTCTGGTGCATACTATCTACATGTGTGTTGTCACCTTTCCATTTTTCTAAGAGTGCACTTGCATACCTCCGTGCTTGTCTTCCTCCCCCTTTTGTGGTGGTCTGGACACTGTGTCAATCCTCCACTTCCAGGCGGTCGCTTGTCTCCCTGGATTCCTTAACCCAATTTGATTCCCCGCACTAAAACAGCCGCCTCAGTCCTCTTCTGCTCCTTTCTCTCCCACTTTTCAGTCCAATGGCAGTCAGTTTTTTCAGCTTTGTCCCGTGTCTTTCTTTGTCCCACTGTCTCTTTCATTGCCATCTCACTCCAAACATGGCAAGTGTCAAACTCAGACAGTCTTCTCAAAAGTCCTTCACACACAGTGAGGTTGCAGCTTGCTGGAAACGCATCTCCATCCATCCAATCTAGATGGTGGTTCTTCTCTTTCTGATGCTGTTTGCCCGCAGCGCTGCTGGACCTCTCTGCTCAGAACTCTGGTATTGTCTCTTGGACTCCTGTCCACTGTTGATGTTCATGCTCGTGCTCCTGGAACTGCGCTCGGTGTCTTCAGGGAGAGATTAGCTTCCTTGGAGCTTGCTTGTTCAGGATGAGGACGGGAAGCTGCAAAACAATTCAGCCAAAAAATTCTGGCTGGGCGGTTCTATATATATATTATTATTTTTTTAACCTATAATTTTCTTCCGACTGCTGCCCGTGGAGAATTGATCCAGGTCCGTTCCCCACCTGTAATCGACAGACTGAGAGACTTTCATTATTCACTGTGACTGCATATGTTTTCATCACTCCTAAAGCAACACATCTCTGCTTATTTTGTTTTGAACTCTACTGACTTTAAACCCCAAAAATGAAATTTTTATTTGGTCTTAACTACAAACACAAAAATCTTCTTGATGTTATTGTTAATTATTTTCATCCACCACACTCCAAATTATGTTTTTCTTTTGCGTCCAGCAGGGGAAGAAGGTGACCTGTAGCGTCACTGCTTCCCCCAGTTGGAGACAATTTCCCACTCACACTTCCACACTTTTTATTTTCTTTGTTTTCATGATTTTCTTTCTTTTTGTTTTATTACCTCATTGTTTTACACCCACACATTAACCTGTTAACTCACTCCTCCAACCTCATCTTCCTTTCACCCCAACAGCTCTCATACAGTCAGCAATCAAATTCTCCATTCATCCTTGAGTACTTGGTCACCTTTAAATGTCACTATTAATTTTATCAATTTATTTATCATTAGTCTAACACTGATCCACTGTTTTCTTTTCTTTATTTATCTTCAGTTCATTTTCTCCTATTTGATCACTACGATTTCTTGACTACTTATTATTTCACAAAAAAATCAACTAATCTACTTTGTCTCCCTCTTTGTCATCAAGGAATTCACACACACTCACAGGCTGGTCACTCGCCCCCACCTTTTCTTTCTCTCTCACACACACGCAAATTTTACTCTTCGTTCATTCCACCTGTGAACCCGCCCCCTCGAGGCTGGCTCACACACACTTCATGCTTCTCGCAGTCCCATTCAAAGTTTCTGCGAGACACTTCTGCTGATTCAGGACAACGCCCCAAGCGGCACACAGAGCGGGTACCGTCCGCTCGTGCACCTCACGAATTGTGCAAACATGCGCCACGGACTCGATACCGCGGTTTCTCTTCCCCGAAAAAATATAAAACCAAATTAAACCCCCCAATTGACTTCACAGTTTGCAACAATTCACGACACGGCCGCCTGCCGCGATTTCTGCACACCACAAACACACACTTTTAGACACGAATTATTTTATTACTTTAATTGACTCCCGTACTTCCGACGAGACGCCGACTCTAACGGCGCTTTCACACACACACGCAATCTACACACTGCAGTCAGTGGGCTGAGCCAAGCAGTCGTTCTCTCACTAACAAAGCAACTTTCCCCCCACTCTCATGCATGTTATCAACCACGACTAGGATTCAACACCTAGCTTTAGTTATTTAGGGCGCCCTCAGTGCCCAGGTTACCAACCTGCCAAATCCCAAGGACGCGTCCGTCCAAGGGTGGAGTTGCCAAACTCGGAGCGCACACTGTCACGGCTCAACGGCACGAGGGAACAGGGATGGACACAGGCGCAGAAACCAACCCGGAAGCGAGGTGACAGAAAACAAATGATTTATTTCCGCCCACAGGTAAACAAAGGTGAAACACAAAGCGACGCCACCACACTAGTGGAGCGTAGGATTCGTCGGTGATAATGAGGGCGACCTAGACACCTCTAGGAGACGGCTGAACAGCGGGGACAGCGGGGAGGTAGAAACAGGACTAGGTAGGGGCCGGGGGCACTGGAACAAGAGGAGATCACGATCAGAGGGATCCAGCAGACAACCAATAATCCTCCGCAGTTGAATTGAATTGCCTTACTTGGTTTCAGATGGAGGGGACAGGTGGAGCGGAAAACCCGGAAGCGGTCGAGGTGTGGGGAGGCAGGCAGGTGAGCGGTGGGCCGGCAGGCCACGTTGTGTAAGCAGCTGGCGGCCCAGGTCCAGGAGGACGGGAGCGAGGGGAACAAGATCTCCACTCCGGGTGCTATCGCTGAGGACAAGAAAAGACAGGTCAGTCATCACACGGCGTTAAGACAAGGTTTAGGATGCTCCACTGAACTAACATGGGAATAGCAGATACTCAGGCGATGAGTGGTTGAGAGCGCAGGTCTGATATACCGCTGGCACGATTGCTCACAGGTGGTCAGCCAGGGAGGGGCAACCGGACTCCGCCTAAAGCAGGAGGAGCCGCTGTCTGAGACCTGCAGGTGCCCAACCAGACCATGACACCCACGGCCCTTAGCCGGCGACAAAGCTTTTCAGCCCCGCTTTCTAACTAATAGCAGGGCTCTAGACTAACTTTTTGCCATGGGCGTACCGGTACGCCTAAGTTAGGCGTACTGGCACAAAAGTTAGGCGCACACAAATTTTATAATAATTGATATAATATAATGTGTTTTTCTGGATACACTGTGCTTTTTCAGCATTCAAAGATTGATGACACCGTGTCAGAGCACTGGCTATGAATTTCAGAAGGATCAGGCCTTAACTTAACAGAAAAGTTAGCAATAGTTCTTTTCCTATTACAGCTACATCCACTTCTGTCGTGCCTAGGCTGCTCACTAGGGCTGGGTATCATCACTGATTTCTATAATCCATTCGATTCCGGTTTTCAAAGTCCCGATTCGATTCAACTTAGCCTCAGACAGTCATTTATCAGTACTGACTTCATCAGAATTGTGAACATCACAGCAGATGCCTTTGTGTGAAAGTAACTGAGAATAAAACACAGAAAAACATGAAGGAGATTTTCCTGGTCTGGCTTTTTATAGCAGATAACCTTAAAATATTCTACAATGTTCTGCATATAAAGTTTAAATTTCTTCAGTATTGAACAACAGAAAAAATAGGCTTTCTTGTCCGAGGTCATTTAAGTGAAAAAAAGAAAAAGACAGCAGCCACAGCGCTGTAAACAACGGTAGACTGGTGGGTAATAAGCGAATGAATAACACAGAAAACAGAGATTGGAGACGGGAAACCGTTCTTGAAGTACAGAGAGAGAGAGAGCTAGCTGTGCAGGAAGTGTGATTTTAATAGTCGTGGAAGCAAAACAGCAAAATTCAGCTAGGTGAATTTTGGTTGGAGAGAGACAAAACCTGCAGCTCAGAATCAGCGCAAAAAGACGTAATCACAGCGCAGACCGGACGCATCAGGATCGCTAATCTCCGACAGCGTGTCCATCTTCGGACCGTCGGGTGAGAAAGCCGAGAAAGACAAAGCTGATTCTGATGCGTCGGTTCCGCTCTGTGTTTACGTCTTTGCGTGGAATCCGTGTAGCTGCTCTCATCTGCTGTTTGGTTGTTGTTGAACTGGTGTAATGGGCTAAGTTTCCATTCAGCTTAAACACTCCCAAGAAAATCTCCAGGACTCAGACGATTGGATTCCAGAAGTTTTTACTGGGCACTTTTTTGTGAAACTGTAAACACAATACAATGAAATATACTGTAAACACAATACAATGAAATATATGAAATGTATTATAGATGCAATAAGCTCAAAGCATCTGGCTAATTATCACAGCTTGACAGCCTAGCCGCATAGCTTATATGAGACACAATAAAGTTAACCGAATAACAGACAACGGTTCAAAACGCTTCACCGCTTAATTGTACAAAATGAATTATACTCACAGACTATGCCTTAGCGAAGAGAAAAGGATTAATCCTGTAACGGCGGAGCTGGCGGTTGAATGAGCCCACACGCTAATATCCCGAGTCACACAGTAGATTCACTTCCTGACTCTCAGCGTAAACTGCTCTCGTGTTGTCATGGTTACGAAAATACACACACCGCTCTAAGCTACGATAGCGAGATAAAGAGAACACAAAGAACACATTTCTGGGGGCATAACACTCCCCGCTTGGGGTCTTTAAGAGCCCACATCAATTGGCAGAGTCAGACTTTGGAGAAAGAAGCAGAACTACTTCTGTAATGGGACGAGAGAATCCTCTTCTATTTCCATCTTTAACGACCTC
The DNA here is from genome assembly GCF_057382185.1 of Mchenga conophoros. Lineage (NCBI taxonomy): Eukaryota > Metazoa > Chordata > Actinopteri > Cichliformes > Cichlidae > Mchenga > Mchenga conophoros. The sequence continues at coordinate 84,763,530 of NC_140528.1, read as the reverse complement.
CACTTCGACTCTCCGGACCAGACCGTCCTTCCCTGGAAAGGCTTTCGTGATGATGCCCATGGGCCACTCATTTCTCTCTGCCCGATCATCCTTTAAGAGAACTACGTCCCCTTCTTGAAGATTCGGCTGTTTCCCTTGCCACTTGTGTCGAAGTTGCAGTGTTTTGAGGTATTCACGCCTCCATCTGTTCCAAAACATGTCTGCCAGGCCCTGAACTTGTTTCCACTCCTCCCTGAAGAGATCTGCTTCCTCGAACTTGCCTGACGGCAAAGGAGGCGCGGAGCCTGTTTTGAGAGTCAGGAGCATGGCTGGTGTGAGGATGCAGGGCGACTCAGGGTCGGATGACACTGGAATGATCGGCCTTGCGTTCATAATTGCTGCTACCTCGGCCATAAGCGTGGTCAGAACCTCGTGCGTCAGGCGAGACTTTCTCTGTTCAAGCAGCATGCAGTCCAAGATACGGCGGGCAATGCCGATCATCCTCTCCCATGCGCCACCCATATGGGATGCATGGGGTGGGTTAAACACCCAGGTGCAGCTCTGTTTACTGAGGTACTTCTCCACCCTGTCGAACCCTGAGTTTTCCTTGTCCATCCCCAGCTCACGGGAAGCGCCGACGAAGTTAGTTCCGCAGTCCGAGCGTATCTGCTTCGCGGGGCCCCTGACCGCAAAGAATCTCCTCAAGGCGTTAATAAAGCTGCTGGCACTCATGGCTTCGATCACCTCAATGTGCACTGCCCTGGAACACACACACGAGAACATCACCGCCCATCGCTTGGAGTTCGAAACTCCTCCTCTTGTGCGGCGTGAAACGATGCCCCACGGTCCAAAGACATCGACACCTATGTAGGTGAAGGGAGGTGCTACTTGTAACCGTTCTGCCGGCAGGGCTGCCATCCGTTGATGTTCGGCCTTCCCTCGCAGCTTCTTGCAAGTGATGCATCCGTAGAGCAGACTGCTGATACAGCGTTTGGCTCCCACGAGCCAAAAACCTGCGGCCCGAACGGCACCTTCAGTAAGATGTCTCCCCTGGTGTTTTACTGCTTCGTGATAGTGGGACACAAGCAGAGTTGCGAGGTGATGCCGGCCAGGAATGATGATGGGATGAGTCTCGTTCATGCCTAAGCCTGACTGCTCGATCCGACCTCCTACCCTGAGTAGTCGATCCTGGTCCATAATGGGATGCAATCTCCACAAGCTGCTGGAAGATGGTATGTCGACTCCAGAACCGATACACTTGAGCTCTTCCGCATAGCACTCACCCTGGACACTCTTTACGATGCACACTTTGGCTTTCAGCAGCTCCTCTTCTGTAGGACGACAGATGTGCCAGCCTCGACATTCGCCCTGCGTCGAGCGAGCGAAGGAGCTAGCTACGTGGATCAAATGTGCGATGGCTGCATGGAGTGTGCTGAACTTGGAGAAGCGTTCAAAGCGTTGAGGGCGTACCACGCCTTTAGCAACATGGGTGAGTTTCGTTGTCACCTGTGGACGCACTTCGGCATCGATGTCGGGGTCGACAAGATTGTACGTCTCTTGAAGCTCGGATGGATGCCCTGATGCGTCGCAAAGAAAGGCTGGTCCTTTGAGCCATGGTGTACTGCTGAGCAGGGCTGATGCTACAGCTCTTGACCCAACGTCAGCTGGGTTAAGATGCGTTGGAACGTACTTCCACTGGCCGGGACAGGGTGACTGAAGGATACGTTGGACCCTATTGTGTACGTAGACATAAAATCTCCTTGACTGGTTATGGATGTATCCCAGTACGACCTTACTGTCTGTGTAGTAGGTGATGTTGTCATACGTTGTGTCCATCTCTGCGACTATCATCTCGGCGATCTCGACGGCGAGCACAGCAGCACAAAGTTCAAGTCTAGGGACAGTTAGGCTAGGTTGGGGAGCCAACTTCGATTTCCCAAAGACAAACCCAATCTCAGTTTGTCCCTGCTTGCCAGTTACCCTGATGTAGGCTACGGCCGCTATTGCTCTGACGGATGCGTCGGCAAAGACGCAGAGCTCTCTCCTTAGGGCTCCTGTGGTGGAGAGGGACGTATAAGGCCGTGGTATTTGGAGCCCCTCCAGGTCTTGAAGAGACTGTTTCCATCTAGTCCACTCGGTCTCCATGTCTTTGGGAAGGGGTGCGTCCCAATCTTCCGCTTGCAAGGTGAGTTCTCTTAGGATCCGTCTTCCATCAACTGTGATGGGTGCTAGAAACCCTAGGGGGTCGTATAGACTGTTCACGGTCGAGAGTACCCCTCTGCGGGTGAACGGCTTCTGATCGATCTCGATCTGGAACGTGAAAGTGTCCGTGCGCATGTTCCAGAACAGTCCCAGGCTACGCTGGATAGGCAGATCATCGATGGAGAGATCCAGGCCATTGAAATCCTGAGAGCGATCCTGGGAGGGGAATGCTCTGATGACCGCGGAACAATTTGATGCAACCTTGTGCAGCCTGAGGTTGGAAGCCGCGAGCATCTTCTGCGCTCGCTGGAGAACTGCGATGCCTTCTTCCTCTGTACTGAAAGACTTTAAGGCATCGTCGACGTAGAAATCGCGGTCGACGAATCTCCTAGCATCGCTGCCGTAGTCGGCCTCTGCTGCCTTGGCCGCCCGACGCAGGCAATACACTGCGACGGCAGGCGAGGGGCTGTTACCAAAGAGATGCACCCGCATCCTGTAATCCACGACGTCAGAGGTAGGGTCATTGTCTCTATACCACAGGAAGCGGAGAAAATCCCGGTGGTCTTCTTTCACGATGAAGCAGTGGAACATGTGCTCGATGTCGGCGGTGATCGCAACCTGTTCCTTCCTAAACCTCATAAGAACACCTAGTAGGCTGTTATTAAGATCGGGACCACTGAGTAAGACATCGTTGAGCGATACTCCCTCATAGGATGCACTGCTGTCGAAGACCACGCGGATCTTGTCCGGCTTCCGGGGGTGGTACACGCCGAACAGGGGCAAGTACCAACGCTCCTGACCGGGTTGCAAGGGAGGGGCAGCTTCTGCGTGCGCCTTCTTGAGCATCTTCTCCATAAACTCTAGGAAGTCGGCTTTCATCCGTGGTCGTTTTTCCAGTGAGCGCCGAAGTGAGACGAGGCGTTCGAGAGCCTGTTTCCTGTTGTTAGGGAGTCGCTGCCTCGGTGACCTAAACGGCAAAGGTGCGACCCAACTGTTGGAGCTGTCTTGGCAACACTCGGCTTCCATTATCCTTAGAAACTCCAAATCTTCCCTGGATGGAGCAAGTTTGTGGTCGTTGGGAGTGCGAGCGAAGACGGTTTGCCCCAAATTGTCTCCGATTAGCGTCGTCGGGGTTCGCGCTGGATGTTGTTGATAGTCACGTGCTTGTTCAAACACCTCTGTTACTTTCATCTGGTTGTTACATGGCTGGAGATGGCTTGTACGACCGTTCCCTAGAACGGCTGTTTTGTAGCTTCTCACCTCCGGTGGTCTGTGAGCACCTCCGAGGCACACGTCTCCGACGATGACCCATCCCAGGTCAAGCCTTTGGGCGAAGGGAGCATCTCCTGGGCCGCTTATTTGCTCTCGGACCTTGTGGACCCGTAAGATATCTCTGCCCAGTAAGAGAAGAATGCTGGCGTCTGGGTCCGGAGGTGGTATCTTGTCAGCGATGCGTTTTAGGTGGGTATGATGATAGGCCACACCGGGGGTGGGAATCTCCGCGCGGATGTTGGGAATTTGGTTACACTCGAGGAGTGTAGGCAGAGAGATACTCAGTTTCTCGTCCAACGGCTCTACGGTGTAGCCGCTGGCTCTCCTTCCTGATGTCTCCGTACGTCCCGCGCAGGTCTTTAGTGTGTATGAGTACGAGCGCCCGGAGAGCTTGAAGGCTTCGAAGAACTCTGACCGCGCGAGGGAGCGATTACTCTGCTCATCCAATATAGCGTACATTCTCTTGGCTTCCCCTCTTCGTCCGTTTGGGAACACCCTGACGAGACAGATCTTAGCACACGCTCTAGCACTCAGACCTTCCCCACATACCTGTGTGCACGTTGCGTTGACCTCCTGGTTATCAGCTTTGTCCTCCTCCCCGCTATCCTCTGAGATGGAGGGGAACGATTTAGATTTCCAGGTAGGTGGGTGAGGGTGGAGGGCTGTCACGTGGGCAGCGCTACCACACTCGGTGCATGTTATCTTGGCTGTGCAGTTCTTTGCAAAGTGTTCTGTTGACGAGCAACAGCGAAAGCAGACGTAGTGTTCTTTCAGAAGCTGTTTGCGATCATCTAAGCTCTTCTCGCGGAAACCTCTGCATTTCCTCAGAGGATGGGGTTTTTTGTGCAGGGGGCAATGTTTATTCGGGTCAATACGTTCCCTGCTTTCCTTAGACTCGAACTTGGCAGTGCCTGAGACTTGTGTTTTGTGGGTGTGAACGGACGTCTTCGTGGGCCTCTCCCATTTATTCATTCTCTCGTTTGGGGGGCTTGGCGTGAAGAGGTTGAAACTTGGGTCCGTACGTGCTTTCGCCTCGGTGCGGATGAAGTTCACCAACACGGAGAAAGGTGGGAAGCTGACGAAATGTTCTTGTTTGTATCTCGTCCCGTGGTATAGCCACTTTTCTTGTATGCTGTATGGAAGTTTCTCGATGATGGGCTTAATTCCTCTGGAGGTATCCAAGTACGACATGCCCGCGAGGTAGCCATCTTCTTTAGCGGCTTGTAGCTCTGACAACAGGTCGGCTAGATCCCGGAGTCTCCGTGGATCTTTTGTCGTGAGCTTTGGGAAGCTTTCTAGTTTGCTGAACAGAGCTTGTTCGACGGCTTCTGGGGAGCCATATAGTTCGTCGAGGCGCCCCCATGCTGAGCACAGTCCAATAGTTGGATTCCTGATGTTGACCGTTTTTATTCTTCTTACCTGCTCTGTTGACTCCTTTCCCAGGTGTCTGGTTAGGAGGTCGAGTTCTTCTGCAGCAGACAGGTCTAGATTGGCAATGGCGTTCTGGAATGATGTTTTCCAGGCCCAATAGTTTATTGGCTGGTCGTCATATGCGGTGAGACCTGAAGTCACCAAGTGGTTACGAGCGAGATATTTGATGAGGTCAGTGGTTGTAGAATGGTCGTAATCACCTCCGTAGAGTGTCCCGTGGATGGGCTGATGCGTGGGAAACGTAGAATCTCGTTTGGGGTTCTGCTGTAGGAGTGGAGTTGGAGGGGGGTAGAAGGGTGACTTGGAGCTCTGTCGTGTTGGTGCGTCGCTTCTCCAGGGGCCCTGAAGAGCTTGGTGTGGCGTAATAGCAGCAGGAGCGGCAGCTTGGGTCTGAGCCGCGTTATGCGGGTGAGTGACTGGCTGAGAAGGGGGAAGGTTATTTTCTGTAGCCGATAGACCCTTGGCGCTCAGGCTGGCCTGTTCGGAGACAAAGGCGGCTACGCGCTGGTCTTTGACAGACTGGTGGACCAGGCTGTTAACTTCGCTGCGTACTTCGAGACCCATATCCTGCAGACCAGCTACTAGGGAGTTCACCTCAGCAACGGCGGCATCCCTTTCTTTTTCATCGATTAGTGCGTCGAGGCTGGCTTGAATACGTGCTTGCTCCACTTTAAGCTCGATTTCTCTTTTTGAATGTGCCGCTCTAGCTTGCGCGGCTTCAGCCTTTGCTTTTGCCATGGCAATGGCTATGCTGATTTTTGAGCCAGACGATGTACCAGATGAGCGACTGCTCTTGAGCGCACACACTCTGACTGGTTGTCTCCATTTCCTTTGTCAGCATTGCTACGTTGTGACATTGCGTGTCGTTGGGTCTCCAGTATCGGGAGATGTCGGCTGCGGCGAAGTTTTCCGAGGCTATATTGGAGGCTGCTTATCTCTCGATAATGAGTAGCTCCGTACAGCGGCGATCCTCGTATCCCTATTAGCTGCGTTGCAGTCTTTTCACTGTAATGGGCTAAGTTTCCATTCAGCTTAAACACTCCCAAGAAAATCTCCAGGACTCAGACGATTGGATTCCAGAAGTTTTTACTGGGCACTTTTTTGTGAAACTGTAAACACAATACAATGAAATATACTGTAAACACAATACAATGAAATATATGAAATGTATTATAGATGCAATAAGCTCAAAGCATCTGGCTAATTATCACAGCTTGACAGCCTAGCCGCATAGCTTATATGAGACACAATAAAGTTAACCGAATAACAGACAACGGTTCAAAACGCTTCACCGCTTAATTGTACAAAATGAATTATACTCACAGACTATGCCTTAGCGAAGAGAAAAGGATTAATCCTGTAACGGCGGAGCTGGCGGTTGAATGAGCCCACACGCTAATATCCCGAGTCACACAGTAGATTCACTTCCTGACTCTCAGCGTAAACTGCTCTCGTGTTGTCATGGTTACGAAAATACACACACCGCTCTAAGCTACGATAGCGAGATAAAGAGAACACAAAGAACACATTTCTGGGGGCATAACAACTGGTTTTGTGAGCTTTAATCTGAGAATCTGGCGTTTCTGGCAAAACACAGTTATGTTTAAAAGTCGATTCAGGATTTAATGAATTGATATCGCTTTATTCAAGCTACTCACCTCCCACTTCCACCTACACTTTCAACTAGACCACGGGCAATCACAGATGGAACACCGATTCTATTAATCCATAACAAACGTCTCCTGCTTTAACGCACCGAGATGTCCTTACGGGGCGCTAAACATCAACCTGTAGTTCTTAGCAAAAGTCTCTCGCTTTAGACGCGCACAGTACATTAAACATCAACCTGTAGTTCTTAGCAAAAGTCTCTTGCTTTAACGCACTGAGACGGACGCTAGCCGCCTTTTTTCTACTGAGTGAATTTACACTGGGATACGCTCAACTTAGCGAACAGATAATTTAGGCTTTAAACAATATGCATGGTTCGAAAATAAACAGGTCGTGCTTACCTTTTAATCATGTGAGCTAGCTCTCTGTTCGCCTCGTTTCACGATCTCAGCTCTGCCAATTCATCTCTGGGCCTCGAGCGAATCCCGCGGGTTCGGCACCAAAACTGTTATGAAATCAGTTTTACCCCGGTTCTTTTTATTCCTCGAGCATCCAGAGATGGCACCGGACTCAGTAGTCATTTTTACAAAATCTTTATTCATCTTTATTCATCTTCATTCATCTTTACTCTTCTTCATTTATCCTCATTTAAGCATGCACTTCTAGAAGGGAAGACGAGGCCAGTGTTCCTCTCCTAAAATCTTCAACCCTTTGTTCGTTGCAGCTAGCTTTATAATCTGTCCCCTATCATAAAACCCCCACGGTGTGCTGCAAACTCTTTGTCTGTGTCTATGTGCACGAGCACATGAATGCCTACCTGTGCGCGCTCCCTTGTGTCTATGTGAGTGCTCGTGTGTGACTGTGTGCGCATGAATAAGTGTGTGTGTGTGGATGTGTGTGTGTAACAACTAAAACACGGTGGGGGTAGATGACTCCCTAGAGGTCATAAACCCCTCTCCCTTCTAGACCACAGTTACAGGTATCATAAATGTTGCGACCCCCACCCTAAAGCTTCCTCTGGGGAATTTCCACTCAGTGGGGGAGAGGCCTCCTACAATCCACTCCTAAGTTCAGAACACAAAGAGGCCTTCATTACTCTACACACAGTGTCTCTACAATAGTTCTATATTCTACAATAACACATTTTCTAAACTCTAAATCAGCTAAATATTCTACACATGTTACTCCTAAATTTCTATCTTGTTCAAAGAGAAGATGTAAAATAAAGTTCTAAGCTAATCGACCTTAGTGTTCTCCTTTTTTAAAAAGAATCGATAAGAGAATCGATAAAGAATCGAATTGTTAAACAGAATCGAAAATGGAATCGGAATCGTGAAAATCTTATCAATACCCATCCCTACCTATCGCTGGTTATTTTTAGAACATAACACCTGCGATAAATGAGGGACAGCTGAGAAATATAACATTTGAATCCCTTTTCTCTTTTGCTCTGAGGCGCGGGGAAAAAATATAGACAAGACGATGAACATCATTTACAGATATATTGGGTAAATGCCCAAGACATCTATAGAGAGAGATATCGCCGCTTGATTCATCCATTTGCTTAACTTATTTTGGACCGTAAACAGGGCGTGAATAGGACACCGGAAACAAAGCTCCGGAGTTTCTCCTACTTTCTCCCACAATGAAAACACTGGGATGATACAATTATTTGAACATTACCTAATAAGACTGATTCAGGACAGACAATTAGTTATTTTAACCTTTCCTAGCTGTCCTATTCTCTCCATCTGTCAGCTGCTGCTGGCTCTTCCTCCTCCTCTTCCTCACACACTGCTGAGTTTGTCCTGGTGGATCATCAGGGGTGTAAAGCCTCACAGATGATGTGCAGCAGTGGGTCCCTCTATCTGTCCTCATTCTGGACACTTGCAGTTGTCACACATGGAAATCAAATGTGTGATAAGCTGCAGGATTCAAACACAAGTGTAACTTGTACATGTTCAGACTTTTATTACACAATCAGAGAGAAAGAAAAAGAGAGAGAGTGCAGGACAGACAGACAGGTGACAGTCTCAGGTGTATACACTGCTACAAACAGGAGGATTTAGTGTTTGTGTTATTACGAGTGCTAAACAAGAAGGGTTCCCAGATGCTACAGTGGACACATGTGTGACTCCTGTGATTAAAGCATCTTTCTTTCAGCTTAACGAGTGAACCGTCAGCTCGTTCAAATACACGTTAAAGTCCGTTTGGCTCGACACCACCGAACAGAGGCAGCAATATAACATAGCTAACATTAACAGTGCAGTGAATCCTGCTTGTGTCGTGATATTCTGCAAACCGAGCAGCATCACTGACTTTCAGCTTGTTGTGTTTGTGGATATATGACTGACTTTAATTATCCACAAAATCATCACATGCTCTGCAAGATTAAGGTCGACTATTGTATTATTATATTTTAAAGGCTTTAAAAGCAAGTAAAAGCTGAACGTACAAACATCGCTAATGGCAAATAACTTTGCCGACATGTGGCCAACAGTAATGTTTTAATGTTCCTCATTATTAAACTTTTGCACATAAATAAGTGACATAATATTCAGTACTTACTTTTCACAGTTTACTCCTCGGCCGCTCCACTTCTGCGGCAAAATTATCCACACCACAGCCTTAAAATTCAGGGACATGAAGGACTCATTTGAGGGCCGCATTTCGAGCAGCCTTTGAATTGGGACAGCCTTCAGCGCGCCACTGTGACGTAACCGGCCTTAAAATGCAGCCTTTAAGGCTGCAGACCCTGAATTGGGATACAGTCATTATCATGGTACTGGGTTGCGGAGAGTCTCATGTCCTGTGTTTAGTGTTTTGCTTCCCTCATGTCGCGTCTGGGAGCTGTGTCTCCCTCCTGTCATAATTTCTTTGTTAAATGGCATTTTTTTTTATCATTAGTTGATGAGAGATTTTTTTAGTTTTGTGTTATGTTTATTTGTAGCTTCATTTAAAGGAAGAAGAGCTTGTGAATTGGAACCAACACAGGAAGAGAGATTGAAGCCATATGTGTAGAGGAATGCAGTGACATACCATACCATACCTCCTGTTTTAACAGACAAGCTGGCGCTCTCTCTCTCTTTCTCTCCTTTTATGGGAATGTCTGAATTTTTATACATACAAAGTTACATCCTTTTTCAGCAGATAAGCGAAAGGTTTTCTCCTTTTAAGGAAATATTATCAGTTCCATACATGCCACTCCTACTGCTGTGGAAACTTGCTTGAGTATAAATAAAGGATGTTCTGAATGCCCTGGGCGGTTTTTCTGTGTCACATCGGTTGAGCAGTGACCGCCCATGCGCATGTAAAAAATAGATATCTGAGTTGTGAGTTTCTTTATCTTCTAACAATTTCTCTTCACATTAGTATTTGAACTGGATTGCACTTTTCTGTCCATCAGATGATTTAATATATATACATATAAATATTGACTCAGACAAATATTAACACTATAAGTGGTTGTTATAAACTAGACAAAGTACTCTGAGGTAAAAGTTGTATCCTGGGCCTCCTTGGCTGTTTTTGTATTATAACACTTTTGCTATAATACAAGTAAAGTGTCTTTTAAGTCCACTCTCTCGAAGCTCAGTGATTTCCCGCATGGTACTGTCATAGGATGCTTTCTGTGCAAGTTCAGTCCTCAATATTCCACAGTCTGCTTTTTGGAAAGGGATTAGGAACGACAGAAATCAGCCATGAAGTGGCAGGCTAATTTGGTGTGGAAGATCTTGACAGGCCTGCACAGAGTTCCAACCTCAACAAGATAGAACACCTTTTTGATGAAGTGGAGACTGTGAGCCAGGCCTTCTCGTCCATCATCAGTGTTTGACCTTCCAAATGTGCTTCTGGAAGAATGGTCAAAATTCCCATAAATACTCCCAAACCTCATGGAAAGCCTTCTCAGAAGAGTTGAAGCTGTTATAGTGGAAAAAAGTTCAATTCAATTCTTTATACAGCGCCAAATCAAAACAACAGCTGCCTTAAGGCACTTTATATTGTAAGGTCGATCCTACAATAATACATACAGAGAAAAACCCAACAATCATATGACTCTCTATGAGCAAGCACTTTGCTTTTAACAGGACAAAACCTCCAGGAGAACCAGGCTCAGGGTGGGCGGCTATCTGCGGCGACTGGTTAGGGAGAACGAAGTAAGACAGGATAAAAGACATGCTGTGGAAGAGAACCAGAGATTAATAACAAGTATGATTCAGTGAAGACTATTAACACACAGTGAGTAAGAAAAGGTGACTGAAGAAGAAATGTTCAATGCATCATGGGAATCCCCCAGCAGCCTACACCTATTGCAGCATAACTCAGGAATGATTCAGGGTCACCTGATCCAGCCCTAACTATATGCTTTAGCAAAAAGGAAAGTTTCAAGCCTAATCTTAAAAGTAGAGATAGTGTCAAATGAGGAGTTTTTTTGGGTGAATTGTTTGCACCTTGATGTTTTCCTAAAAATTTGGTTCTGTTCATCTGGACATAGCGTTTTTAGTCATTATCACAGTACTGGGTTGCGGAGAGTCTCGCATCCTGTGTTTAGTGTTTTGCTTCCCCCATGTCGCGTCTGGGAGCTGTGTCTCTCTCCTGTCATAATTTCTTTGTTAAATGGCATTTTGTTTATTATTAGTATTTGAACTGGATTGCACTTTGCTGTCCATCAGATGATTTAATGGGCATATGAAAAATTGATCAGTAGTTACAAGGCAAAAATCTATATTGTTAATTAAATGTTAAATACAGATGAAAGAAAATGTTTTTGTTGGTTCATTTGAAATGTTTGGACCCCAGATTGATTGGATGATGGAGGTAGTGGACCTCCTGCTATTTTAGTTGGGGACCCCTGTGATAGACGTAGCTGTACCAAATGACAGCAACATCAGGAAGAAGGAACATGGGAAGCTGGAGAATTACCAAGGGGAAGAGCTCGAGAAGATATGGAGGGTGAAGGTAACAGTGGTCCCAGTGGTAATCAGAGTGCTTGGTGCAGTGACACCCACCCAAGCTAGGCGAGTGGTCAAGCAGATCCCAGGAAAAACATCTGAGATTTCTGTTCAGAAGAGTTCAGTCCTAAGAACAACAAACATACTGCGCAGGACCCTCAAGCTCCCAGGCCTCTGGTGGAGGACTTGAAGAATAGACCACCCGCAGGGGCGAGATGCCCTCTTGCCCTCATGGACAGTCGAACAGTGTTTTGAAACACCTGTGCTTTGGAATCTCTACACAGTATCGGAATGCCTGTTTTGAGCTTCCCATCCCATGTTGGTGTTTGTAAAGTCTTGCTTCTTGTAATAAAGACCAAAAGCTGATGGATTCGTTTTATTCCAGCCTGTTTGCTTGAAATGACTCCTGGCCAAACTGACAACTGGAATGATGAATCAATCTTACCATCTTGCTATCGCCCTCTGTTTCAGCTTGAATGTCATATTCTAGCCTCTGCCCTAATTTGCACATCTCTCCATTATGTGTTCACCCTGTTATGTGGATAAGCTAGTTTTCTTTTGTCACTGAGACAGCACCTGGGTCTGAAACAGGTAAGACAACATTTTTGTTTTCTGTACAGGGGAGGATAAATGTTTAAAGTCTTAGATCCCAATCTTTATTCACGCAGAGTTGCCTGGAAACTTAAACTGACAGCTTCAGCAGCAAACCAGCAGGTTAAGTCTTTTTTTGTGCAGACAAAAAGAAAAGCCAGGTAAGGTCCTTTAGCAAATATTGTTAACTTATTATGTTTATTAATGATTAATATTAATGCATAGAGAGAATATGAAGATAAAGAATCCCTGTGAAAATTCAACCTAACCAAACTATACAAGCCAATCAGAGACACGTCAGGTGTGTAAGAATGGCTCAGATTTCATTTTGCTTAAACCTGGTACATACACTGGAAACTGCTTCTAGTTATGATGTCTGTCTAAGTCAAATTAGTCACTAACATGGCATCATTATGATTACAATAACACATAAAGCTCAAAGGTCTCTACAGGTGTAAGGGTTAGATATTTGAGCAAGTCCTTCACAATAGGTTAAGCATTCCTTTTTTTTTACCTCTTTAATTTGTTTTGTATGTGCACATGTGATTTATATGCCAGTAGGATTGTCTTTTATGTATTACAGTTCCCTTGATCAAGCGTCAAATCAGTTGGACATTTGAAGGTGCACAGTGAAATAAAAGCTTTCCACTAATCTGTTAAACCAAAAGTACTGAGCTTGCTTTTAAATTGTAAGAAGAAGAAAATAGTAGAAAGTAACAGAAACTAGAAAGTACACATACTTGTTTCAAAATGTAGGGAGTAAAAGTAAAAAGTCAGAAAAATAAATACTTAAGTAAAGTACAGATACCTGCATAGAAGGCATAGAAAAAAACATACATATATGTCATTTCAGAGAAACTGCCAGAAACATGGGTATGTGTAACCAGTACAACAGGTTTTGTTTTTCTATTTGTTTTCTTCAGGACACTGGAATGCAGTCTTAAATGTTGAGGCAGACAAACCTTGAAGGTGAACTGAACGCTTTGACTCCAGCAGATTGCCAATTTTCTTTTTACAACACAAAAAAACCATCAGGTGAGCTCAATACGCAAAGTTCTGAGACAGAATATTGAAATAATATAATAGTATATTAAAAAGAAAATAACTTTATTTATAACATACCAGTCACAACAACAGTCATATTAAGATGCTTGAGGTATAATGAGGTATAAAGACAAAAATTAATTACCTGCTAATTTTGGTTGTGTGTCTGAAACAGTTTACTTCAGTGTATAGTTTCCTCTGCAACCCATATAATTATTAAGTCTCCAGTTTTCCAGTTTTCACTTTTGAAAGATAGTTTCTTTGGGATCTTACTGCAGATGAAGCACTGTCCAGTCAGTTTGCAGACAGACCGGATGTTTACGAATATCTAGACTTAATGTGGCTAACATCACGGTGCATATACAGTGAAAACTCCTACTCATTACATCTTTGTTTTCCAGATGAAGTTCTAACAGTTTAAATGTCAAAGTTTTGGCTTTTTACAAATGCATTTGATCTACAAGCTGTTCTGGTCTTATTCAAGTATCCCTTAGTTTTGTTCTCCTTACAGACAAGCAGGTAATATAAAGTTGTGCAGGGTGAGGGTATGGTGGTATGGGCTCACAGTATGAAAAACTATGATTCATACTTATAACAGACCCATTTCTGTAATATATCTAAATATTAGGGGTGCAACAATACACAAAATTCACGGTTCGGTTCGGTTCGATACTTTGGCGTCACGGTTCGATATTTTTTCGATACAAAAAAAAATGTTCATGCCTTTTTAATTTGTCATTTATTAAAATTATAAATATATTGTCACGGTCTGCAGAGACAGGCCGTGCAGAGGTGTGTGTAATGGACCCAGGTGCGTACACAAGTGAGCAGACGGGAGTGAGCTTAACAGAAAGCCGAGCCTTTAATTGTGGCTGATGATCATAACAGAAACAAACAAGAATGAGGGCGGCACAAGAGCAGTAACTTAAACAAACCTGAACTGGGAACAAACTATGGTGAGGCTATGGCTGGGAAGACAACAGACCGGGCATGGGAACACAGACGACACGACACAGACTGTAAGAAACACAGAGACTAAATACACATGAGGGATGATCAGGGGAAGTGGCCACACATGGGAACACAGCTGACACACATGAACCTAACGACAGGACAGGAAAGGTGAAACTAAATACACTGACATGAATACAGGCTTTCAAAGTAAAACAGGAAACATGGAGATTAGACATGACACATGAACCGGGGAGACGTAGTACAGGGGGAGGTGACAGATGCGACAGCGTGAACTTGACAATACAAGACACACAGACATAAACACACGAAGGGCAAGGGAGACTTAATGCAAGGGTAACATAATTACAAAAGGACTGGACTACCTTAAAGAACCTAAACAAACAATAAACATCAAAATAGGTTAAACACAAAACACTGGGTCGCACGACCCAGGACCATGACATATATATTTTAACTCAAAAGTACAGTTTTTAAATTTAATGTTGCTGAAACAACAAAGTAATAAAAAAAATAAATCTATCTGATCGAAATATCACTCATCTTTGGAAAAGAGAGTTTATTACAGAGAAATGTCTCTTTCCAAAATAAAAGCTATACTATACGCTTCTTCTGGGCTATATTCTCAGCAGCATATTAAACATATCAGGTCCCCATAAGGAGAATCATGTGCTAACGGCTGTCTAAATGACTCGGGTAAAGTTTGTAGCATGCGTGCTTGTTGTTTTTGTCTGCTTCCACTTGTCTTTGCACTAGGATGATGTCGGAGTAAATGTGCAGTCATATTCATTGTGTTCCCACTAGTGCTGTCAGCGTTAACGCCATAACACGGCAAATCTCCGTTAACGAGCTACCGTGGATCGCCCCGTGCGTGGGGCTGGACGGCCAACACGTTAACGAGCAAACTGCGCTAATGCAGTAGTTCCCACCAATGTAATTGAGCATTCCGTGGCACATCCGACATACTGTTTTATTTTGTCCATGACGAGCTTACCATCAGGGTCATACGTCACATGAAGACCAAAATTGTTCCAAACGCAAGATCTGAATTAGGGTGGGGGAGGTTCAATTAGCCATGTTGCAAGGAGAGCTTAACTTCTGTCTTGCTAGCTTGCCCTGCGCTCAGTGAATCTGCGTTCGACTACTCCGCCTAGGCTGCACTGTCGAGCGCAGATCCACTGAGCGCTCAACACAGACAGCATCATCAGAAGAAAAGTTGATAAAATAAATTAAAAATTTTGTATTGTTCGATACATATGCGTACCGAACCGAAAGCACTGTATCGAACGGTTCAATATCGATACGAGTATTGTTGCAACCCCTACTAAATATCTATATTATTGATAATATATATTTTGGGTTAGGGAGAACGAAGTAAGACAGGATAAAAGACATGCTGTGGAAGAGAACCAGAGATTAATAACAAGTATGATTCAGTGAAGACTATTAACACACAGTGAGTAAGAAAGGTGACTGAAGAAGAAATGCTCAATGCATCATGGGAATCCCCCAGCAGCCTACACCTATTGCAGCATAACTCAGGAATGATTCAGGGTCACCTGATCCAGCCCTAACTATATGCTTTAGCAAAAAGGAAAGTTTTAAGCCTAATCTTAAAAGTAGAGATAGTGTCTGTCTCCCGAATCCAAACTGGAAGCTGGTTCTATAGAAGAGGGGCCTGAAAACTGAAGGCTCTCCCTCCCATTCTACTTTTAAATACTATAGGAACAACAAGTAGGCCTGCAGTGCGAGAGTGAAGTGCTCTAATAGGGTGATATGGTACTACAAGGTCATTAAGATAAGATGGGGCCTGATTATTTAAGACCTTGTATGTGAGGAGCAGGATTTTGGATTCAGTTCTGGATTTAACAGGAAGCCAATGAAGAGAAGCCAAAACAGGAGAAATATGCTCTCTCTTTCTAGTCCCTGTCAGTAATCTTGCTGCAGCATTTTGGATTAACTGAAGGCTTTTCGGGGAGTTTTTAGGACATCCTGATAATAATGAGTTACAGTAGTCCAGCCTGGAAGTTATAAATGTATGAACTAGTTTTTCAGCATCACTCTGAGACAGGATATTTCTAATTTTAGAGATATTGTGTAAAAATGGAAGAAAGCCATTCTACATATTTGTTTAATATGTGCGTTGAAGGATATGTCCTGGTCAAAAATGACTCCAAGGTTCCTCACAGGGTTACTGGAGGCCAAGGTAATGCCATCTGGTTAGATACCATATTTCTAAGAGTTTCAGGGCCGAGTACAATAACATCAGTTTTAACAAAATTAAGCAGCAGAAAATTAGAGGTCATCAAGGTCTTTATGTCTTTAAGACATTCCTGCAGTTTAATTAATTATTGTGTGTTATCTGACTTTATGGGTAGATAGAGTTGGGTGTCATCTGCATAGCAGTGATGTATGAAATGTATGCTATGCCTTCTGATGATACTGCCTAAGGAAGGAATGTAATGTAAACAGAATTGGTTCTAGCACTGAACCCTGTGTAACTCCATAATTGACCTTAGTGTGTGAAGAGCAGAGGTGTGGACTCGAGTCACATGACTTGGACTCGAGTCAGACTCGAGTCATTAATTTTATGACTTTAGACTTGACTTGAAAAAATGTTGTAAGACTTGTGACTTGACTTGGACTTTTACACCAATGACTTGGGACTTGAATTGGACTTGAACCGGTTTACTTGAAAAGACTTGATATTTTACCCCAAATATAAAATTTAACATGCATATTATATAGAGATTGAAAATGTGACGTCATTCACGGGTAGAACCGCAAAGGATTCTGGGAACTCGTGGCAAGCGGTCAAGCGGTACTAGCGCACGCAGGCTTTCAATTAAAATCAGTTATACAGCGATAAAAAGAAACACAAAAATGTCAAGAAGCTGTTGTATTATTAACTGCAATAGCCGGTCGCATGACAGCCACGGGAAGCCGACGGGTAAAGAGATCGGTTGTTATCGGATTACGTCGTTGAAGAGAAATTGTTCGAGCCATGTTTCCGAAGTAACAAAGAGGCGACGGATGGCCTGGATTGCAGCCATTCAAAGACCAATTATAACGTCCCAGAACACTCCAGCTCACAGGTTAGTCTGCTCCAAGCATTTACACGAAGGTCAGTGTTTTTTAGTAGTTAATACGTCATTTTCATAACATAATTGGTGATATAGGTTACAAGCAAGTCTGGCGCTGAACAGAAATTGTCGCGCTATGCTCCTTTATTTATTGTGCATAAATAGTGAATTGTCCTGACACAATATTGCGTTTCGCTTCTGTTATTATGGTACATTGACAAAAACATATACTTTTATTCACAGGATAAAACTGTTGTTTTGTATCACTAATTGCCCAGTACGATTACAGCATACAGTATTATTGTCACTGCTACATTTCTGTGATGCTACCAGAAATGATTTCCACTGCTAATTAATTACCATTGAGCTCAAAGGTCCTATTAATAAACGGTTAACGAATGTGTATTTATGACGACGATTTGTGAGACTGGTAAACTTATGATACTTACGATGGTCTTTCGTTCTACACGGTGCATTTCAAGGTCCTGCACCCATCCGGCGGTAAACTGTACCTGGGCTTGTTGCAGTGACCTGAAGTTACTAAACTTCATGAGTGTATGCACTCACTCCAAGAAGCGTATAATTATAAATATGCATATAAATATGCTACGATGAGATAGCTGACTTCATCTAACTAGCAAATGTTGTCCAGGCTACGTTGGTGATACAGTTTTTTTAATGTGTATGATATTTTTGTCATGCGATTTTAAAGCCGGTCCTACAACCGCATCCAAGAATAACATGCAGCTTATCTCAGAACTGTCGGTGAAAATTATTCTTGGAGCTAGGTTTAATTGAGCTGCATTTTAAAGAGGTGCAATTTCACAATTTGTGTATATTTTCTAAGTTCACTATTTTGTCATGTGTTGAGAAAAACACAGATTTAAAAATTACATGGTCTAATATTTACATTTAGCATAACTGCAACATTATTTTTTCATTTTTTTTTTTTAAAGACTCGAAAGGACTTGAAATTCAAAATTTCAGACTTGTGACTTGACTCGGACTTTTACACCAGTGACTTGAGACTCGACTCTGACTTGCCTGACATTACTTGAGACTTGACTTGAGACTTGAGGATAAAGACTTGAGACTTACTTGAAACTTGCAAAACAATGACTTGGTCCCACCTCTGGTGAAGAGGACTCTCCATTTACATGAACAAATTGGAGTCTGATAGATAGATATGATACAAACCACTGCAGTGCAGTACCTGTAATAACTACAACATGCTGTAATCCAGGGGTCGGCAACCTTTTTGATGATGAGTGCCATCTAAAATTTCCTCAGAAGTCAATGTGCCATATGATTGCATTAGCAATAAATTTAATAACGCTCTATATGAACAGTTACACACTATATAGAACAACTTTATAGAATTATATTTGTTTGCAGATGTTGGCACCTATCAGCGAATAGTTATCAGCTATTTTGAAACAAAAAGAGACACTTTTATCCATAAAAGCAAATGAACTGTACAACAGAAAATGCAAATGCTATTTATGGTCTCCTACAACACTGTTGTGACAGTGATGTACACAGGCTTGTTGGTATATGTATGATTTCTATACATTATACATCAGATAAAAACTTTGGTTGTAAGATTCTGATAATTATTTATTAAAAGCTAGACATTTTAAATGAGAATAAGAAAGAAAAGTATTTCTTTGTGCCCCCCTTTCCCTGTTAATGCCCTACCTGGCCCCCTGGCAAAACCTTGCTAGATCCGCCCCTGCACACCTACCAGCTGTCAGCTACTTAGAAAAGGATCCTGGTGTTATTTGTCTCTCAGAAACACTTCATAACGTCCTTTCAACTCATTCATGTCACCTAAAAGATAAACCTGTTTCTCCATCACCTGTTCAGCTCTGATGATTCAGTAAGGACATCTCCTGGTTTCATCTGCATGTTTCCCTCTTACCACATGTCATTATAACCGATATCATGACCAGCAGCTTTACAGCTGTGGCTCCAGCAAACATCAGCTGATACTAGAAATTAATATTAAATAAATTCTAACAACAGCTGATCAAGCTTAAATGTGCTGTTGTTGTTTAGCGCAACCTTTGCTGGTTTCCTCTTTCTGGCGCAAAGTGAGAGATAAATAAACAAGATTCCGTTTGTAGTGGACGGTTGGCAACTCTACTAACTAACCTTATGAATAAAATAAAGTTCAACATCAGTAATATCAAAGCACCCACCCAGCTGTATAGAAACTCCGTCATGCTAGCTAGTGCACAGTACGAGTTATTGTAACTGACTGTAAAAAGTCAGCACAATGAAAATAAACTCCACCTAAACTTGGTTTATATCTGACGCAGATAGACTGCAGGTCATAACTTCTTACCTGAAGTTCAGTTCACCTGACACTCTGACAGGTGTTGTGCCAAAAAGTGATTGTCTGCCAGAAAGTAATTGCCGTCCACAACACCGGCCCCGCTTCGGGTCTCTCCTCTTGCCTCCCTTCATCCACCTTCTGGCCTCCACCACTTGCTAATGTTAGTGAATCTGTAGAATAGTGATGGGATTTCCGACTCTTTTTAGAGAACCGGCTCTTTCGGCTCCGCTCACTAAAAAGAGCTGGGTCTTTCGGCTCCCAACCAGCTCTTCAGGTTGTTTTGTTGCTTTAATTAATTAATTATCAACAACAATATAAAATTATGCACAAAAGGAATTAGTAATGTAAAAAAACGTGGTTTTCTTTATGTATGTTTATATATAAATATTTATGGGGACCCCTAGAGACGGAACACGTACAGACTCCAAAGCACTTAGAAATTCCAAAGCACGTAAAAACTCCAAAACACATTTCTAGCGTTAACTGAACTTCCAAAACAGAGCTACCTCAATCACTTAAATTACACTAATCGAATGTATATGTCTATTGTTTTTGTATTAATACACAAACACTCATATATATTCAAATAATTTTTAAAAAACTTCATTTACCTGTTACTACCACACACCCAATCCGATCGTCTTCCTGGCTTGTGTAGCCACTAGGTAACAAAAGCTCAACACGGCCCCTAGCATCCTGGAGCACTTCCGTTGTGTTTTGCAGTTTGTACGTGTTTTGGAGTTTGTATGTGCTTTGTCTCTAGGGGCCACTGTAAATATACTTTTATTTATTCACTCCACATAAAATGTAATAAATAAATTATAAAATACAAAAACCAACTATTTACATTTCATACATTCCAACTTTTAACTACCTAAATTTTCAGCTTTTTCCTTTTAAACAAATTTAAAGTGAAACAACACAAAACACTGCAAACCACAACACAATAAAATATAAATTAAAATATGGAAAAAAAGGGGAAAAAAAGAACGCCCAGATCTTTAATTAAGGGAAAGGTTGGCATTTAGAAATATTAATATCACACTCAACTGACTGCGTTTTATCTTCCCATTGCACTGATGGGTGGACAGTTCTTAGGTGCCTGTGCATGTTGTTTGTGGAGCCGGCTCTATATGATATCCTTTTCTTGTAGACTCTACACTCTGCCTTTGTTTTGTCAATAAGATTGAAATGGTTCCAGACTTTGCTTCTTTTCTTGGTGTCACTCATTTTCTTTACTGTACCTTTTCAATGTGACGGTGTTGTCTCTTGTTGTTGCTCCTGGGTGTCTTTCTTTCCCTCTCCCTCCTGCTCCTGTTGTGTGCTAGTGATGTTCGATTCGTGAACGAACGTTCAATACACGAGAATCACTTTACTGACTCGTGAATCATGATTCACAAGCCCAACTGACTCACTGACTCATCCCTGTTGCTGTTAGCAAGCTAATTCCATTAGTAGAAATATATCTAGTTTATAATTAAAATTGAGGGGGGAAAAAACAACAGCCAGTTTCTTAACAAAAGCATTTCTGCTCTGAACTGGAAGAAAAAACCTTGAGTAGAAACCTCACATCAAGAAAATAGCTCCTTGGTTCACTGTAGCATCGCTCAGCTAACATGCTAACAGCACATTTGAGTTACTCACCCCCTCCCTTGCTGTGCTGGATCGTAGCATAAGCGAATCACTCAGGACTTACTAACCCCCTTCCTTGCTGTGCTGAATCGTAGGCTGTATCCCAATTCAGGGTCTGCAGCCTTAAAGTACGCATTTCAAGGCCGATTACGTCACAGCGGCGCGCCGAAGGCTGTCCCAATTCAAAGGCTGCTCGAAATGCGGCCCTGAAATGCATCCTTTTCCCTGAATTTTAAGGCTGTGGCAGTGTATACTTCATGGTCCCATATATCCCACAATTCATAGCGCGGCAGTCGGGTGTGGAAAATTCTGCCGCAGACGGCAGAAGCGGAGCGGCCGAAGAGTAAACTGTGAAAAGTAAGTACTGAATATGATGTCACTTATTTATGTGCAAATGTTTAATAATGAGGAACATTAAAACATTACTGTTGGCCACAAGTCGGCAAAGTTATGTGACATTAGTGACGTTTGTACTAACTTGGTTTTAAAGCCTTTAAATATACGCCGTTCAATAGCTGAGCTTAATCTTACAGAGAATGATCAAAGCTCATGTAGAAACAAACAAATGAACAAAAGATTTTCTCCTTCATTTCTGTCAAACAAAGCTGTATGACAGCTGTTAGTATCATGGTTGCTAGGCAACCTGGGCAGCGCAACGGAGGCTAGACCGTCCCATTACACAAGCTTCGCACTTCCGGCCTTAGCGGTCTTTGAGTACGCGGCCCTTGAGGATCGTTGAGGCTGCGTACTTTAAGGCTGCAGACCCTGAATTGGGATATAGCCATAGAGTAAGCGAATCACTCAGGACTCACCCCCTCCCTCCTGGCTCACAGCTCAAACGAGTTGAACGAATCACTGACTCACTCACCCCCTCCCTTCCTGTCCTGAATCGTAGCATAGAGGAATCACTCACTCACTCACCCCCTCCCTCCCGATTCGCAGCTTCTTCTTCTTCTTGGTTAGCAACCAACATTAAGGTACATTAGCGCCCCCTGGTATACAGCTCAGTGGACCCTCGTGCTTCATAAGACACACTCACCCCTCCCTCTCGATTATCAGCTGTTGAAACTCAGAGCGTGTTACCTTCGAAGAGTCGCTCCTTCACCGAAGACGAAGTCCGATAGTCTGACTGACGCAGTATAACATTCAGTCTACACTTTGTTTTTTTGAAAAGATCATAAGCAGACTTAAGGAAAAAATATATGAACTCAGTTCCACCACTATTAAAAAAATAAAAATGCTCAGACTCGCATTCTGCTGCTGCAATAATGTAAGTTAAATAATTAGAAATTCGCTATTTCACTAAATTATTTAGATAAGAAAATATATATGTGACACATTTGAGGAAAATACTAATAATAAAAAACAGAAAATTCTAAAGGTGTTTGTGTTTTTTTCCACGTGTATGGGGCAAGGGGGCGGTACTACGGTGTTGTTTGCCGGCAGTGCGAGTTAATGATACGAGGAAAAATGGATAGTCATCGAAGAAGCGATATTTGGATGCATTTTCAAATGAAAAGTGCAACACACGCACAATGCAACATTTGCGAGACAGTTTTGTCTTTTCGAGGGGGAAGTACATCAAATATGAGAAGACATCTCAGTAGCAAGCACCCCACAGTTATGCTACAACAACAGCACAGTCAAAACCCAGCTACTAGCATTGGACAACCTAGCGGCCAGCAGCAGGAGCAACAATCTTCAACAGCAGCATTATCAACAGCGGTCACATCACCTGTTTATTCCAGCAGCACATCAACAAGTACTCAGCAAGAAAATACAAGCACACACACAGCAGGGCAAGGACAACAATCAGCAAAAAGAAGACAGAGGCAGTCTTACATGGGAGCATTTGTGTCAAGGCCCATGATGCCACTTCAGCAGAGCAAGGTTGACCAGGCTCTGGTTAAAATGATTGCCCAAGATTTTCAGCCCTTTTCAATCGTTGATGACAGAGGATTTAGGGAATTCACCAAGGCGCTTGATCCTTCATATGTTCTTCCCAGTAGAAGTACAGTATCCAGACAGCTGATGCCCGATTTGTTTCAGAAGATAAGAGCTGATGTTCAGGAAAAAATCAAGACAGCACCTGCTGTGTGCTTAACAACTGACTGCTGGACCTCCAGCACATCAACAAGTTACATGTCTGTTACATGCCACTATGTGACCGTGTTTAAGCTGCAGTCAAACTTGTTGGACTGTTTTGAATTAAAAGACAACCATACATCTGAAAACCTGGCTAGAGAGCTGGAAAGGATTGCAACTGAATGGGCCATTGTGGAAAAGATAGTTGCATGTGTAAGTGATAGTGCAGCCAATGTCAAGAAGGCTGTGGGTGACATTCTGCACTGGAACCATCTAAATTGTTTTGCACACATTTTGAATTTAATTGTCAGAAAGGGAATCCAGCAGTCTCAAATTCAAGAAATTATTAGAAAGGTAAAAGCAATAACTGAATATACACGCCGCAGCACAGTGGCTTCTGCTAAACTGAGAGAGACACAGCAGCAGATGGGACAGCCCCAACTACGACTGAAGCAAGATGTGCCAACCAGGTGGAATTCCACTTATTACATGCTGAAGTGGATTGCAGGAGTGAAGGATCCCCTCATTTCCACCCTGGCCTTGGTAAATCCACAGCTGCAAACCCTGTCACTTGAAGAGTGGGAGATGGTCAAGGAAACCTGTGAGGTCCTGCAGCCTTTTGAGGAAGTGACTGTGAACTGAGTGCCGAAAGGTATGTTAAAATAGTGTCATAATACATGTATATATTTCATGTTGTGTCATTACATTTGCCTAAACACATTTTTCAATTCTTTCCCAGATAATAGCATTTAAGATGTTTCTTACAACAGCTTATAATTAAATGTAAACTGTAAAATGGTTTTATATGACAATGTATGCTTAATGCACTGCACTGCAGGGGCTGTAACTGCATTAAAACGCATGGAACTATAGTCTTTCCTTTATTTCTCCTCAACAGGTTTGTTACTGGATCAAAAGCCATTTTAATGGCAAGAGGGCTCCAGAGGATTACTGCACACAGACAGAGAAGTCCTTCCATCTATCAGCCAATCCGCAACATGGCAGAAATTGTCAAGCGGCTGGGGGGGATCGAACAAGTGAGCCTGCTTGTAGATGCTACACTTTTGGATCCCAGGTTCAAGAAGCATGCATTTTTACATGATAGACATGCAGAAGATGCTGTAACAAGAGTTGTGGGAGCTGCATCAAGGTCCTTAAGACCACTGCCACTGGCAACACCCAGCACAGAGGAAGGAGAGGGTGTCCCACAGGCCAGTACTTCCACTGAGACAGTGCCTGTGATTTGGGCCGATTTTGAGGAGCGGGTTGCATCACTGAGGCCAGGAGTCCAAAAACCCCTTCACAGAGGCAATGCTGGAAATTAAAGGATTCCTGTCAGAGCCACTCCTACCCCGAACATCTGACCCCCTGGAGTGGTGGAAGTCCCGTGCCACTGTCTTCAAAAAAACCTGCGATATTATGAAGACGAGACTCTGCATAGTGGCAACTTCCGTTCCATCAGAGCGGATCTTTTCAAAAGCAGGACAAATAATTACAGACAGGAGGAAGCGTCTCAGCCCTGGAAAAGTTCGGGAGCTTATTTTCCTCAATGCCAAGCTGTAAGGGACAATTAATTTTGAAGTGGACTAGTACTTTTGAACACAATAATCTCTGAATTTTATGTATTTTTATTTATATTTTTGATTTTGATTTTGTTGATTCACATTTCATTTTCTATCTGTCAGAAATTTCATTGATATTCTATTGAAATAAAAATAAATGTTCCCTTTACAAATCTTTATTTTTTGCTCTTTTTTTGCTCTATAAAAGAGTTTTTTTTCTTTTTCAATCACTCATCTTAGCAATAGGGTTTACATGAAAAGACAAACAAATTAAGTTTGCATGAAAATGTACATTTTTTGCACTCTCCTAGCAACTGACTCAGTGACTCAAATGACTCAAAACATCCGATTCATTTTGGTGAGTGACTCATTCAAACTCGATTCACTAAAAGGAATCAAATTTACCATCACTATTGTGTGCTACTGCTGTTGCGAGTGTAACTACCGTCCCCGTCCCCTCAGCTCAGCGCTGAGCAGAGAGGGGAGGGGCGCAAACGCAAGGCTCTGTTTGGCGTCTCTGCTCAGCGCAAACACAAGGGTTTTGTGTTTCATGTTTGGTATCAACTTGTGTTTTGTGTTTATTCTTATTTTGTATTAGTTCTCAGGGTTTGGTTCTTGTGTTTAGTGCTTTAGTGTTTTATTAGCCCTACCTGCGTCTTTCCTCTGTGCTCTGTTCGTGTTCCTGAGTTGATGTTGTAAAACAGTCTGTGTGTTTCCTGTTTTATTTTGTAGATCCGTGTCTCGTCTTGTGAATTAGTTCAGCTGTGGTCCCTTCCTGTGTGTCATTCCCTCATTACCTTGTGTGTATTTATAGTGTGTGTCTGCCTGTGTCCCTCATCGCGTTGTCTGCTTTACTCTGTGTATTTTGGTATTTCTGGCGTCTCTCTGCTCTCCTTTCCCTGCATGTCCTCATGTTTTCAGGTTTGTGTATTAGTTTTCCCAGTTTAGGCTTTAGTTGCTCCCTGTTCCTTATTTCCTGTTTTGTACTTCACTTTCATTACAAATAAACACTCACTTGCACCCCAGCCTGTACCTGCATTTTGGATCCTTTTCTCACTACAACACATGACTGCTGCCCTAGCTGTGACAATACTATAAAATTCCCTGACCCCAGTTTGCATTGTATTGTATATAACGTTTTATTTCTTCCACTTTTTATATTGCAATTGTTATATATATATTGGATCTATGCTGCCATACCCAGACAGTTGCTAAACTATTTTTCAGTGTTCCTGCAACAGTGGCAATAAAAATGATCTTTTATCTTAATTAGTACTTTGTACAGGTTTTATAGGGCACATATGTTAGAACATATTAAATATACATCTAAAAAATAGCTCAGAAGTGAAAATCATGGTTAGTAATCTTTGTATTAACTCAGTTAAGTATTCATTGTTTGTCTATCTGTTTGACTGATTAATGTCAAAGTATTATTTTCCATAGCTCTATATTAAGTAAATAATATTTTCTCTTTAGGTTTATAGAGAAGAGCACAGAGGAACAATCAGATTCACGAATGATGGACACAGAAGACAAGACTCCAGGTACACAGCCATACACATTAATGCTGTTAGTCAAAATTTATCATTTAAAAGGTATTAGGCATTATGTTTACATGTATGTAATTTTCATCTGTTTCATCATAGTAGTTAGTGTTTGCCACCATGAGAATAATTTCAACAGTTCAGAGAGTTAAATGTAATAAAGTTTCTTAGTATCATCAACAATCAATTTACTTTTCTTAAAAGAAAAGGGCCCAGGGCCAGTTTAATTTTTTAAAGTCAAAGGGAACCTGCTAAAATAGTTGTTTAAAATCTATTAATGAAAAGGTAAACAACAATAAAGAAAATATTAAATTAAATATTAAATTATTAAATGAATTATTGTAAATTCAGAAATTTAGTAATTGTTGTTGGTCATTATGGTCATCTAAGCCTGTGGCAACAAAACAGTGGTTGTCTAATATAAGAGAGCTTCAATTCAGAATTTAGCCACACACCACAGTCTGAATTAGTTTCTACTCGACACAACTGTCATGCAGTATTATCACTGTTTCCAAAGTTGGGTCACCTGGGAAATTTTAACAAAAAAGCCAGATGAGTTTAAGTTGTGCTACAGTACATAAAGCAACAGTAACCCAAACACCAGTTATGGATTAATAATTATAAGTCCTAAAGATTTAATAATTTCTGACTGTGTTTCACTGATGTAGTTTCTGCATAATTCTAGTCTGTGCACAAACAGTTGAAGCTAATGATAATGGTAGCTTCAGCTGTTTCAACATAAAAAATGCTTGTTAGTATTTTCTTATTGCTACAGGGGCATTTCAATTAAAAAATAAATAAAATTGTCACTCAGTCTTCAGCTTTTCAGTGTTTGCCCAAAAGGCCACACAGGCCACACATCCCATTTTATTTTTGAAGAAAAACTCTGAAGCAACAGAACACATTACAAGGTGTTTAAAGACAAATAACAGGTGATCTAGTTACATAAGTATCCACTGAAATGGTACATCGATTGCATCCTGTCTTTCCTGTATATTCTATTTATGTTTGAAATATTTCATTCACCCAGAAAAAATAAAAAACTGAATTATATCTATAGTTTAATAACAAACATATAAAGCACAGTTACAGATTTTAGAGAAGTTCTTTTTATAATTGTTGTCTTTAATTTCAACTTCTGTTTGTCTTCTTTAGGCCTGTTAAACTTTATCACCAAACTTGGACTGGAAATTTTTATCCCAACAAGCTGACTCTGCAACTTCTATTAGAAATCAACAAAAGCAACACACATGATCATCCTGTTCAGTCAGTGGAAGATATACCATGGTGCTTCTTTAGAAGATTGTTTCAAATCAATGCAGAGTGCAGGGACTGTACCCAGGTACCGAATAATAACCATGAGGAGGATCAGTTTAATGATCAATATGACCTTGACTTTTGCCTTACAGATGACACTGACGATAGGTTTAACCCAGTTGACATCATAGTAGCACTTTACAAATGTGCTGACAGCTTCTTGCAACAGCAAATGACCCTCAAGATGTCAATGTGCCAGTTTTCTGTCCCACTGTTGATGCCTCATAGTAAAAATAGTCAGTGTAACCTGATGCTTTGGGCTCTGAGAGACATTGTCAAAGAATGGCTTCCACGTGAGTTATCTCAATCAAAACACTTTGTTGAAGACAACATTGTTCAAGCAGATATACCACTCTATTCATTTGTGAGGCTGAAAAACTGCAGCCTATCCAAGTCACAGCTTTTGAATATGATTCTCAGCCGAGGTCAACAGAATCACAATTACTTCATTCACAGAGGAAATGGAAGGAGGAGCAATTGAAAAGAAAATTGCCAATGGACTGGTTGAGGTTTGTTGGTACCTGCCCAGTGGAAGAGAAAATCTTGACATTTTTCCGAGCCAGCTTCTTTCGCTAATTTGCGAGGAGACATTTGTGAGTCGCTCACACAATTCAATTTTCTTTACAAGTATCAACTGCTGTCTTTGTGTTCTGGACAAAGTTGAAGAACATGAGCAGAAGATTTTGCTTTCTCTACCAAATGTGAAAACAAAACTGTTCTTGGTAGTTGATGTCAAAGACAGGAATGCAAAAGAAGACATATTGTCTGTGAAGGCAACACGAGAAAATTGGATTTACCGAAACTCAGCATCAAAATTAAACGCTCAAACATGAACGTTGTCGAGTTTTCAAAAGATATTTGTGCAGCTATTAAGACCTCAAATGTAACCACAATGAAAATAATCAACATGTTTGACAAAGGCTGTTGAACTTGGTTTGTCTGTGGATGAATGCAGGAGTGAAAACCAAGAAAAGGCAGCTGAAGAGATTATGAGGGGCATTGGAGTCCGCAATATATCCGACTACAAGAAGCAACAACTTCCTCTGCAGGGAGATAACTGGAAGAGGTTGTCACAGTTGGAAAAGGAACAGTGTAGATTAAAAGATGTTGGTGACTCAGGACTGGAATATTACAAATGTCAGCTCCAGGAAGAAGTGAAGCAAATTAAGAAGGAGCAAAGTACCTACAAATTGTCCAAAGCAATGAGAACTTTTATTGCTAACTTATCTACGAACAACAAGGAAGAACAAAACTATTTCCTAAAATGGATGAAACTGAAGCTTGATACAAAATCACGGGAAAAACTCTCCGCATTGAGAAAGAAATTTAAAGAAGAGTGCAGGAAGAAAGAGTCCGAACTCATTGCAGAGCTGCATCAAGCTTTGCTGGAGAGCTCTTTAGGAATAGAGCATTACATGAGAGAGATGGGGCTGATCTATGAGTTTTCTTTGCACTCACAAAAACTGTTGATGAAATAGTTGCTCTGCCAAGTGTTGTAGCTAAAATGCTGCTTGATGGATATCCTTTAGAACTCTTGGATGGAGATGCTTCCAATATTCCAGAGAGATGGGTGGCAGATGTGCTGATGGAGCTTCATAAGAAGGTTGGAGAGAAGAGCAGACTGTTGGTAGTGTCTGTGTTGGGTGTTCAAAGTACAGGGAAATCAACACTCCTCAACACCATGTTTGGTGTGCAGTTTCCTGTCAGCAGTGGCCGATGCACAAGAGGGGCTTATATGGTCTTCCTCAAAGTTGGTGAAGATTTAAAACTGAGTTGAAATATGACTTCATAGTTCTCATTGATACAGAAGGTCTAAAATCTCCTGAGATGGCACAGCTAGAAGACAGTTATGAGCACGACAACCAGCTGGCAACCTTTGTCATTGGTCTAAGTGATGTAACCATTATCAACATTGCAATGGAGAATGCAAATGAAATGAAAGATATCCCTACAAATCACAGTGCATGCATTTTTGAGGATGAGGCAAATTGGTAAAAAGCCAGTTTGTCATTTTGTACACCAAAATGTTGCTGGTGTTTCAGCTCATTCCAAGTGCATGACAGAGAGGAAACATCTCTTGGACCAGCTAAACGAAATGACCAAAATTGCAGCTAAAATGGAAAAGCAACCTTCTATTAATGCATTCACTGATGTGCTGGACTACGACATTGAAAAAAAACACTGGAACATCCCTGGACTCTGGCTTGGAACCCCACCAATGGCACCAGTGAACACAGGTTACAGTGAAGCTGTAGCAGATTTCAAGAAAACTCTTTTGGAAATAATGAAAGATGACAGAGATAGAAAAGCCACACAGATCCCAGATTTTCTCGAATGGATGAAAAGTCTGTGGAGAGCAGTCAAATATGAAAACTTTATCTTTAGTTTCAGAAACACTCTTGTGGCTCATGCTTATGACAACCTTTGCAAAGAGTTTAGTCAATGGGAGTGGGAGTTCAGAAAACACATTTTCTGATGGCAGACAGAAGCAGAGTTAGAAATCTTAAATACTGACAACGAATCAGAAGTTAACAGTTGGGAAAAAGTGGTTAATTCCAAAAAATCTCAACTGTCTGACAAAATAACAGACCAAAAACAGCTAATGATGGAGAAACTAATTCACTATCATAAAAGGAAAGACAGAGATGTAAATTTGATAGAGAAATACAAGAACGATTTCTCTAAAAGTATTATTGGCCTTGCCAAAGAAATTCAACAGTCTGTCTACATTAAACTTGATTGTGCCCTTCAACTAAAGATCAGCAAAAAGAAGGCTCAAGATATACAGAGAAAATACAGAGATGTGATTGAAGAGCAGGTCATGCAGCTCTTGGGCAACTACAAAAAATCATCTCTGTCAGATGAACAGCTGATAGATGTGTTTGAAAAGATGTGGACAGAAGCAACAATAAATGTGTGTGGTCTGGAACACCGAGATATCGCAGGATCAGTCCTGATGCAACTGAAAAAAAATTTCTTAAACCGGAAAGTCAACAAGGATTTACAGGTTGACTTAAAAGAATATGGAAAACAGCCATTTAAAGTTAAAAATGTCCATTTAGATTCCTGGTTTGAAAAGGTAAAAATCTGGTTCCTACATGATTGTCACGGGTTGCAGACAGTACAATTGAATCTTGCACACAGTTTGTACTTGATACAGTAAAGACAAATGGAGATTACCATGAGTCTTTCACAAGGGATCTTCTAGAGAAAATTGATAGTTTCCTTGAACACAGTTGCAAACACCACAAAACAAATATACAGTTTGAGATTGACCTGAAACTTCACATTTGTAGCTTTGACACAAGGCTGTTCCTGGAAATGCACAAAAAGTTCTTGTACAAAAACAATCCTCAAAATCAGCTGGAGAAGCTCAAGAATCAGTACTTGTCAGACTTTCTCGATTTGTACAAAGACAGAGATCACTGTCAACGAAAAGCAAATGATTTTGCCAGAGTTTGCATCAAACCTGCAGTGGAAGACTATGTCAACAGATCACTGGGAGTAGATATTGTAGATGAGATTGTGACCAGCTGTCATTCAACAGAGTACAGTTCCCGCTCTTATTTCCAGTACAACATTCAGAGAGAATTACTTCAAAAAGAAGACTTTAATAGTTTTGTGAGGTACATCAGTAACTATGAAATGTATGTTAAGAACTGGATTTATGAGCACGTCAAGCAAAAAATGTCAGAGGATGAAACTTTATGCAAACTGAAAAACAAGATCTTGCAGGTCATATTTACAAAAATCACAGAAGCGTTAAATAAGGCATCAAAAGCAAAGGATGGCACTCACCTTGAAGATAACAAGGAAAGCATCACAGAGTTCATCAACAGCATGCACAAATATCTAATTAAGGACATCTTATTATCAGAGGAGGATGAAAAAGCCATCCTGTTTCAAATCCAAAGCACATGTTATCCATTTATCAAAAGTCTCAAGACCTCAATAGAAGACTTAAAAGCAGAACTTCAGTTGGAATTTGTTAAAATCTCCCAATTCTTTGAATCTTTGGGCTGAAGGAAGGACAATACTCGGTGTATATATGCTCAATCAACAATCATTTATTTCCATACAATTCAACACTTATGAGCATTAGAACCATCATGATGGGGAGACATGCATGCAGAGGGTCACAGCAAATCTTAAAATGGTGACGGGTTGCTCAGCTTTTTATAGTCTCTAGTGGCCCCCTCCCATTTCCGGCTGAAGTTGGCAAACTCTGTTGAGCTGTACTAGGTCCCGTTGTCAGAAAAAACAATCTTTGGTATTCCCTGACGTGCGAAATGAGCCTTTAGTATCCTAATCACAGTACTCGACTTGGTATAAGGTAGATAATCTATCTCCCAAAAGTTGGAGTAATAATCAACAGTTATTAGGTAGTCCCTGCCATCAAAGTTGAGTAAATCTGTCCCAACTTTGGTCCATGGTCTAGTGGTCGGCTCGTGTGGTTTTAGTGTCTCTTTCTGTTGTTTTGCATCCACAGACCGACATATGTCACATGTAGCGATGTACTTTTTGATGTGGTCGTTCATACCATGCCAGTAGACTCAGTCTCTAGCTCTCCTGAGGCACCCTTCTGTGCCGATGTGTGTTGAGTGAATTCGCTGTGTTATATCTGCCTGGAGTGCTTCTGGAATCACCACTCTCTCTCCCTTGAAGACCAATCCATCCTGTGTGCTCAGTTCATCCTGCAAAGATTGGAACTGGGTTATTTCAACAGGTACCTCTTTCTTACAGGCCGGCCACCCCTTTTGTATTGTTTTTATCAGCGTTTGTAGTGTATGGTCGGTTCTTGTCCCTGCTCGTATTCTGTCCATGCTTTCTGTTGAAACAGGTACATAATCCACCATGTTGACACATTCTGTCTCCAACTCCGTCTGGCTTTTGATGCTGTCTTGCAGGTAGGCCCTACTCAGCGTATCAGCGAGTAGCATGTCGCGGCCTGGAACATATGTTATGGTTGAATCATATTTTTGCAGCCTTAATAACATCCATTGTAGTCTTTTAGGTGCATGTAACAGCGGCTTTTTCATAATGGTCTCGAGTGGCTTGTGGTCTGATTGCACTCTCACAAGACGACCATATGTGTATTGGTGGAATTTCTCCATCCCAAACACAATAGCTAAACATTCCTTTTCAATTTGTGCATAACCTCTTTCAGTGAGCGTTAGTGCATGACTTGCAAATGCCACTGGTTTGGAGTCAGAGCTGCTCCCAGTCCTGTCTCGCTGGCATCACACTGCAGTGTCAGCGCTTCATTGCTGTAATATTTCAAAACTGGGACTTGTGTTAGTTTTCCTTTCAGTCTTTTAAATGCATCTTCCTGCACGTCTGTCCACTCCCATAGGCTGTCTCTGTGCGTCAGTTGTCTGAGAGGCTCACAGTCATCTGACAGATGCCTGTAGAACTTTGATAAATAGTTGACCATTCCAACTAGTCTCTGCCCCCCTTTTATGTCAGTTGGTGCTGGCATCTCTGTGATGGCCCGTACCTTCTCTGGGTCAGCTCTCAGCCCCTCTGCCGTGAGTAGATGTCCGATGTATGGTACTTCCTGTCTTCTAAGCTTGAGTTTTTCCACATTAAATTTGATGTTCCTCTCTCTGCAGTGTTCCAGGAAAAGTCTCAGGTTTCTGTCATGATCCATTTCTGCTAAC
>NC_140528.1:84687675-84730158 GCF_057382185.1 Mchenga conophoros | reverse complement strand
GCTTCACTCCTGAATCCTGCAGCTTGTTGTTGGAGCTCAGGTCCAGCTCTCTCAGATGGGAGGGGTTGGACTTCAGTGCTGCTGCCAGATAATCACAGCTGATCTCTGACAAACCACAGCCCCTCAATCTGTATAAAGAATGAAAGATGTAAGTTTATTAGACAAAGTGTGAGCTTGAAATCATTCAGTGTTTCATCATCTGTTCAGAGCTGAAGAAGGTTCAGAATGTAGAAGTTTAGAAAATGGAAACTCCAAACAGCTGACAGAGTTCATACGCCTTTGTCAGGGTCAAATTCAAGCAAGACCATGTGAAAATTAAAACACATCATCCTAGGTGAACTTAAACACCTTTGTTCCCCTTTTGTTAAGACATAGAAAAGTACACCACACAAAAATACTGCAAAAGGAAACGGTCGCCTTATATACATAGTGTATAAACTCAAAATGCACATTTCACTTCAAATTAAGATTAAGGCTTTGAACAGATCACATAGTTCAGTTCAACATATAAGACTTTAAGAATGCACAAGCATCTACTTAAAATCTATTTAATTTATCATCCATGATATTATTTTGTACAATTCCAATGTATTTTGTTCATCTCCCTTAAATAAACAGGCAGTCTTAAAGTATGAAATATTCATATACAAACACATATAAATGTGTGTACTGTCTCAGTGGCTGATAGTACCCCACAGGCCTCAGTGTGAGCTTGAAGACATTTATAATGTTTAAGTAGTTTAATGTGCAGGTGCTGACGATAAACACATTTTGAATGAAAGCCGGGGAACTTTGGTAGCACAGAAACAAGTGGCTATTCTTTGTGACTATATGGATCACTCACAATACCATTATTTCACACAAAGGCACCAAATTAATACTCAAAAAAGCTGCAGCAATACACACAAATATAAACAGTACTTGGTGACAACTTTGCTTTTAGCCTTTAACCCTTCTTGACTACTTTTGATGTGGCCTCTATATTTTACCTTTAAAAACAGTTTATCTTGCCAATCTGTTATTTTCTCATTTTGACCAACTGTATCAGCACAATTTATCTAAATTCAGACAAAATTTAAAATACACGTAGAAAGTGATATTTTGACTGTAAAAACCACACACATGTTTAACGAATCATCTTCATAACTTGAAATGCAAATAGAGATTGTACATTTTTAAAAATACGCACACGTTTTGCAAACAACAAAGTTATATGGTACTATTTACCAAAAAATGCAGCCAAGGCTCAGACGTTTTTCATATAATCATTTCAAACTATTTACAGAACAATCAGGTGTCAAACAATAGTTTGTGTCACTCTAACACATATGAGAACAGCACAGGGATAAACCTGCAGGTCTGACAGCAGGTGTGTCACTCAGCGTTTACACTGCAATCTGCCTTTGTTGGCTTTAAGGCAGCAACTGTGACGATCACTAGTAGAACTGACACACAAAACAAAACAACAGCTACACACTAAATACACAAGACAACAAACTAACTTGAGACCAAACACGGTAAACGTCACAAATCTCTCACGTATCAAAACTCTCTCTCTCTTTCGCTCACTCGCTCTCTCTTGCCGGTCACTCCTAAAACTTCCCCCTTTTGCTAAACAACCAAATGTCATGTTTCCATATCATTTTTGATTGGTCGACATGGTACATTTTCCCACCTATAGGGCTTTGGAGCGTGATGTCACGGGAGATGGGCCATGCCCCCTTCCGCCATGACAGTAGGCCAGCCAAAGGATACCATTTCAGCTATGGATCGTACGTGTTGTGTTGTCGGTTGCAACGTTAGATCACACGATCGTGAAGGCAAGAAGCTGGATAACGGGCTCTCTTTTCATCGTTTTCCATCCTGGAGGCAACGTGAGGGATCCCATGTATCCGATATTACTAAACAAAGACGTCAGGCTTGGATTGCAGCGGTGAGACGAGCGGATATCGAGTTCTCTGCAATCCCCAGCTTTTTGTTGGTTTGCTCACGGCATTTTCTTTCCGGTGAGTTCTAAATTAATTCATATCACTCTTGAAAGGCTTTTAGTGTTATTTTCAACGTGCTGAGGTCATAGATAATGAGATAAAACATGCTAATGTGTGATGCTGCAGAACCACATCATGTCGACTGAGTAGCTTATGATTTGGCATTATTGCAGGCAAACCAGCATATGAAATGGATGTAACAAATCCAGACTGGGAACCAACACTGCACATGGGGCATGACGACATACCTGTATCAGACTCGGACCGGCACTCAAGGCGTACGCAACGGAAGCGAAAAAGAGCACCCATCGGAGGTAAACAACCCCCCCCCCCCCCCTCTAAAAACATACTAAATTGCTATCACTGTACACTAATCCGCACATAACTTCCAGATGAATCACACACCTGTCATTGGAATATTGGTGTACATTTACCTTATGTCTAATTTTATCTTACAGGCTTTCGTTATGCAGCTGCAGAGTCTGAAGGTGTGCCCCGTGCAGAAGTGATTGATGAAGATCTGACAGAAGACCAACAGCAAAATCACAATGTCATGGAGGCAGTGGACAGCAGTTGTGTTGGACAAGTGGAGGTTGAGGTACCAGCTGCAAATGTGGATATACTGAAGAAATGTAAACCTTTTAAAATGATGACAGATTACAAACTCTCAGCTGTGTCTGTAATCAAACCTCTGTAACTTTGCTTCACTTCAGCAGCATCAGCTCATGTTCACATGTTGATTCATGGTTTGCTTCAGTTTTTGATGGACTGCAGAATATTTTGAAGGTTATCTGCTATAAAAAGCCAGAACAGGAAAATCTGCTTCATGTGTTTCTGTTTGATCCTCAGTGACTTTGACACAAAGGCCTCTGCTGTGATGATCACACCTCTGATCAAGTCTCACAGTGTCAGCTTTGTTTTTATACATATGGATATGTGCTGATAAATGATCAGAGTTATAATATTTCCCACTGTCTGCTGTGTGCCGTGACCTTTGACCTGCTAAAGACAGTCAGCTGTGGATTATTCATTGTTGTGTCTGATACTTAGAACTGTGAGGAAGAACACTACACAGTTAATCAGGGTCCCCTCTCTCTGAATCAGGAAAGGTGGGCAGGCCGCGTGTGGGCCGCGGGCCATACGTTGAGTCTCACTGTTTGAAATGTGAACATTGTTCTGCTGCAGTCAATGGACTAAACCAGAGAAGAAGAAAACAGACTTTACCATGAAGATCCTCAGTGTGGATCAGTATAATATCAGCCTGATGTCTGCAGTTTAGTGTCAGCACAACTTTCACATCATATTCATCTCAGCACAACTAAAACATGCTGACTGACCTCAGAGTTTCAAGTCCACATCCTGGACTCTCCAGGAAACCACACAGATGCTTCACTCCTGAATCCTGCAGGTTGTAGTTCCAGCTCAGCTCCAGCTGTCTCAGATGGGAGGGGTTGGACTTCAGTGCTGCTGCCAGATAATCACAGCTGATCTCTGACAAACCACAGCTCCTCAATCTGTATAAAGAATGAAAGATGTAAGTTTATTAGACAAAGTGTGAGCTTGAAATCATTCAGTGTTTCATCATCTGTTCAGAGCTGAAGAAGGTTCAGAATGTAGAAGTTTAGAAAATGGAAACTCCAAACAGCTGAAGCCAACAGGAAGCAGCTTCAAACAAACACAACAAGAGAAAAAACTCTGAATATTTCACATTAAAGTCGTACATTTATCATAAAAACAGGACAAAGACTTGAAAAAGTCGTGTTTTTCCTTCCAGGAACCACAAGGCTTCACTTTTAAAGGTGAAGTGTGAAAGAAATGGACATATTTGAAGTCCAACACCTTTTTCCAGTCACATTATTAAAGCAGACAAACTACAAGCTCATTTTCATTCCAACAAGTCATCTTCTGACCTGGACTAACAACACTGGTCTCTATGTGCAGCTGGCTGTGAGACCAGTGCTCAGGGAGCGTCTACAAAGTGCAACACTGAAAGAACATCGCACACTAGCTGTGTCCCAAAACGTCGGCTGCATCCTTCGGAGGACCCGGTATTCGCGGTCTACGTGGGCCGGGTCCTTCAAAGATCGAAAAGGCTGGAAGTGCGAGGCTGTGAAATGGGACGGTCTAGCCTTCAGATTTGCGTCACCGCTGTGTTGGTGGAGTTTAATAAACTCGGCCGTCTGCTCCTTGCTATCTAAAATATAACAGGACACTGGCGTAAATTCTCGACCGTCTCACACTTCTGTTTAATCAGTTTCCTGTTTAACGTTTATTCAGCTGTGTGAAAATCCCGGAGGAACTTTGATCTCAGCCAAACCGATTTACTCCGGAACAAATAAAACACAGAAAAAAGGCAAACAATTACATTTTTAAGTTATCCGAGTGACTTATATATCGTGTTTCACCTGAGTAGCCAAAGAGCGGGGTCTGAAAACGATGAAGCCGGGCGTCCGCTGCTCTCGCCGGCTGGAGTGACCATTGAACCCCCCGGCTTGCTAGCGAGCGGGTGGGGAACAGACGTCTCCGAAAACGTCGGCACACTTTTGCAAATATGCGATGTCTTGATAAACCAAGCAGATATTTGAAGTTTACACAGCTACTTTCTCGCCTGAAAATATGTTAAGTTTATTTTGTGACCCAGAAAGATTAATAAGAGTAATTTGAAAACTTAGTAGCTGCCGCCATTAGGGCTTCTCAATTAATCGAATTTTAATCACGATTACGATCTGGGCTTTCAACGATCATTAAAAATGACTGAGCCGATTATTAGCCCCTCCCTCATTTATCCGCGACACCTTAAAGGCCGGTCCGTGAAAATATTGTCGGGCATAAACCGGTCCGTGGCGCAAAAAAGGTTGGAGACCGCTGATTAAGAGGACCCGAGGGAAGCTCGGAAAGCTAAGCAGAAGTTATTTGGAGAGTGACTGCCGTTGGTTGAAAAGAGAGTTTAAAAAAAAAAAAAAAACAGTGGTGTTGCACACTATTTTATATTATTTTTTTAAAAGTCATTGTTAACCCTTTAAAGCCGGTCAGAGCAGCACGCTCCGTTTTGCATAACTATTGTTAAATCCCTGTAGAACCTGAACCGTGTAAGCTAGCGCAATAATTTGTTTTGCATATGAAACCGGAGGAGTTGTACTTACATCTGATGCCATCAGCTTGTCCTCGGTCACGGTTTCGTTCCACATATAGCTTTGCAAAAATTGCATAAAAAGCGCTTGCAGGAACAAAAACATAATATTCCAGAAACACGCTTTGCCGATCCGATCAGCTGTTCGTAACACTTCCCACAGTGAAATGATGCACATGCTGTTTTCTTTGCAAATTTGCATTATAGGATTGTTTTTTGTTTTTCCTCTCCAAAATAAAACTATGAAGACACTCAAAATAAATTTCCTGTTGTTGTAAACTATTTTTTACAACTTTATTGTATTAAAGTTTTGAGGGATAAACCTCTTAAATTTCTCCAAGTAGAAATATATGTAAACAAAACAAAAGCGATTTTCAATTTTTTTTGTAGTTTATTGCACTTTTTGCAATTTATGTAATTACTATGGACTTAATGCATACATATTATTAAAATATGGGCTATAACAGTTGTATTGATGTATATGCAACTTGAAATGCTCCCACAAATGGCACTACAGCATGTAAAAAAATAATATAAGCTCTGGTGGACTTGGT
Organism: Mchenga conophoros; assembly: GCF_057382185.1. Classification (NCBI taxonomy): domain Eukaryota; kingdom Metazoa; phylum Chordata; class Actinopteri; order Cichliformes; family Cichlidae; genus Mchenga; species Mchenga conophoros. Next base: position 84,724,486 of record NC_140528.1, on the reverse strand, counting down.
TCTATAGTAGGTCTTAAAGGGTTAAATAAATATCGTCAAATAATCGTGATCTCAATTTCAGTGAAAATAATCGTGATTATCATTTTTGCCATAATCGAGCAGCCCTAGCCGCCATTGTTGGCAGCTGAAATTTGGCTAGGCCGCGCTATGAATTCTGGGATATGGTGGGCCACGAAGGACACACGCGACGAATCCTTCAAATTCGGGGAAATGAAGGACGCATTTGTCGGGCACATTTGAAGGAGTCGACAAATACGGACAGCCTTCATCGCCTGGCTGTGACGTAATCGGCCTTCAAATGCGGCCTCTGGAGGATGCAGCCGACGTTTTGGGACACAGCTACTAATTTGCTTCCATCATCCAACCTGAAGAGGAAACAGAGACGCCTCCCCTTCAAAGTAAAAGCTGCTCCTTTTGGACACAGTATCAAAGAAAGTCTACAGTATAACATAGAAAAGACAGAACAAAGTTTTGGTTGTTTTTAAATTGTGCAGAAATGAAACTACACTAAGATCAATTATGTGACAGACATTTCATCCCATGTCAGTTTGGCCTCATCCTGGGCCGGATTATCCAGCACACACTCTGACCACAGGCCCAGGGGCCACGCACAGCTGGGCTCCATCCAAGAGACAGGAAACAACAACACAATAATAAAAAGCACCATGTGATCTTCTTACATCTTCAAGACAAACATAGGAAAAACATGAGCATATTTGTTTCCTGATAAAATGATGTGACAGGTAGAACAGAGTAAAGTGGTGGTGTTACAGCCTTTCTCCCCTCTGCTGCCGAGGCTGTTAGTCTCTCCCAAACTCAGCTACAGACTTCCAAATGAATGAAAGCAGCAGAAGTGGCTTTACAAATGAAAGAGGAAGAGGAGAAGAAGAGGAGAGGGAGGCCACCCTGACCATCACTCCAGCTGAAAACATCACACTTCCATTAAAGTTGGTGAGAAAATGTTGAGCAGGATGAGCTGCTGGCTAATCTGGAGGCTGTAGCAGCAGCTCACAGTCACAGTGGGTTTCCACTCATGAAAAAGCTCTGGCTGCTTCATTTCTCATCTCATATCAGAGACTTTAAAGCTTCACTGAAGCTGTACTGTGATGCTTCCATATTCCAGTGAGGCCTCCATAATGATTTCAGCTGTTCTGTACACACACTGTGTGCCCTGTATGGCTCAAAGTCTCTGCAGCCTGTTTTTATCTGCTATCATCAGATCTTCATCATCCTCATTCACATCCCTCACACACTCTACAGCCTCATCAGCACTGACTTCATCTTCACTGACTGATGGAGCACAACATGAACCTGTGGAGGCTGAAACACTGTCCTGTCAAACATCTCCCCGTCACCACTCCACTTCTGTCAGCCTTTAAATGAACCCTGCTCAAGTCTGTCACTTCTGTTTGGAGCCAAAAGAGGTTAAAGATTATGCCACTACATTCTTGTCTAGAAAATATTAAAGTGTATTTGGTGACACACAAAAAAGGGTAAAAGTATAGTTTGGGTCCACACATGTCCAAACCCTGGTGTGTAGGCCTACTTAGTATTGAGAAAAGCCCACTAAAAGAATGCCCACCAGACCAAAGCAATGGTGTTGACTTGATCAGCATTAACCACGCCCCCTGACTTTGATGGGTGAAGCTGACAAATAAAATGTATTTATGAACAGCGATGCAGGGCCAGGAGTAGCAACGTGAATTAAATAAATACATCATTAAATAATTCATTAAATGTGTCAGTAAAATAATTAAAATAGAAAACAAACCAACAAAATATGTAATTAACTAATTTGAATTGTACATAAATACTTAATGAATTATTTTAAATGAAATTAACCGATAATTCATTGTGATTTTGTTTTGTGTTTTGATGAGCTAATAATCAGCTCTCTTTTTCTCATTGTTGTTCTAAGCCGCTTATCCAAAGGTAAGGCACTACCTGTTGAATTATTTCCAAAGTGTGCCAAATTGGACATTACAAATTAAAGTCTACTCACTGAAATTACTGGGGAATGTCTGCTTTGATTTTGATGAGAATCTCATGACAGTACTGAGGATTTAATGCAGTTGGACTGCTAAAAATGATTGAATGCGGTTGGACCGCTAAAGGATTTAATACGGTTGGACCGTGGAAAGCAGTTGGACTGCTGAGTGATTTTAGTATATTAGGGAATTTGGTTATTGTTTGGGGTGGAGCCCGTATTGGTTATAAGGTTGGACCTGCTTCAGTCTTACACTTTTTTGGCTGTTTTACTGTTGTTCCAAAGTATTATAAATTATTCAAGAACGTCAGTTGGACTGATAGGAAGCGCAGTGCTCAGAGGTAACGCTTGCCAATGCCAAGGACGCTTAGGCATTGTCCTCAAAGAGGGATAGTCAGTTGGTCACTGTGGAGCTTGGGGCACTCCAGAATAACTAGGAGTTAGAGTCTCCTTACCGTTTGGAACGGTAGTCTGCGCTTTTTTGGCCAGCAGAAGTTGGACTTCGGGCGTGTAACTTTAACTTAAAACTTCGGGGTAAGCCTTGGCTGTGAAATGCCAAAAATAGAGCTTCAGGCAAAGTTTGGGTTGGTTGACGCTTTTAAATTGAGTTAGGGATTTTAGAGATGAGGCCAGAAACTGTTGGACAGATACTGGTTAATTGATCACAAAAAAGTTGGACTTTATCGGTTGGACCGTTAACTTAAATTTGTCGAAATTGTTTAGGCGCTAAAGCTGACAGATGTGACAGTGGTTGTAAATATAAGACGTCTTTGTAATATAAAATAAGAGATCTCTGTGTGAAAGGAGTCTGAGGCAGTGCTGGAGCTATTTTTAGACTGTGTGTGTGTGAGTGTGAAAATGCAAATTAGTCAGCAGTGAACTGTTTAAACCACAGTTGGTTTTACAAATACTGCTGCAAACATTGTTGAGTGTGTGTTTAAGACGCCATTTATGTTCATTAGAGGGCTATAAATAAAGTTTTGAGTTGCCGTAGTGGATGTATAGTAATTGACTGAGTTTTGATATATAAATATAGTGAGTGCACTGTATATATTTAAGACTAACATATTACTTTTAGGAGTAACCTCTCATCAGCAATAAATGCTGGTGTGTTTTATTTTTTCTATTCTATGTGTGTGCTGTGAGAATTAATAGAGGTTTCAATTGTTTTCTTTGACTTGCTCTTTCTGATTATGAAAGGCATGTCTGAAATACTCTTAGGAAAGCGTGTTGTGAGTATATTCCTCAACTCTTGTCACAGTTTAAGTGTGTGAATGCTGTGAGTAGCAGGTTTTGAGTGATTGGGTGTGATTTGTACAAAATAATAAATAATAATAACACTATGAAAGTTGATAGTAGAGTGAGTGCAGAAGTGGAAGTGTGAGAGAAAAGGCGGTGTGTGTGTGAGACGATCTGACAAACGCAAAGAATTTAGTATATTTAGAAGTGTGTGCATGAAATAAGGGTGAATTGTTTTAGATCAAGACTTAGTAAAACAAGAGTTTTATTAGCCTGTAAAAAAAACAAAACAGGAGAGATAGAAACAGAAAATATGGTTCTGAGCAGCTGCAAGGTTGACAGGAAATGGTGTGTGTGACAGGAACTTTGCATGCCCATAAAAGGAACTGACTGTGACAAGTGAGCACACAGAGAGAGAAACATACGAGTTAAACTCCAGGCAGATGAAGCAAATGGAGGTTTTAAGAAAAGAAATGAAAAGGATATTAATTGTATGCTTTAGTGTGTCAATACAGGTGGACTTCTTTCAACCTAGAATCTTGAGTACAAAACCATTGATTAACAGAATTGGGAGGAAAACAGGCCAGATTTTGGCTTAAAATTTTACAGCTTGACCTCCCACTTGTCCCGATCCTGAGAAGAAGCTCATAGGACAGTTAATCTCCTGATGAAGACCGACAGAACATCGTGGACTTCAAGAATTAACAGCAGGCAAAAGACAGTGCAACTGAAACTACACTGACGATACCAGCAGCAGCATGGAAGAAAAGCACGTGATGGAAAATGCACGGTGAACTGCAGGCTGGTAAGAACAGTGTGACATAACTGTTTAAAGACACTGAATGGGATATTTTGCCAGGCTGGGATTTAATCTAAAAGGAAAATACTGAAAAGAGCAACGGAAAAGAAACAGAGAAGAAACAGACTGTGTTTGCTGGGGATCACAAGACAACAAAGGACACTAAGAGAAGGGCACAGGGGCCAGTGGGAAGGTGAAGCCCAGACGAGTTCGACTGCGAGAATAGAGGGTACAATTGGGTTGAAATTGAAGCCGGAACTCAGGATGGTTTAGGGATGTCCACGTCACAAACAAAGAGGTAAACAAAAAGAAGGTAAAATAAAGAGAGAAAATAACTGACAATTACATTAATGAATAGAAGACACACATACAGATATTACATAGATTTATTTTTAGGATAAAGGGGAGAGCTTATACGTAGAAATGACTTTTTATACATATTGCATTTTGTGCCTTTAAGGGAGTTGTGGCTCAATTCGTCTCTTGTGGGTCACGAGCCTTTGGCTAGCGCTATGATTAGCCAATCTACTGTGAGGATGATATGAGTTATTGAAGGATTGCACACGCTTACAGACACAGAGTCCATAAACACACATGACAGTATTGATTCCAGGCAAAAGGCCTCAAATTAATTTAGCGTTTAACTGAACTTGAGCTGGCCCTGTAACAAGTGACAGAAAAGAGGAACTGAATAGGAGTTTCTTGCTTTAGAGAAGGACCAAAGGAAGGAAAGCATATATTTTGGTTAAGTCTGATAAACTAGAATGAGAAGGTATTGTTACATCAAAGGAGCAAGATGAAATAAAAAGGCTGTACCAAAAACAGGCTATAACATAGGAAATGTGAGGTTTTAAAATGAAGTTAGTGTTAACACACAGGAGTTGTTTCAAGGCAGCGTTTAGCTGTGATAAAATGTATGCAGGAGTAATTGCTTATATGTTTAAACTTAATTGATTAAAGTGGTTGTTTTTTTGGATCTTTTAGTAGAATAGGCGCTTATAATGATTTTCTTGTGAAAGGAGATTCTAGGTCAGAGTGGAGGCCTTGCAGCAGCGAGAGTTCTGTGTACAGGATGTTGATGATTAGATAAGGCAAGCGACAGGAAACGCATGCAGGGACGTGAAAGCAGCGTTTTAAGAGTTTTAAAATGATGAGTAACGTTGAAGAATATATATAAATACAAGTCAATAAGTCAAGAAGATAATTAGGATCAGGCTTTTGATTAAAGAGTCCCAAAGATGATAAGTTAGGGAGGTGCAGGAAAAGGTGTTTGGTTTGCTTTACACAAGATCTCGGCGACCACAGGGGGGTGAGGATCCTGGAGGCCCGAGGCATGATGGACCACAAGAGAGGGACGCAGAAAAACCTAATCTTACGCATGGAGTGTTCTCGAGGGGGAGCTGGTGTTTATTACTGGACCACTTAGATGACATGAGGTTGTCTGATTTGCTGAGCCAGAGGACGGCTAGAGAGGGTCAGAGCGGGAGTGGTGACCCCGATGTCCATGATGCCATGGATGGACATGGAAGCAGCTGAGTGGGCCGAGGAGTGACCCAACACAATGTATTGTGACCTCTGGTGTTCCAGAGGTCGAGAGAGGGAGTATTGAGATTGGAGAGATATTTTGCTGCTATTGTTAAAGGCTCATGTTCTCACTTAGATCATCGATTTCTACTTGCATTTCTTTCTGGGAAAAATGGGGATTACTTTGAAAACAGGAAGTATTTTCCCCAATAAGCAGCCCTGGATTAGTAAATCACTCCAACATGTTCTCAGGCAGAAGAAGCTGTCTTGTTATGAGGGAGAGAAGAAAAAGATTGAGGCACAGAAACTTGTTGAAAGAGAGATAAAGCAGCTAAAATCAGGTGTAAAAGTAAAGCAGAGGATGAGCTGAATAAAGGACACTCAAGGCTGGCTTGGAAAGGAATGAAGTCCATGGTGGGGATGCAGGACAAGGAGCAAAGATGAATGTGATGCTGAATCAGCAGAAGACTTGGACTCATTTGATTCCAGCTTTGATATCATTGATTTCAATGAAGAGCTTTGTGATTGTAGCAAAGGGCTGGTAGCTCTGAGAGTCCCACTGATGAGGTGTTTGTGTGGAAATCTCTTAGTGGGACCAAAGAGAGAAAAAGCCCTGGTCCTGATGCTGTGGGAGGGAAATGATTGAAGTGTGCTGTGAGGAACTGACTGGGAGATCTTCACACATTTTCCAGTTCTCCTTGGAACAACAGGAAGTTCCCAGCATATGGAAACAAAGGTTAAGTGTCCTATGGCACTCAGTGATGATGGTGCTGTGGCCCCACCACCTCCACCTCTTTGTAAAGGAACTAACTGTAATCTGAAGCTTCAAATGGGACTAAGACTTCCTCCACTAGGTGGCAGTGTCTGATGAGAAAGTGTTAGTGGAGCTGGCCTGGAGTCAGAAACAGGAAGATGCAGGATTTGGGCTGAAATGGGGAAAAGTGGTTCGCACTAGTGCCTTAAAGCAAGAAGGTTGTAGGTTGAAGCTTGTTGGCCTTTCTGTGGAGGTTGGATGTTCTCCCACAGTCCAATGAAATGCTGCTTAGGTTCATTGGTGCTTCTAAATTGGCTGTAGGTGTGGCTGTGAGAGAGTGCTTCTCTGTCTCTCTCTGTTGGCCCTGTGATGGACTGCTCACCTGTGCAGGTGGACCACGCCTCTTGCCCTATGACAGCTAGGGCACAGGCTGCAGCCCTGTGAGCCTAAGCTGAATAAACAGTTAGCAAAAATGATCCATAGATGGCCTGAAATCCCCCAGTTAGCAGTTTGGTAGATAGCTATGACATGCTAATCCCATCCAGCAGCTGTATTCTACCTGTAAGCTGATCCCTGCTGAGCCAAAGCACTTTTTCATATACAAATTACAACCTTTAATAGAAACCTATTGGTCAGCATCTTATTAGCCTGCTGTTAGCTTCATTCCACAGAAAACTGAGAGAAACTAACAGAGTTGATAAAGAATAAAGAGAAATGTGCTGATTTAAAGCCTTTGAAGTGCTTCAGATGATCTCTGTCCACTTCTGTCCACTCATTCATTCATGTAAGCTTTCTAATGCAGCTTTGATCTTCACAGTCTGCTTCATGAAACTCATTCTAACCTGAATGTCAGAGTGTTCCTCCTTCTCTTTCCCATCATTCATGCTGGCAGTGGAGGAGATTTGGATGTTGGACTGTGTTTTGGATGATATGTGTATGTTTGTGTTGGACTGCTGTCTGTAAAGCAAACGCACATTTTGCTTTGGATTTCAGTGTCAGACAGACTTTAAGGTGGAATGAAGAGTTGGAGAGTTTCACAGTGAATTATCCAGTGGAGGATTTTTCTTCTTCTTTGAAGGTTTGAAATGTGAACATTGTTCTGCTGCAGTCAATGGACTAAACCAGAGAAGAAGAAAACAGACTTTACCATGAAGATCCTCAGTGTGGATCAGTATAATATCAGCCTGATGTCTGCAGTTTAGTGTCAGCACAACTTTCACATCATATTCATCTCAGCACAACTAAAACATGCTGACTGACCTCAGAGTTTCAAGTCCACATCCTGGACTCTCCAGGAAACCACACAGATGCTTCACTCCTGAATCCTGCAGCTTGTTGTTCCAGCTCAGCTCCAGCTGTCTCAGATGGGAGGGGTTGGACTTCAGTGCTGCTGCCAGATAATCACAGCTGATCTCTGACAAACCACAGTCCATCAATCTGTATAAAGAATGAAAGATGTAAGTTTATTAGACAAAGTGTGAGCTTGAAATCATTCAGTGTTTCATCATCTGTTCAGAGCTGAAGAAGGTTCAGAATGTAGAAGTTTAGAAAATGGAAACTCCAAACAGCTGAAGCCAACAGGAAGCAGCTTCAAACAAACACAACAAGAGAAAAAACTCTGAATGTTTCACATTAAAGTCGTACATTTCTCATAAAAACAGGACAAAGACTTGAAAAAGTCGTGTTTTTCCTTCCAGGAACCACAAGGCTTCACTTTTAAAGGTGAAGTGTGAAAGAAATGGACATATTTGAAGTCCAACACCTTTTTCCAGTCACATTATTAAAGCAGACAAACTACAAGCTCATTTTCATTCCAACAAGTCATCTTCTGACCTGGACTAACAACACTGGTCTCTATGTGCAGCTGGCTGTGAGACCAGTGCTCAGGGAGCGTCTACAAAGTGCAACACTGAAAGAACATCACACACTCATTTGCTTCCATCATCCAACCTGAAGAGGAAACAGAGACGCCTCCCCTTCAAAGTAAAAGCTGCTCCTTTTGGACACAGTATCAAAGAAAGTCTACAGTATAACATAGAAAAGACAGAACAAAGTTTTGGTTGTTTTTAAATTGTGCAGAAATGAAACTACACTAAGCTCAATTATGTGACAGACATTTCATCCCATGTCAGTTTGGCCTCATCCTGGGCCGGATTATCCAGCACACACTCTGACCACAGGCCCAGGGGCCACGCACAGCTGGGCTCCATCCAAGAGACAGCAAACAAACCAACACAATAATAAAAAGCACCATGTGATCTTCTTACATCTTCAAGACAAACATAGTAAAAACATGAGCATATTTGTTTCCTGATAAAATGATGTGACAGGTAGAACAGAGTAAAGTGGTGGTGTTACAGCCTTTCTCCCCTCTGCTGCCGAGGCTGTTAGTCTCTCCCAAACTCAGCTACAGGACTTCCAAATGAATGAAAGCAGCAGAAGTGGCTTTACAAATGAAAGAGGAAGAGGAGAAGAAGAGGAGAGGGAGGCCACCCTGACCATCACTCCAGCTGAAAACATCACACTTCCATTAAAGTTGGTGAGGAAATGTTGAGCAGGATGAGCTGCTGGCTAATCTGGAGGCTGTAGCAGCATTTCACAGTCACAGTGGATTTCCACTCATGAAAAAGCTCTGGCTGCTTCATTTCTCATCTCATATCAGAGACTTTAAAGCTTCACTGAAGCTGTACTGTGATGCTTCCATATTCCAGTGAGGCCTCCATAATGATTTCAGCTGTTCTGTACACACACTGTGTGCCCTGTATGGCTCAAAGTCTCTGCAGCCTGTTTTTATCTGCTATCATCAGATCTTCATCATCCTCATTCACATCCCTCACACACTCTACAGCCTCATCAGCACTGACTTCATCTTCACTGACTGATGGAGCACAACATGAACCTGTGGAGGCTGAAACACTGTCCTGTCAAACATCTCCCCGTCACCACTCCACTTCTGTCAGCCTTTAAATGAACCCTGCTCAAGTCTGTCACTTCTGTTTGGAGCCAAAAGGAAAAACTGTTGTTCAGTCGTTTGGAAAGACAACATTTCTGAAAGCACTCAAACTTCTTCACATTTGTCTTCAGACACATCCTGAACATTTAGGAACTAAAGAAAGTTTCAAACATCAAAGACCTGAAATATAGAAAAACAACAACAGCCGCAGTCAGTGAACTCACCTCAGAGTCTCCAGTCGACAGTTTGGACTCTCCAGTCCAGCACACAGAAGCTTCACTGCTGAATCCTGCAGGTTGTAGTTTCCACTCATGTCCAGCTGTGTCAGATGGGAGGGGTTGGACTTCAGAGCTGAGGCCACAACTTCACAGTGAGTCTCTGAGAGTCCACAGTGAGTCAGTCTGTGATGATAGAAAATATAAAATGTGTTATTATAAAAGCAGAAAATCTGCATTATAAACAGAGACTGAATGTATATGAAGACAAAACAGAGTGAGGTCATAATCTGATGAATCTGCTCTTCACATCTGTGCTTCAGCTCCTCTTACTGTGTTTGACATGACACAACGATTGAGTCTCTCTCAGACCTGCAGACTTTTAACGAGAATCTTTGTTTGGCTTTAATCTGCAGATGAAGGAGGAAGATGGTGTCACATTTAGGCTTCCATAATGTCCACAGTCTGTCACTGAGATCTGATCCAGAGTCAGAGTGAAGACACACATTTGGACGGTTTCCTGTTTTGACTCCAGAACATTTTGAATGAGTTCAGCTCAGTGAAGAGTTCCAGCTGGAAAGATGATCTCTGTTTGCTACCTGCTGTCAGGTACGACTGTTCACGTCCACACGCAGGAAAAACCTGCTGACTGTTACCAAACGGAGCAGAAATCTCATCACTGGACAATAATGATGAATGAACTCAGAGCTGCTGATATCACATCTGATTTCAGGGGAACTAAACACAGAAATGATTGGCTCATTTTAGCTTTCTGAGCCATTATCTGCTGGTGTGTCGCTAGTTGGCAGAAAATGATTTGTATTCCTGTTCAGGGCTTCAGTGTTTATGAGTCCAGATCCAGGTGACAGCAAGTCAAAATGATGTTACCTGTCTGTGTCCAGCAGCAGCCTGTATTCACTTTGAATATTGTTATAACCTGACATGGATCAGTTTGTCTTTGATTGGTTTGTAAATGTCACTGTTTCCATTGGACCTGAGTGACGTACAAAGACAGAGAGGGAGAGAAAGGAGAGAGAGGATGGAGACAGCAAAGAGAGAGCAAACACAAACAGGTGAGAGTGGACAGGTGACCAAGGTCAGCAACCAATCAGAGAGCTTCTGTTTGACCCACAGTCACTGATGATGACTGCACATAACCAAGCAGTGTGTTACTCTGATATCAAATATGGATCCTGCTCTTATAATAATGATCATCAGATGATATTATTGTGTTATTTTGTAGCTGAATACGATGTTTGTGTGATTATCAGTGAAAGAAGCAGTGAGGAGGATGGAGAGAGAGAGAGGACAGAGGGTGAAGTTAGAAACACTAAAAGAATTTTTCATGGATTTCATGGATGATTTGAGTGATTTCCAGCAGGACACTTAAACATGTCAGTGGACGTCCTAAAGAACATATTCACTGATATGAAACGTGTCATTGAACAGGATTAATATCAGTGGAAACATGGTGGAAACAGCTGTGACTGCATGGATGTGACACACTTCAAATCTGTTCTCCACTCTTGGATTTGGGATCCATGGAGCTCCTGCTGAGTCTGTACAATAAAGGAATGGTGTGGAAGGTTGCAGCGTACGGACACAAACACTTTGTGGTTACAATCTGATTTTATTTTCAACATTAAACTACTAACCTACACTGATCAATGATGTTAATGATCACATCTGGACTCACCCAGCCTTTCTGCAGTTCCTCACAGCTGGAATCAGTCTCTGTTGTCCCTGCTCTGATGTTTTGTACTTCTGCAGGTCCAACTCATCCAGAACCTCCTCTGACATCTGCAGCATGAAGGCCAGAGCTGAGCACTGGATCTCAGAGAGTTCCTTCTTTGATCTGTTCTCTGACTTCAGGAACTCTTGGATCTCCCTGATGTACTGAGAGGTCGTTCATCTCCATCAGACAGTGGAAGATGTTGATGCTTCTGTCAGGAGAGATTTCATCACTGTTCATCTCCTTCAGGTTGTTGATGACTCTCTGGATGGTTCCTGGACTGATCTCTGTCTGACCCAGCAGACCTACTAAGAGTCTCTGGTTGGACTCCAGACAGAGGCCATGAAGGAAGCGAACAAACAGGTCCAGGTGGCCATTTTTACTCTGGAGGGATTTCTCCATGGCTCTGCTTAGAAATACATCAAGTGATTGGAGATCTTTGTTATCAAAAAGACTGGTGAAAGATTCTGATTTTAGAAACATCTTCAGAGAGGACTCGTTGTATTTTTTTCCCAAAAAGTTCTTCAGCACCTTTGTCTTCCTGTTGGTGTGACAGTGGAACATGTAGACAGCAGCCAGAAACTCCTGAATGCTCAGATGAACAAAGCAGTAGACTGGTTTCTGGAAGATCACACACTCTCTTTTGAAGATCTCTGTACAAACTCCTGAGTACACCGAGGCCTCTGTCACATCCAGACCACACTGCTCCAGGTCTTCTTGGTAGAACATGATGTTTCCTTTCTCCAGATGTTCAAACGCCAGCCTCCCCAGCTTCAGAAGAACTTCCCTGTCAGCCTCCGTCAGCTCCTGTGGACTCGTCTCATGTCCCTCATGGTACTTGTTCTTCTTCCTCTTTGTCTGAACCAGCAGGAAGTGTGAGTACATGTCAGTCAGGGTCTTGGGCAGCTCTCCTCTCTGCTCTGTAGTCAACATGTGCTCCAGAACTGTAGCAGTGATCCAGCAGAAGACTGGGATACTACACATGATGTGGAGGTTCCTGGATGTCTTCATGTGGGAGATGATTCTGCTGGACAGCTCTTCATCACTGAATCTCCTCCTGAAGTACTCCTCCTTCTGGGCGTCAGTGAAGCCTCGTACTTCTGTTAGCCTGTCAACACATGTAGGAGGGATCTGATTGGCTGCTGCGGGTCGGGAAGTTATCCAGACGAGAGCCGAGGGAAGCAGATTCCCCTGGATGAGGTTTGTCAGCAGCTGGCTGACTGATGACTTCTGTGTGACATCAGACAGCAGCTTCCTGTTGGTGAAATCCAATGAAAGTCTGCTTTCATCCAAGCCGTCAAAGATGAACAAAAGCTGAGAGACAGCCAGCTTCTCTGCTGTGACCTTCTGTAATGTTGGATGGAAAACATGGAGCAGCTCCAGAAGACTGTACTGCTCATCTCTGATCAGGTTCAGCTCCCTGAATGAAAGCAGAACCACCACACTGACATGTTGGTTCTCCAAGCCCTCTGCCCAGTCCAGAGTGAACTTCTGCACTGAGAAGGTTTTTCCAACACCAGCCACGCCGTTGGTCAGAACCACTCTGATGGGTCTCTGTTGGTCAGGTAAGGCTTTAAAGATGTCCTGGCACCTGATTGGAGCGTCATGGAGGGCGTCCATCTTGGAAGCTGTCTCCAGCTGCCTCACCTCATGTTGGGTATGAACCTCTTCACTCTGTCCCTCTGTGATGTAGAGCTCAGTGTAGATCCTGTTGAGGAGGGTTCTACTTCCTGTTTCATCACTTCCTTCAGTCACACGTTCACATCTCCTCCTCAGACTGATCTTATGTTCATCTAAAACCTCCTGCAGACCAACATCTGCTGAAAGAAAGAAAAACAATGAGACTAAAGAGAAAGAAAACTCTTCAATGTCTGAACAACACAAGAAGTCCAGTTTTCAGAAATGAGTCCATCAGCAGACAGATGTTCAGTCTTACTTTGTACACAGCTGCTCTGACTGGCTGTCTGCAGTCCAGCTGTGGTCCTGGATCTTTCTCCACACTGTGCAGAAGCTCTGATGGTGACACAGAAAAGTCACAGTGGAGATACTTCTGTCCACCTTTGATTAGACTCATTATAAAAAGGAAAACAAAGTTTGAACACAGTCATGTTTCCAGTTCACTGACTTACATTTATTCCATGGACACTCACTCTAACCTGAAGCACAGCTACAACCCAACATTGTTGAGGCCTCATCTCCTCCTTTCCTGACTGTAGAGGTTAAATATGCAACAACCGACAAATAAAAGAATTTGGTTCATTTCAAAGAAATTCACACGGTGACCAAGTAAAGTAACCGTAGTAAAGGAGACAACATCCCGTTGATGGTGGGATTATTTGAAAGATTTGCTTTAGTCACGTCACCAAATGCAGTTGAACCACCCGTGGATCCATGTTTGACCATTCTACCACTCTGAGCTCTGCTTTTTAATCATTTTATTATTATCATCATTCATTTATTCATTCTTTGGAGGGGGGCTATTTCCTAATGCCGCCCTAATAAGCTGACGTTCAAGGGGAAATATAACAGAAACTCTTTCAGTGTTATTCATTAATAAATTAACAGATAAACTGTGAAGAAGAAAAAACTGAGATTTAAAGGAGAGAGTGAGAAACTTGATCATCCATCCTCATAATACATGTTTATCAGTATCTGCTGTGACCATACTGCAGTAATAACTACAAGTCTACATTTCTGTGACTGTTGATCAATCACAGCAGGAATCTGAGCTCATCTCTGCACACAGAGCAGCTTCAGCTCTGGGATAAACTGCTCGCTTCACGTCCTTCTCAGCTCACAGACACTCATCCTGATATTTTCCTTTAACATTTGATGGTATAATTCATCTGAGTTTACACTTTATCTGCATAAATACAGAAAAACAGACCCAAACACCAGAAACCATCAGTTTCACCATGTAGAATATATTGTTGTTTCCTTTTAATTCAGAGAAAAACTCTGATTTGGATTTTCTCTGTTCTCTTTGCCACAGCCCATCCCAGCAGCAGCTGAAGCAGCTGACTGTCACAACACTGAATAACACTTTAGGAGGAATTTCAGAGGTCAGTAAAGCTCCAGTTTCAACATCAGTTAATTAATCATAGTTCATCATAAATGTGAACCTGGCTGGCACACATGTTAATGTTAGCCATTTAAATATTAGCAGTTAGCTGAGGCCACAAGAAGAAGAGGCCCTAGAAGAACAATGGATGATAAGATTAGATTTTCAAGACTAGGCAGAGACGTGTTTTCCTTTACTGTCTCTTACAGAGGAGGGAGCAGATACCAGACGAGGTCACGGAGGTACGGGGAGGATTCGCAGCAGACAGCAAGACTGCCACGTCCATGCGAGAGAGCGATGGCTACGATAATCTCTGTTTTTGTCTCCCTATATAATGTTGTACAGCCCATGTGAGGGTTATCCTCTCTGTGAACCAGATGCTTGATTTCACACAGAGGTCCACCAACTGAATTTGATCAGTTATGGAACGATTTACCTCGACAGGCTCCTTCACTCGCTGCTTTTAAACCTCCTTTAAAACACACTTTTACTCCCTGACCTTTGACCCAGTGTGACATGTTGACTCACTACCTCAGACAGCTTAAAATAGTCTTTTTGTTTTTTGGTGCTGCCTAAAAGAACCGTAAATATCTGTCCTATATACAGTTATGTTCATATATTTTTGTGCTACATCAGGAAACTCAAAAACATAGTTTGTAATATTTTAATCCTTATTTTTAAAACTGTTTTTGTCATTTTTCTTCTCCCATTGCATCAAAAATCATTATTTACACTGAATAAATGAGTCAGCAGCTCTCTTACATTGTTGCTGCAGGTTCATTACTGAAGTTTAGAGGTATGTCTTTGGACCGGTCACTCCTCACAGACAAACAGCTGGATGCTGCAGATCCTGCTCCATCCTCTTCCTCCATCTTCTTGATGTCAGGGTGGAGTTAGTCTGAGAGGCAAACACACACACTCAGAGGTGCTGTTGTACTGGAAGCATCACACTGACGGGTTTCTAAAGTTCTCATTGATCATTTCATGGAGTTTCTGTGGTAAACACTGTCCTGTGACGTATGTGTTATGGTGAGGGTCATGAGGGCTAACCAGCCCCACTCCTTACTCCTCATATTTCAGCCTGAAGCACAATAACAGCCTAAACCTAACCAGGAGGCTGTAACCTCAAAGGGACTTCATGGTTAGAAATAAAGGTTCAATGAAATGAAGCAGATCATAAAAACATGAGTTCCAACTTTAAAAGAAGCATCCACACGATGACGGCACAGCAGAGGAGCACTTTCTCTAACACACTGATTCAGTTCCACTGACACAAGGACACACACAGGAAGGCACACACACACAAGCCTTTATAAGAAACAACACAATCATCTGCGCTTGACTACTGAATCCAAGTCCTTAGCCCATGAGCCCGCGGTATCAGACCACAGATATTCCCTTACTTTGAAAAAATAAAGACAGTTTTCAGAACAGACCTGATGTTTATGCTACAGCCTGTTTACCAATATAATCAATATCAGATATCAGAGCAACAGAAACCTCGGTGATCAGGACGCTGGGACTGAGAGCAGGAAGTGGCTCAAACGTCTAAGTTTCATAACGTCACCCTGAACTCCACTCACGGAGTTTCTGTCGCCATTGTAGTTTTTAAAGTCCCGTGATAAAGGCGGGGCTTTCTGTGAATCCGCACGCTCATTGGCTAATAGCTCGAGATTGACACATCGTTATCCAATGAGCGTGCGGGAACTTCCGACGTAAAGTTGTTTCCTTTGAAAAACCAAAGTCTGATTATTTTTGCCTCCACTGACGGAGCCTGTTGTTCCCGCCACAGAGACACAGTAATGTCAGAGCGGTGTTAACACTCACCCTGCCTCAGCACAGCTCTCACTCTCCTCCTGCTCTCTCACACTAAACGGAGGCTCAGCTAAACTCACTTCCTCTCTACTTACAGGAAACCAGCGCTCAGAGGAGCCGACCGGCCTCACATTTCACCCACAGACACGAACAGCGTGGAATTATTTTATGTCATAACAAGAAACATATTCATGTTAACACTCACCTGCCTCACCTCCACCTTCCTCCTCCTGCTGCTCTGAACGGAGGCTCAATACTTTCACTTTCACTGCTGCTCCCTAAACACAGAGGATGCTGGGACTTGTAGTTGTTTCCTTCCGGTGCGGTCTTCCTCTTTGTTTGTTTGTGTTTGTGTTCAAGATATTTCGATCATGTAAACATAGGGTTGCCAACTCCATGAGAAATAAATAAGGGACACCTCGTGGCCAGGGCCGGGCGACCCAGTTGTCTTCACCCTTCCCAGTGTGGTGCATTTTTTAGCTCTTTTTTTGTGTGTGAAATTATTTTTTAACCATTTGACTTGAATTTGATTTAAGCAGATGCATATTCTTTGTGACATGAACACATGAAAATCATTTAGCCATTTATTTTTAGCTCAAAATGACAACATTAACACAGTAAAACAGGTCTCTTTCTTAAGCAGAAGCCTGTCATGCTTAACTTTTGAGAATATAAGTAAATCTTTCTTTAAAAGAACTCTGCCCTGCTTAACTTAAAATTATATAAATTAATAGAAAACAATAGAAAGAAAAATATTCTTGTAACAGTGCACATTTAGTGCATTTAGTACAATTGGCTTCAGTAGAGGCATTATTTCAGCTTTTGCTCCCGTTTGTAAACCCGCTTGAGTACGCATCATAACTCATCATCATTATTCATGTATTACTTTTATGTATTAGTCATCTATTTGTTGTAATCATCTATCCTTGCAGTTGTTTATTACACAAAATAAATTATATTATCACACTTCTGGCCACATAGCGCTGATATTCACTGCACATGCCCATATTAACCTTAACCAGAGGGTTTAAAAAAAGAGACAGTGTTTACATACCATATCTGTTTCTGCCGTGGCCTGGTGGACAAAAAATTGGTTAAGGGTTCCCCGAGCTTTCACGTCCCTCATGTTCTTCATGTGCCCACCACTAGAAGCTGCCTATGGAAAAAGTGCACCGGCACACAGTGCAGTGTGCTTTATAGGTGTTATCGTGCACTTTTCCAGCCAGGTGTTTTCCTTTTCCCATTCCTCCCTGTACTTTTGCAGCCTTTTTTTTTCTTTCTCTGAGGGGAACAAACATTGCTCGCTCGTGAGCGTGTCGCCACAGCCGCTCACACTGCTCACACGCAAACACGTAAACGTTGGTGAAAAAGACGGAGCAGCACGGTAGTGCAGCGTGTGATCTGGACACAAGCGATGGAGGCACAACTTGTAGAACTTTGGAAAGCTCATCCGAGCCTTTTCGATGTGGCCTCACAAAATTATCACGACCACAACAACCGTGAAAATAGTTGGATTTACATGCTGCTCAATCACAGCTGCCTGATCATGTTTTTCATTAGCAATTTAGCAAAGTTGATGGTGGTGGTGTGTCTGTGTGAGAGAAAGACAGAGAGAGAGAGCGACAGATTTTCTGTTATAACCTTCATTATATGGAGGCACAGTGTGCGCACTCAGGTCGCATCAGAGCATCGGGCGGTATAGTGTGAGACCTGCATCGTGACCTACCAACTGCGAGCCAATCGTGCAGTTTGAAAATTGCAGTGTTTGTGTAGCCAGATGGGCTACTCGCCTTCCGTTGTTTTTCTTCTCTCATTCTCTCTCTCTCTCGCTCGCTCTACCACCCTCGCTCTTTCCACTGCACTCGCTCCTTGTATCAGGTGATCGGGTTAATTGGGAACCCACCTGCACATTGATTGCAGGGTGGCGCTAGCCTGTATAAAGCTAAGCCGATGTCTTATTGGATTAATTCCTCCCGAGCTTCTGGTACGATACAGCAGTAAATGCTGGCGTACTGCGACGGACTGATCAGCAAGAGCCGATTATACGACAGCTACAGGTATGCTCTCGCTTAACCTTGGATTCCCTCCGAATACTGGAATTGGTGTTAATATCCTTTTCCGGCCTGTTGTAGCGCAGCAGTCTGTTTAATTCTGCAATTGCGGAGAGAGGTGTTCGTGGTATCTCCACCAATGAGAGTATAGTGCCTCCGGTCCTGGGGTAAGCTGTTAGAACTACTTTTATTAGCATTCATAGCTATAAGAGTTTAAGGTTACACTTATCTGTTTCAGGGTTCACTGCTGTACTCACCTCTCCATGGTAAAGTGTCCAACCTAAATTGGAAGAGTGGACTGCCTTCTCAGTTGCTGTTGTGAACTCCTCCTTGGTGGAGTCTGCTGTCTTGTCTTGTTTTGTCTTATCTTGTTTTTATTAAGTAGGCTTACCTTTTTTTGGGTTCGCCTGGTGTTCTATTTTACCCTGGACTGTTGCTCGTACCCACACTTCTGTGATCGGGCTGAAGTGATTCTCTGCCCGAGTGTCGTGCTGGGACTCTAAATCGCCTGGGTGGCCGGTCTCAGCCGGTGGGGAGCCAGACCGGCCTACGCCTGAGAATAATTATTACCAGCACGAGTGGTAGTTTGACCCGTGGGGAATAAGCCTTTCCCGTGTGTGTGTGTGTGTGTGTGTGTGTGTGTGTGTGATTTCTTTTATTAAAGTTATTAAAGTGTGTTTTAGTCTTTTTATGATTTGTAGCGAGCCTGACGCTCAGTGTCCTTTTATTCTTTTAACATACTTTTCTGTGTTTTATTTCAGTGAAGGAGGACGAGCCAGTGGCCCTGGGACCTCAGGTGGTGGGTCGTTTTCACACTTTCTTTTGTACAGCACTGGGTGGTCTGCAGTGATTCTTTTGGTGTGATTTTCTTTTGGTTCCACGGCTGCTGGTAAGTCCAAGTTCCACGATTGTTTATTTTTACTGTAGGACACTGTCAATAATGACGCTACATCTTGACTTTTAATATTTTATTTATAAAATATTATTTATAATATTTTATTTATTTCTATAAATAAAACTGTTTTAATATTGGAAGCCAACCTGCCTCAGTGTGCATCCTTGAATCTGTGCGGTCTTTTATTCCTTTTATTTATTTTTCTTAAATATATTTCCTGGGGGTGTAATTCCCCTAGGTGGCGTTGTCAAGTTTATTTATTTTGTTCATAACCCCGCCGACCACTTGGTCACATACTTGGCGTTGTCGACAGGATGCACGTTTGAGGTAGATGTTTGGTTTTGTAAATTGTTTTATTTTTTTGCAACGAGTCTAGTTCACCTGTTTGAAGGCTCTATTTGTTTTAGAGTGTGATTATAGACAAGACAGCAGTATCCAGGTAGAAGGAAGAGTAATAGGATTTTAGCACCTTGCTGATTTAATTTTCTCTTTTTTTGGGGTCAAAATTTATTATGGAGGAAGAATTGCAGCAACTTAGAGACTTGGTAGCGCAGTTAAGGGCAGATAATGAGCAATTGCGCCGGGATGGGGGCGCTGTGCTCGAGTCTGGTGGCGGGGCCGCGTCGTCCTCTTTCGTACCAGCTGGTTGCATACCAAATGTTGGTAGCCAGGCCGCCGTTACAGAGCGTCTGGTGGTGGTGCCTAGGGACCGTAAATGTCCCATGTTCAATGGTAGAACAGGCATCAATATAGCTGAATGGGTCGAAGAGGTTCAAGCATGCATGCGGGCCCGGCACCTGTCTGTTGCTGATCAAGCTTTCTTTATTTTTGACCATTTAGAGGGAGAAGCAAGGGAGGAGATCAAATTTCGCCCTAATTTAGAGCGAGGGGATCCTGCTCGGGTGTTGACCATTTTAAAGGAACTGTATGGCAATGCGCAGTCCTATGTCACTCTGCAGCAGGCTTTCTTTTCGAGGAGACAACGGGAGGAAGAGACTTTGCAGGAGTTTTCCTTAGCGCTAATGGCTCTGATGGAGCAAGTAAAACAAAGTGCACCTGATGGTATGCGTAACGCAGAGGTGCTACTCCGAGACCAATTTGTAGAACATGTTGTTGATAGTGGTCTCCGCAGAGAGCTTAAACAATACGTTCGCCGTGTGCCCACTGCCACCTTGTTAGAGGTGCGCGGGGAAGCAATTAGATGGGAAAGAGAAGGGTTTTCAGGCGGTGTTCGCGACCGTGGCTATTCTCAACCATCGGCATATGGTTTTCAGTGTGGAGTGCACACTAGCCCTAGGTTCGCTCCTGTTGGTACACCCGAGTCAGAGTGGCGTGAGCTAAAGGAACTCCTAAAGCGCCAACAAGAGCAGTTAAATCAGCTCACTGAGACAGTGGCTTCTTTACAGAACCCCCGAAGAAGTGTTCGGCCTTCACGGGCTGGCTCGGTGATTTGTCGCCGGTGTCAGCAGCCAGGACACTTTGCTAGGGAGTGCACTGGGGAGCGGGCTTCACGCCGCCCTAGAGCAGGTTCTGATTCAGGCCCTCCTTACGCCGCAGTTGGCAATCATCTTCCCGCTACCCAGTCGGAAAACTAACGCCATCTGTGCTGCAGAGTCACAGTTCAGGTGGGGAGTTCACTGGCTCACAGAAAGATAGGATTGGCAGGCTAATTTCATCGTGTCCAAAGATGGATGTGCTTATTAGTGGGGTAACTGTCCCTTGTTTGGTGGATACTGGGTCCATGGTTTCCACCATCACAGAAAGTTTCTTTTTGGCACATTTTGCCCCTTGGGGACAAGAACGCCTTCAGTCATGTCATTGGCTACAGCTTCGGGCTGCCAATGGGCTTGCCATCCCTTACATTGGCTATTTGGAGCTCAGTGTACTCCTGTGTGGCAAGGAAATGCCCTCTTGTGGAATCCTTATAGTGAAGGACCCTCCTGGGGCTACGCCCTCTGTCCCTGGCATCTTAGGAATGAACGTAATCCGCCGCTGTTATCAAGAACTGTTTGGGGCTTTCGGTGGCTCCTTGTTTCATTCTCCTTCTGTGTCACAGGCACCGAGACCAGTTTTGGAGGCCTTACATCAGTGTCACCAGTCTGCAGCCCAAGCCCCAGAGGACCCTGTCGGTACCGTTAAGGTACAGGGCCCGCGGGCCGTGCGGATACCTGGTGGTGTTATGCAGCTGGTGGCCACTACTTGTTCTCAGCAGTTGTCAGGTCAGGCTGTGCTTTTTGAACCTTCTGAGTCCGGGTTGCCAGTTGGGTTGCTGGCCTCTCCATGTTTGGTTCAGGTGGATAAGGGCGTTGCCTACATCCCAGTCACCAATGTAGGGACAGCGGAAGCTGTTCTCCACCCGCGGACCCGTTTGGGAGTGATAAGCAAAGCTACTGTTGTTAGCCTCCCTGCCGGTGTTAGCGAGGAACACTCTTTTCCCGTTACCGTTTCCTCCCATACAACCAGCAGCCCTGCTCAAGAGATGGTGGATACGATTGACCTGTCTGCTCTCGCTGAGTCAGAGCAACACGAGGTACGGTTACTTTTGCGGAAGTACCGCTCTGTTTTCTCCACTTATGAGGGAGACTTGGGCTGCACAAACCTCATTTCGCACGACATACCGCTACTCGATGACGCACCTGTCCGGCAGAGGTACAGGCGAATTCCTCCTTCTGATTATGAGGCTGTCAGGGCTCATATCAACCAGCTACTGGAGGCCCAGGTAATTAGGGAAAGTAGCAGCCCTTATGCCTCTCCCATCGTGTTGGTCCGCAAGAAGGATGGAAGCCTCCGGCTGTGCGTTGACTATCGTTTGCTGAATAGCAAAACAAGGAAGGACGCCTTCCCCTTACCTCGCATCGAGGAAAGTCTGGATGCCCTAGCTGGCGCACGCTGGTTTTCTACCATCGACCTGGCCAGCGGGTACAACCAGGTGCCAGTTTCTGAGCAGGATAAGCCCAAGACCGCTTTTTGCACGCCGTTTGGCCTGTTCGAGTGGAATCGTATGCCATTCGGGCTGTGCAATGCTCCTGGTACCTTTCAGCGCCTAATGCAGAGGATGTTCGGGGATCAGCAGTGCCAGTCATTACTGCTGTACCTAGACGACATCATTGTGTTCTCCTCGTCTGTCTCTCAGCACCTGCAACGGCTAGAGATGGTGATGGCAAGGCTGCAGCAACAGGGGCTCAAGGCTAAGTTAGAAAAGTGTGCCTTTTTCCAGCAGAAGGTTAACTACTTGGGCCATGTAATCTCCTGTGAGGGTGTCTCGACCGATCCAGCCAAGGTTGACGCAGTAGCCAAATGGCAGTGTCCTCGTTCCGTGTCAGAGTTGCGATCCTTTTTGGGTTTCGCCAGCTATTACCGGCGCTTTGTGGAGGGGTTTGCCGCATTGGCGGCTCCCCTGCATCAAGTGGTGGCTAAATCGGCTGGCACAAAGACAAAGAAGGGCTCGGGACAGAGTTTGAGTGCTCTTTGGACCCCTCAGTGTGAGGAGAGCTTTGAGGCCCTGAAAGCAAAGCTTGTGTCTGCACCTGTGCTAGCATATGCTGACTTTACGCGCCCATTTATCTTGGAGATTGACGCCAGCCACAGTGGTTTAGGTGCAGTTCTCTCCCAAGATGTAGAAGGTGTCGTTAGGCCAGTGGCTTATGCTAGTCGAGGTCTTCGGCCACATGAGCGCAATATGGACAATTACAGCTCCATGAAGCTGGAGTTTCTTGCACTCAAGTGGGCCATGGCCGAGAAGTTCCGGGAGTACCTGCTGGGGCAGAAGTGTGTGGTTTACACCGATAACAATCCACTCAGTTACCTCTCTTCAGCTAAGCTGGGTGCCACCGAGCAGAGGTGGGCCTCCCAGCTGGCGGCATTCGATTTTGAGATCAAGTATCGCTCAGGCCGCAGTAACAGGAATGCTGATGCTCTCTCTCGACAGTATGAGACGAGCTCCAGCTTGGCCGAGGGTGTGTTGCCTGGGACTTGTGTCCCGACTTCACTTCGGCAGGCTCAGTGTCCAGCCGTTTTGCCCTCCGTTACTCAGTTGGAGATTGGGGCCTTTCCATCTCACTCCCTGGAGGATATTCGTGCTTTGCAGGAGGCTGACCCCCTCCTCAAGGATTTCTTGGTACACTGGAGGAGGCACACCCTGCCCTCTTCGGAGGAAAGGAATCAGCTCCCCAAACCAGTTATGGTTCTGCTGCGTCAGTGGGATCGTCTGGTGGAGAAGGATGGCATCCTTTATCGCCGTATTTTGCGTCCAGGTGGAGGTGAGGAAGCCCTCCAACTTGTTCTCCCAGAGGCTCTGAAGCCTGAGACCTTGAGGCAGCTGCACCAGGACCATGGGCACCAAGGTATTGAGCGCACCACTGAACTGGTCAGGCAGCGTTGCTATTGGCCCGGGATGTCCTCTGACATCAAGCAATGGGTTCAGCGTTGTGAACGCTGTCAGGTTGCAAAGGACTCAGGGTTGGGGCCTCATAGTTATATGGGTCACCTGTTGGCGTCTAGGCCAAATGAAATCCTGGCCATAGACTTCACGGTGTTGGAACCTTCCCGTAGTGGAGTTGAAAACGTTTTGGTTATGACTGACGTTTTTAGCAAATACACTGTTGCAGTCCCTACCCGGGACCAGCGGGCCTCTACTGTGGCCCAGGCCCTGTTAACAGAGTGGTTTTTTAAGTTTGGCGTTCCAAGCCGCCTCCACTCTGACCAGGGTAGAAATTTTGAGAGTTTGGTGATGCAACAGTTATGCGAATTGTATCGGGTAGCCAAGTCCCGTACAACCCCTTACCACCCAGCGGGTAATGGGCAGTGCGAACGGTTTAACCGAACCCTCCATAACCTCCTCCGGACTCTGCCATCATCTCAGAAACGCGACTGGGCTGCATGCTTACCGCATGTGCTCTTTTGCTATAATAGCACGCCACATCAGGGCACCGGAGAGTCACCGTTTCTCTTGATGTTTGGCAGGGATCCTAGGCTGCCTATTGATTTCCTTCTAGGCCGCGTTCAGGACCCAGTGCCTGGAGAGGTACAGGACTGGGTGGCCGAGCACCAAGCCAGGTTAATGGTGGCTTTTGAGGGAGCTCGGGCACGGTTGTCGCTGGCCGCTGACCGCCGTAAGGAACGGCATGACCAGAGAGTCCACCCTGTTCCTTTAAAGGTCGGTCAGCTGGTGTATCTTCGAGATCATAGCACCCGGGGCCGGCACAAGATCCAGGACCTTTGGAGCTCTGTGGTCTATCAGGTGTTGAGGGCACCCCAAGAGAACGGGGCTGTTTATACCATTGCCCCCGTGGGAGACTTGGAGAAGGTTCGACATGTCCATCGTGACATGTTAAAGGCACAGGTCAGCCTAGGGCCACCTACACCTGGTCCACCGGTTCCACCCCCACCTGTACCCGCTGACTCAGAGCAGACCTCTCTGAGTGACGACGAGTTGTGGCTCCTTGTCCCTGAGGTACCCTCACACCCTGTCGCACCTGTGGTGTCACTTCCCGATGCCTCTAGAGTTCCATCGGTGGAGCTCAGGTCTACTCCCAGTGTGATTGTAGCACCCTCGACCTCTGCTCCCCCAGGTTCTTCCTCAGGCTCTGTTGAACAGTCTGAGGTGAGTGGGCCACATTTGCGGAGAACAGCACGTTCAACAGCTGGTCATCACTCAAATGTTTATCACTTGCCACGTCCTGTTGAATCTGCGTCAGTTGCTAATGCTCAGCTTGCCATATTCAGGCCATGGTGTTAGGTTCCTTGAGTTATTGTCGGGGCGCCAATACAAAAAAGGGGGGTAGATGTAGCCAGATGGGCTACTCGCCTTCCGTTGTTTTTCTTCTCTCATTCTCTCTCTCTCTCGCTCGCTCTACCACCCTCGCTCTTTCCACTGCACTCGCTCCTTGTATCAGGTGATCGGGTTAATTGGGAACCCACCTGCACATTGATTGCAGGGTGGCGCTAGCCTGTATAAAGCTAAGCCGATGTCTTATTGGATTAATTCCTCCCGAGCTTCTGGTACGATACAGCAGTAAATGCTGGCGTACTGCGACGGACTGATCAGCAAGAGCCGATTATACGACAGCTACAGGTATGCTCTCGCTTAACCTTGGATTCCCTCCGAATACTGGAATTGGTGTTAATATCCTTTTCCGGCCTGTTGTAGCGCAGCAGTCTGTTTAATTCTGCAATTGCGGAGAGAGGTGTTCGTGGTATCTCCACCAATGAGAGTATAGTGCCTCCGGTCCTGGGGTAAGCTGTTAGAACTACTTTTATTAGCATTCATAGCTATAAGAGTTTAAGGTTACACTTATCTGTTTCAGGGTTCACTGCTGTACTCACCTCTCCATGGTAAAGTGTCCAACCTAAATTGGAAGAGTGGACTGCCTTCTCAGTTGCTGTTGTGAACTCCTCCTTGGTGGAGTCTGCTGTCTTGTCTTGTTTTGTCTTATCTTGTTTTTATTAAGTAGGCTTACCTTTTTTTGGGTTCGCCTGGTGTTCTATTTTACCCTGGACTGTTGCTCGTACCCACACTTCTGTGATCGGGCTGAAGTGATTCTCTGCCCGAGTGTCGTGCTGGGACTCTAAATCGCCTGGGTGGCCGGTCTCAGCCGGTGGGGAGCCAGACCGGCCTACGCCTGAGAATAATTATTACCAGCACGAGTGGTAGTTTGACCCGTGGGGAATAAGCCTTTCCCGTGTGTGTGTGTGTGTGTGTGTGTGTGTGTGTGTGATTTCTTTTATTAAAGTTATTAAAGTGTGTTTTAGTCTTTTTATGATTTGTAGCGAGCCTGACGCTCAGTGTCCTTTTATTCTTTTAACATACTTTTCTGTGTTTTATTTCAGTGAAGGAGGACGAGCCAGTGGCCCTGGGACCTCAGGTGGTGGGTCGTTTTCACACTTTCTTTTGTACAGCACTGGGTGGTCTGCAGTGATTCTTTTGGTGTGATTTTCTTTTGGTTCCACGGCTGCTGGTAAGTCCAAGTTCCACGATTGTTTATTTTTACTGTAGGACACTGTCAATAATGACGCTACATCTTGACTTTTAATATTTTATTTATAAAATATTATTTATAATATTTTATTTATTTCTATAAATAAAACTGTTTTAATATTGGAAGCCAACCTGCCTCAGTGTGCATCCTTGAATCTGTGCGGTCTTTTATTCCTTTTATTTATTTTTCTTAAATATATTTCCTGGGGGTGTAATTCCCCTAGGTGGCGTTGTCAAGTTTATTTATTTTGTTCATAACCCCGCCGACCACTTGGTCACATTTGGCCAGCTTTAGGTGTACTGTCGTCCAAGACTTGCAGCACAGTGTCGGCGTTTGTTTCCCTGTTGGCCAGGACTGGCCTGGGACAGAAAATCGGGCATTTTGACTAGAGACCGGCCCACCAGGTATTAAAGCCATAAAGCCTTTGAATGAAAACAAACACTGTTGTGACAGTGATGTACAGTCTTGTTGGTATATGTATGATTTCTATACATTTTACATCAGATAAAAACTTTGGTTGTAAGATTCAGATAATTATTTAATAACAGTGAGACATTTTAAATGAGAATAAGAAAGAAAAATGGTAAAATGGTCTGTATTTGTAAAGCGCTTTACTTGGTCCTAAGGACCCCAAAGCGCTTTACACTATACACAATCATCCACCCATTCACACACACATTCATACACTAGAAAAGTATTTCTTTGTGCCCCCCTTTCCTTGTTAATGCCCTACCTGGCCCCCTGGCAACACTTTGCTAGACCCGCCTGTTGTGGAAGTTTTCCATTTAAATAAAGCCTGCAGACGAGCGGTGAGCGGTAGCTAACATTCTTTAATCAAAACACACAAAGAACAGACAACCAAGCTTGATGGAGAGCCTACATGACCACGGGGCAGGGTCAGCAGAGTCTCCCTGAGCCTAGCATGGCTCTCAGTTAAATACCTTCTCCAGGAACAAAAGGCAGTACACAGCTGTTTCACACCTTAACAGTAGAATTACTGAGCCTTTTTTTTCCCTGGTGCGAGTCCCTACTACTAGATTTACTAGCCCTGCGCAAATTTGCGTAAATTCCACTGGCACTGCGTTGTCTTTACAGTCCCTGGCACAGCAGCTGCAGCAGCTTCAGCAGCCTGCGTCTGTGCTAATATTTCCTTGTGCTACATGAATCGGCAACGAAGTTCCTGAGCTAGAAGACTCAGAAACAATCTTCTTTTGCCTGTCCACCCTGTACATGCCTTGTACAAAATGTAGGCATTCACCGCTAACAGGTCCAGCATATTGTAGAAAACCGCTACTGACCACCTGCATGTTGCTGCTCTTATGGAATACATCCGCACAAGTTGAGTAAGTTCACGCCAGACTTTATTCACCGTGCCCCATAACGGCGTTTTGCGCTGCAGCAGTCTGTGCGACAGTGACAGTGAAGTAAAGAAATTGTCTGTTGTGACGTTTCTCCCATCATCCAAAAACGGCTCCATCAGTTTCATGACCACGTTCTTGATCCCAAATTTGTCTGGCTTGGCTGCGATACACTGTGTGAATGGACAACGAACCTTGGTAGGGAACAGCTGTTCATCTATGGTCATGTGTTCTCCTGGAGTGAAACTCTTAGCACAGTTCTTGTTGAAGCGTGTCCAGATGTCGGAGATCGCCGCAAATTTATCTGTTTTCACCCGTTCTGCCCGCGTGTCCCTGTCATCAAATCGAAGGTGTTGCATAATTGAAATGAATCTATCTCGGGGCACTGTCTCTTTGATTACTGGCACCAGAAATCTTTCTGACCAGCAATCCACAATGGCACCAACAGGACACATGATTGCTCTTACAAACAGGATTGAAATGAATGCCATCAGTTCATGAACTGACAAATTCCAGTCTGGCTCTATTCTGTGGGCTTGATGGACCGTACACTCCCTGATGGTCTGCAGCATTCCCACGTCTAACAGGCAAAGGAAGCTTTGGAGCACACTTGTAATCTTGCGCTGTCGGAAGATAAACAAATAGAGAATGGTAAATTTACATGAACCTCACTCTAAATGGGTTTATATAAATATCATATCTACTATGGCAGTGACAAACCTTAGCAGACTCTGTGGGTCCAGCTTGCGCAGTGAAGCACGAACGATTTGCTACTGCACTGGGCATTGCAATGTCCTCCTCTACAGTGCCGTCTTTTGCCGTGTGGCTCTGGCTGGGCTTCCCAGTACCACGGGGCCTCTTCTGTGGAGGCATGTTGGGTTCTTGTTCCGTCTCCTTTTCAGATTCTTCTGAGGAGGTATCAGTGGCCTGCTGGACAAATGAAACCTCTCCTCCATCAGAATCTGCTTCGTCCATTTTCTGAAGCAAAGCCAAAGCCTGTTGCGCGGAGAGGTTCTTCCTGCGTGGCAGTGATACGGAGGCCATCCTGATGTGCGTTCTCAGAAATGCGAACAAGAAATGATTCTCCCGTCTGGGTCGGTCTGCTTTTATGCACAGCACTGTGCTGTAGTCAAGCAATGCCACTCCCTCACATACACAGTCACAATGGAACAATGGAAGATCTGTGCTGAGACTCAAGGAAGGTGTGAATGTGTGTCTTTTATATTTGCAGGTCAGTCAATGTGTGGGATATTTTGTATAGATACGGCAGGCATTTCTGAAAGTCGTAACACAGAGGTTTGGCCTGACTTGGATCTGAGCAACTCTGAGTGTGCAAATGCAAATGTGCCAGGCCTCAAGGATAATGGGTGGTTTGCACAACAAAAGCTGGAGGAGAAATGAGCTGACGACCTGTGGAAATCTCAGCAGGGGTGATTAACACCTCGGGACTTGCACCAGAAAATAAAAAAGCCAGTAATTCTAGGGGGTGTTGGGTTTAGGGAAGTTACGCAAATTTGTGCAGGTTTAGTAAATCTAGTGATAAATACGTGGTAGAAATCCCAAAAGGGTGATTCTGTTCACCTGGACGTAGCATTTTCAACGGGAGAAACGCCTCCTGAACTGAATTGTCTCAGTTGATGGCCATGCGGTTGGCCTCCTGAACTGTTTCTTTGGACTGTTTTTCCTCCTCTTCTGAGTTTTCCTTCCTGGAGCTCCAGCACCCACCCAGGTTTGGTGGAAATGTTCTAATTTTAAGAGTTTCATTGCAAAAGAATAAACTGCTGATGTCCGCAGAAGTTTTTAACTTTGGTTGAAAGGACAAACTATGAAAAATAATAGACCTTTGAGGATTTGAGCATATGGCAAACCTTATGCAAAGTTCCTCTTAATTGTAAAACACAAATCTGAGGATGTTGGAAGACATGTGTGGTTCTCATCAGCTTTGTGGCATGTAGATGCTCCTTTTATTAATATTCCTAAGTCTGGAAGAATACTCATAAACACTGAGGTCCTGCTATGTGCCAATGTGTATCTGGGCCATTACTAAACAAAGATGTGAAGCAATGTTAATAATTGTTGGTAACTTTTTTTTCATTTCCAGGTTTCAGTTACTGCTGTTGATATGTTAAGAGTAAGAATAAGTTCAGATTCTCTTAAAGATAACAACACTAATATGTTAACAATTGTTCGACTTGTGGAGGTATTTTGAGAACCCTTATAAACATCTGAAGGAAAAATATTCTTTAATCATAGATGCAGACTCATGGAAAAAATATTGATTAATCGTTTTATTTGATTTTGTAGAGTTGGAACAAACAGATTGGATTCTCAAAATCAGTCAGTTTCTTGGGGTCTGAAGCAACAACAGAACAGGGCTCTGAATTTTTGGCAGAAGCCCTTTTTTTTCTTCTTTTTCTCCTTTTTCTCCTTGATTTTAATGTTGTCAGACTTCTCTGAATTATTAGTAAAAGAGACAACTGGCTCAGACATGGATAGACATACAGAAGGGAGTTCCTCACTAGGAAGATCATCGGACGTTGCCAGACTTTCAGAAGCAGGCTCTTTAGTAGGAAGAACATCAGCCTTTGATGAACTTTCAAAAAGAGGTTCTTTAGTAGGATGAACATCTGGAACATCTGACTTTGGCAGACTTCCACGAGCGGGTTCTCCAGTGGGAAGAATATCAGCCATTGTTGAACTTTCAAAAAGAGGTTCGGAAGTAGGAAGAACATCTGACTTCAGAACACTTTCCCAAGCAGGTTCTTGAGGTTCTTTAGGAGGAACAACATCTGGCTTCAGCAGATTTTTACAAGCAGGCTCTTTAGTCGGAAGAACATCAGCCTTTGTTGAACTTTCAAAAGGAGGTTCGGAAGTAAGAAGAACATCTGACTTTAGAACACGTTCAGGAGCAGGTTCGTGTGGTTCTTTAGTAGGAAGAACACCTGACTTCAGAACACTTTCACAAGCAGGTTCTTGTGGTTCTTTAGTAGGAACAACATCTGACTTCAGCAGATTTTCATGAGCAGGTTCTTTAGCTGGAAGAACATTGGCCTTTGTGGAACTTTCAAAAAGAGGTTCGGAAGTAGGAAGAACATCTGACTTCAGAACACGTTCACGATCAGGTCCTTTTGGTTCTTTAGTAGGAACAACATCTGACTTCAGCAGATTTTCATGAGCAGGTTCTTTAGCTGGAAGAACATCAGCCTTTGTTGAACTTTTGGAAGGAGGTTCGTGAGTGGAAAAAATATCAGCAATTCGTGAACTTTCAACTGGAGGTTGGGAAGTGGGAAGAACATCTGACTTCAGCAGACCTTCAGGATGAGGTTCTTTAGTTGGAAGAACATCAGACACTACTGGACTTTCACAAGGGGGCTGGAAGATCTGGCATATGCTCGTCTTTGCTACATCAGAAATTGCCCTGAGTAGTCCTGGTGCAAAGTTTGCAATGTGGCTCAGCAGAATCTTTTCTGAATATTTCTCTCTGACTTCAGACAGGATACTTTGCACCATGTCATCTCTGATGGACCTTGAGAAGATGGCCTGGTTTTCCGTTGTTAGGAGAGATTTGGACACTCGATCCAAAGTGGCCTTTGTCACACTGGTGGAGAGGATGCTCAATTTTTGGGAGGACATGTTCAGTAGGGGGTAAGAAGGAAGCTTCCAGAAGCCATGCAGGACACGGGGAACCACCTCTATCACCACGTCTGTTGCAGTGAACAGTTTGGAGGTTTGTGCGTCCTGCTGCCTCTCTTTAAGGAGGTCAATGTACTTCCTGACATTGCTGAGGAGCTTAGGTGTTCTGCAGAATAAAGTTATAAGAATGATCTTTTACACCTATTTAAAAAAATAACAGAAATTTTGAAATACTGTAGCTGGACTGTTAATGATTTTATGTCAGAGGTGACTCACTGAAATTTAGGAGGTATGGCCTCTGGAAATTCCAGCAGCATCCGGGCTTGAAACTCGATGTCCCTCATTTTATTTATTGTGTTCACTGCCCACACCTGAAACAGAAAGCATGTTTACATTGCAGTTTTGTTGAGAGGTTATGTGATTGTAGTAAAAAAAAAAAAAAAAGATCTCCAAATGACTAAAACTCTTGTGAGTTTTCTAGTCTTACCAGTTTCAGAAGAGGTTTGGCTTCTGTTTCTTCCAAACCCTCCAATTCAAACTCCCAAAGTCTTCAAAAGAAAACAAAAGAGAGGTTTTCTCTCAGCATTTACACTTCAGCACAAACAGTTTCAGGTGTGAGGTGGATGGTCTGTAGGTGTCACAGTAACTCACTGCTCTCTGACTGTCTCTTTGCTCCTCTCCACCAAAAGATCTCCCATATCTTCTGCAGTGAGGCTTGATGGTATTTGGTTTTCCTTCTGAAGTCTGAGGAATTCCATCATCATTGCAATCTAAAAATAAAAGGAGACATTTAATCAGCATCAGTCCCAGGTCTTCAGAAATCACCTGACATTTTATCTCAGTTTTGGTTTGGATGGATCTGGGTCTTACCTGAGCCCTGTAACCTGGTAGATACCAGCAGATCTCCACAGCTGTGTTATATATGGGTGTGTTGAACAGCACCTGTCAAAGAAATAAGAAATTACTCATTGTAACTTAAATTGATTCTCAGTTTGTCAGCTTTTTAAAACTACATCAAATTCTTCAAAAATGCAGTAAAAACAAAAAGTGTCACATACCCTGATGGGTTTGTAGATCCCTTTACTGGCTTCCATTAAAACGCTGCTGTTCTATCACAGTTGGGGAAGAGAAACTTTCCAAAACTCTTCAAAACTTGTGTAAGATCAAATGTAGATATGAAAATACTCCTGACTTGATGGTTTTTCTTGCACAGATGAGCTCTTTTTCAAGTCTGATGCAGATTTAAAAATACACAATTCTAAAACAGTCACCATGGAAACATTTGATCCCTGCTTTATGTCATTAAATTAAAAGAAAACACTCTATTTTACACTACATTACACTATATGTTGTTCATTATATAAGTAAATAAGGGTAGGCTACAGCCGTCCTTAGGTCACTCCTGTGAAAAGATGCATACAAACTGGTGAATCAGAAAAGAAAGAAAGCCAACCTGCAGCATTATGTCCTTTTATGTTATTTCAATTCACTTCAGTTTTATTGATACAGCACCAAATCACAACAACAGTCGGCTCAAGGTGCTTTACTTTGTAAGGTAGACTCTAAAATAATATACACAAGGAGAAAAACCCAACAATCATATGACCCCCTATGAGCAAGCACTTTGGCGACAGTGGAAAAAAACTCCCTTTTAACAGGGAGGAAGCGCCGGCAGTAACAGGCTCAGTGAGGGGCGGCCATCTGCCAGGAGTGGTTGGGGTGAGAGAACGAAGATGGGACAAGAGGCATGCTGTGGAAGAGAGACAGAGATTAATAACAAGTGTGATTCAATGCAGAGAGGTCTATTAACACATAGTGAGGGAGAAAGTCTCTGTCTGCTTTTCCTAATGCTGAGGTGAGGAGGACTATTAGCCAATATAAAGGCGACACTGGCGACCCGAGTGTGGAAACAAATGGTTTGCACAAGAAGCGGTCACTGAGCGATCAAAGCTTATTTACTACACATAAAAAATCAAGGCAGAGTAGAAGCGGGTGGATCGATTTTTAATGAATTTTAAAATTATGTTTGTTTTTCTTATTCTTGAAAAAAAGATCATTTACCCTCGCATTTGTTTCCCTTTTTATACACTACTACTTATGTGTTTTTCCTTATTTATGTCTATATTGTTTAGTTAAACAGATGACAGTTTTCCCCTTTTTACTACTTTTTGAACTCTATGCTGATGTTTAAAGATTTTATTATTACTAAATAATGTTTTTAGCAATTAGGTGAAAATAAATACCAGATGAAACGATATTCTCTTCTGTTATCTTTTATTATTTGTTACTTGAATCAGTATCCGCGCTGCACACAATCAAAGTTATTTTCAAAACATGCAGAAACAGGTCTTGTTTTGTTAACAAAATGACAAACCATTGCATCGTTACAAACAAGGTTATCACTGTACATATTAATTAGTCTTGAATAAGACGCTCCTTTTTGGACATGATATAGAAAAAACACACAGTGTTGTCCGCAGGTTACCGAAAAGTCCTTCTGAACCTGTCTCCCAGAATACAATATCCGAGCGGTGTTTTTAAAAGAAAAAGTTTTATCTCGGGTGAAAACTTATCAGGTGAGTTACCGAAGCTGTCAAAAAAGTACCCTTGCTTGTCTTTTGTGATATTGAACGCCAACCAGTGCTTCCCAGGTAAGTCTGATGGATCTGTATTCACAATGCCCATGCATGGATATCTGATGGGCTTTGTTGGCAGCTGGTCACATGCTAAGACGCCTAGAAGATGAGCCCTGTTACTAATCCTTTTAACAATGCTGGTTAGTTCTATTGTATTCATTTTGAATGTTTAGTAGTCGTCCAGCAGCACTTGTCTCATTAGATATTTGGATGACTGAATCAAATACAGAGTAACACACCAGGTTCATTGTTCGGGGTAGCGGATTTCTGAAACGGGTTTCCAGCCTCACGCTCCCTGTTTGAACTAATGATACGTTCCCTGAATGTCCTTCATCAGTTTTAAAATTAAATGGATTACGTGTAAAAGAACCAGGATAAGCTTCGTTATCCACGAAGGCGATGATGACAAATTTAGGCAACCTGCCCATAAATAAATTAGTTGATATTCTTGCCCCAGCAGGTGTGGAGAAGGTCTTTAAAGAAACTCTGCCTACAGCATATTTTGCATTTGCATGATGCAGCGCCTTGCCGTGTGCCAGCCTGACACTTGGTGAGACACTGATTCTTTTCACAAATAAGCTGGCAGAGACGATTTTAACTTTATACGCGGTGTTAGCTCCAGTCATGAGAGCAAATTCGTCTTTAGAGCGCACAAATTTCAGCGACAGATCGATTCCATTAAGTAATAATTTTTCTTGAAAAAACAGGTCTGCGTGTACTGGAGCAATCAATTCAACAATACTGCTATTCGCTGTATAAGTACCTCTGGTCACCAGACCCTGGCTCTCCCCTTCTATACATGTATCATTCATGTGCGAGGCTGTGTCTGTACAGAATAAAGCGCTGCTGAACTGTGTGTCTAAAGTCTCCTTATTATAATTGATAAGACATTCTATTATGCCTCTGTATGGATACGTGTTGGATGATTGGCTAATCAAGCGATCCCCCAAATTTACATCTACCTGACTAAATAAGGTGCAACCTGGATAATTAACAAGTCCCACGTTTGTGTCACGGGGTGGAGAGGGACAAGTTACCTAAGATATTTTTATTGTGCATGTTTGGTTTTGTTTTTACTTTCTTTAATATTTTAATATTGTATAGTGTTCTATTCTTGGTTTTATTGCATGTTTTATGGTATTCATCGGTGACTTGTCCTGGAAAGTCTCCGCCCCTCCTTGATTATGAACCCGACACACCTGTGAGGTCCCGGAGGCCAATAAGAGTGATGGGAGACGAGAGAGAGGAGATTGATGGTGGAGTGAGGACTGAGAGAGTGAACGGTATCAGGCGGTGGCGGTGCCACAAGCCCTGACGGGCTGGTGCCGGTTGGTGTGCCACAGGAAAGCGGTGGCAACCGGAACAGAAACATCGATAGGGCGGCGAGACGCCGCCGGGTTTTCCCTTCTTCTAAGGCGGCTAGAGTTGGCTAATGCAGGCACCAGCGCGCAGAGGCACCAGCGCGCAGAGAGCACCAGCGCGCAGAGAGCACCAGCGGAAGCCACGAGACGGCTGTGCCGATTTCCAGTTTTAAAGAAGCGGCGGGCGGAGTTGAGAGCTCTGCCCACCCGGGCATATCGGGGCGTGAGTGCGAGAGGGAGGCGAGGACTCCGCTGGTTCCTTTGGTTATACCACCTGCTGGATTTCTTAGCTCCCTGGGACTTTTAGGTCGTGGCGCAGGCCACAGGACTTTTAATGTTATGCTTTATTGATTTTTACTGTGTTACCCCTTGGCCAAGGTTGTTTTAATTCATTTTACATTTTTAACTATTTAAATATAATAAATTATATTTTTAATCTTACAGTTTAAATTGTGTGCTTTCCCTTGGCGGCTCCACTGCTCTGCCCGTTTTGAGGAAGGTTTCCTTCCTTTAAAAAAAAAAAAAAAACACAAAACACTGTGGAAATAAAATCAGCCTTTCCGCTCCGTTACATAATCATCCCTGCCTGAGTTTGTGCCGTCAGCACCTGTGATTCTTACTCGTGTGTAGATATAGGAATCGTTTAGATCCAGGTAATCCTCTCCGGACGATGAGATTTAAACTCGATTGGACCTCCGTCTGTGATTGCAGAAACTGGTGGAATTTCAATAAAGGTCGTTTTCTCTATGGACGTTTGTGTGTATGGGACAGTAAAAAGATCGAGCTCTGTTTTTAGACATTCTCTGATTGGTTGTGTAACAGAGCCATTTAGAAGATGTCACATGCTGTAGTTTTTGAACGACTGGTTCTGGGTCTTTTCACTCCGCGTGGTTGTCTCCGTTTGGTGGCTTTCCTGGCAGGTTTTGTCGTTTTACGCTTTTTAGGCGGCGGCGTATCACGCATGCGTGCAGTGGGAGGGGTCTTAGAAGGTTTGGGTGTATACACATACAAGCTGTTGCCATCCTGCTCAGTAGATGTTGGCTTGGTTATGTTGGATATCACATCAGACACTATGCCTGATGCTGCTGTTTTTAGGTGGGGTTTGACTATGCTGACTCCTTTTTTAAACAACGGTACAGCAATTCTAAACAGGCTGCTGAACAAACCTCCCAGACCTGCGCCACATTGCGTGCTGGTCCCAATATAACCATTCAATTCTCCACCAGCCTGATTTAAATAATCTTACATATTTTGCTTCATCTGTGTTGTAGACAGACATCCTTATTTTTTTAAAAATGGTGTCTTATGGGTCGGAAGTTGACCTTGACAAACACCTTCCCGTATAAAAAGGGTATGTGTTGATTTTGGTCGTCTTTCAAATCAATTTCTATGTCATGGATTAAGGATTTCGAGACCTGTGTGCAGTGTGGGCTGTCAAATTGAAGAATGGCTCCCCGACGGTCATCGTCTGTTATATTTATTGCTCTTAATAGCTGCGCATGGGCGTCACCCACAAGCTGGTAATCAACGATATCTGCATAAATAAAAATGTTCTATTTTCCGCCGTATACGTCTGCAGGATGTGGTGCGTATGTGTTTTTATAATGAAGTACAAACGGGTCTTCTGATTTGAATCCTAAGATTCCTGCCAGTCTCCCTCTAAATGTGAGAACTGTGCCCCTAGGGCCCATGACACTAACATAGTTACTAACTTCACTGTATTGTGTTTTAATGTCGGAGTTATGTTTTAATGTTTTATTATCTGCGCCACAGATGCATAATGCCCCACAGACAGCTCAATCACGGTTATGGACAATGCTC
>NC_140528.1:84637983-84687575 GCF_057382185.1 Mchenga conophoros | reverse complement strand
GAAAAGAACAGTTCAAAGAAGTGATTAAAAGCCCAAAGTTACCATTAAAGTGATGTCCATGATGAGTGGATATAACTGTGCCTTTATTAAACTTAGATTCGGAGTGTTTTTGTATATTTTTGTAAGAGAATCTACAGTTATTATCATTTAAAAACACGGAAATGATGTGTGCTAATGTAAAAACACATGACGGGCTCTTTGGAAGAGAAACCACACCCTAACTAGATACGCATTTCTCATACTAAAGCAGGTTGTAAACGTTAATGAAAATGTGAGTATGGATGCTGTTTTATTGTGTTTCTTAAATAGAGCTTCATAATTCTGTCTTTAAGTACCACATTTTGAAATGTGATCTCATCCATATGTAGTATTGAGGTTTATTCAACACACAATTGTGTGTTATGCTTTTGCAAAAAAATAGTTTTGTGTTAAAAATGAGCATGATCTGCAAATATATAAAGTTGCAGTGCACTGAAAAGTCAAATGAACGTTTAAATTTCCTGTTCATGAATTTTACAGCTGACACAGAAACTGTTTATTTTGACATCTTCACATCACTTACTGTAGATCTCACTCATTTATTAGTCACATTTTTAGTCTTTTTGCTGGATTTAAACACCGCGGTTACAGTGCAGTGCTTAGTGTAAGAGGGGAGCAATCATAAATCCCTTCGTGACCACCCTGACTTTCTGACATCTGATAGAGACACACACACACTTAATGAGATTCGACTGCCACCCTGCATGCTTACCTCAGCATGCATGTCATGGTTTATCTTCTCAGGTACACACACACACAAGCAAATGCTAATGAAATTCAGGAGCACTATTAGACTTGTAGATCAGCGGTATGGGTCACTTGCTCTGACTCACAATTTAATGGCGTCTTGGTGTCTCATACCACCAGATCACAGAGAACAGAAACAGAGGGAGCGAGAAGAGATAGCGATAGGAGGATTTAACGATAACACATTTTTTGATCTTGCACACTTGCAGTAAACACACACACTTGGTGAACCGAGCAGAGGGAGATCTGTGTGAGGATTTAGCAGTGTAAACACATTCTTCATGAGCGCTGATAATCCTGCCAAAGAGAAACAGAGAGCATCATTACTTCAGCTCATTGCCATCTCTCCAAACACACAGACACATATATCAGGGTTAACTACTTTCACCTATTCTCTTCGGTCTTCAGTGTATTGCTCAGCAAAGAGCAGACACAAAGGGTGCATCTCGAATTATTTATGCCGCAGTGAAAAGGAATACACCTCATTTTCTCTTTCCTTTTTCCTTCTGGATGGACCACACAGCTAGAGTGTGGTCCACCATCCATCACCCACCACACCCACCCGTCTCTTCCCTAACTCATCTTGTCTTCATCTGCCTCCTCCTCCTTCCTCCTCCTGGTCTTGGTCTTTCTGTATTTATACTTTCTCCCCTGTCTCTTCTGTATACACCATTCTTTCTCTCTATTTGTCTCTTTGTTCTTTTAGACTCTTTCTCTGCAGTCGCTGGGTTTTTGCTCAGTAACATTGCAGTGTTGTAAAGTGAGATGCACTGCTCGCCCCGAGTACCAGAGAATTTCCAAAACTTCTTTATCCGTGTTCAGAGCAAGAGCAACATAGCATGTGTCAGGACAGTGTGCTTTCCCTGACACATAAAAGGCAACTTGTAAAGCTAAAGTGTCATTAGTGCATGTTTTGTTATCCTCTAAATCCTCCCTCTCAGCCTTCATCCTTCTCGGCTTCACACAGCAGGAATCCTACCGCAAGTGTCCATCAGCAAAAAAAGTAGCAAACCTAATCTCCCCCTCCTCCCCCACCCTCAGAGGATGTACTTATTTCTAGATAAGGCACTTTTGCAAACTTTGGCCAAGAACCAAAAATATCTTCTGTGCTGTAGTTCCATCTGACAGATGAAAGAAGCATCGGCATATTTTAGTCTAGGAATTTCAACTTTCTTACTTTCTCCGCAGTGCTCCTCACAGGATGAGATTAAGCACTTTGCCTACTCTTCTCCATCCTCCCTTCTGTCAACCTTCTCCTCCATCCTTCCTGATCTCCTGCTCTCCCTTTAGTCCCATTAGTCATGTCCTGATGGCTCATTAACTATTAAAGAGCAGAATGAGGGAAAGAGAGGAGAGGGGCATTCTGCAAGGCTTGCCTATAGTCATTTGGTAATGGATATCAGGGGGTGAGATAAGCGAGAAAGCAGGAGATGAGGGTGGAGCAAGTCCGTGGGGTCTCTTTTGCTCGTCTGATGATGAGTGGGAGTCATCAGGCAAAAAAGGAAGACAAGTTAGGCCTTTTAGTATGTTGCGTCCTTTGGGATGAGGGAAAAGCTCAGAAGCAGAACAGAAGCACATTTGTTTGCATAAAAAGCTTCAAAATATAACCATCTTCAGTCTTGGAGGCTTTTATTCATTCTTAATCAGACAGGCTGAAGAAGGCTTTCAGATAATCCACAAACACTGAACCCTTGTACTGATAAGTTCACCGAGGCCATTTGCTACTGTACTTTGGATTTATCATATGTTGCTGCCATCTAGTGGCTAAAAAAATCCTTCTTTGAAAGTTGGGGAGTTGTTGAACAAGTTTATAAAAATGTTAAAAATGTCAAAATACAGGTCAAAGAGAATGTTAGTGTCAGTTTGTTCTAATTGACATTGTTTAATTAACATATGTCAAACTAATGAAAGAGGTTAAAATCTTTAGAACAATGCACTTATCACATACAGAGCCTCAGACAGTCTGATACAGCTTTTTAACACTATGTGTGTGCATGTGTGTTTGCAGACTCTCTGATGCTGGGGACAGAGGTCGACCTGCAGCAGGTGGAGAACACTGTGTTTGCCATAGAGACTGTGTTCAAGGCATGGCTTCAAGAACAGGGTGGAGACAGAGAGCACCTTCACCTCTTGCTACCAAGCCCCATGGATAACCTGATTCCAGGTTAAAATCTACAGCCACACACAGAACTTGAACACACTGATGTTTTAGGAAGTCAGAAATGCATTACAGTTTATGACTTTAACAAATACATGAAAGAAAGAAAGGTTTTTAATGCACATAAATACAGCCACATGACAAATACAGTTTTCACATGACTCTGTGTAGTCGTGAAAAAGTACAAATTTACAGCTTCCATAGAAATTAAGAGGGTAAGTTGCAGCCAGATGCTGCTAATCAAACGCACTTCATTACCTGATCATAAGCAAGTGTGAGCATCTCATTAGGAGCAGAGGTTTTGGCAGCAGAAGCAATTGTTTCTTCTGTTGAAAACCCTTCCCAGTAGTAGATATCCCAGCATCTCCAAAGTGCTCAGAAGAACTCAGACTCTACAGACCTCAGTTAGTGTGTTAAATGTTAAAGTTCATGGCAGTACAATTAGAGAAAGCCCTAAAAAACTGGGTTGCCTGGAGAAAGCCTCTTCTTTCTAAAAAGAACATGGCAGCATGGCTTAGGTTTGTAAAGCTACATCTGAACAGTGTGACTCTTGGAACAGTGTCCTTTGGACAAATGAGACTAAAGTTGAGATGTCTGGGCACCTTATAGTTACTGGGTTGACCACGAACTCCTCTGAATACAGAAGTATTCTAGAGTCCGATATGATCTACAGCAGAATAGCTGAAAAAGACAAGATTTAAAGTTTTTAAAGGCCTCAACCCGACCGAGAGCAGTTTAGAAACAAATATCCATAAACCTCAATGAACTGAAGCAACATTATAAAGAAGAGTTGGCCATTCATCAACAAACACCCTAGACTGGTCACCAGTCTGTCACACAGAGACAAACCATTTGGACTCACTTTCTCACCTATGGGGAACTTAGAATTTCTACAGTTCTAAGTTCTACAAACTACTGAATCATGGCGTGTACTTTGTTTTTAACATGACTGCATGTTTCTGTTGCATGTGCAGTGTGCGTGAAGTGTGACATGCAGGAGCGCATGATAAGCCCGGCGCTCATCCCGCTGACCCCGAACCTGGGAGTGAAGACTGAGAGCATTCGGGACTTCCTGCCTGGCCCTAAGGGCTTGGCCAATCAAAGCCCAGCACCGCAGACACTGAAAGTGATCAAGTAAGCGTGGGCATCGATGCTGAGGGCCTTCGAACTATAAGCACAAATAAAAGTTTTTAGGATCAGCTCACAATCACTTTGTTAGGAGAAAGTAAGACTTGTGTGTGCAAGATCCAATAACACGCGTTCTCTGAATGCACAGCTCCTTTGTTTGACTTGGGAGCATCTGAGTGCACTTTGTTCTGCTGGAGTTAGTGCTCCGAGGCTGTAAAAGCAATATGAGCACAAAGTTCAGTCGCTTTTGTAAGGAATTTTGTTGGCCTCGTAAATGTAC
Source organism: Mchenga conophoros (assembly GCF_057382185.1). NCBI lineage: Eukaryota > Metazoa > Chordata > Actinopteri > Cichliformes > Cichlidae > Mchenga > Mchenga conophoros. The sequence goes on along the minus strand of NC_140528.1, from coordinate 84,683,223 downwards.
AATCAGCATGATGGACGAGGAAACCAGAAGATAAAATATATTCCAGAGGACAGGAAAATGCTCATCGTAAAAGTCTGACAAATGAATAAAATCTTTCATACCAATCACAAAACAAATATGGAGAGTTTTACAAGCTTGTAGGTCAAAAATAGCCTCTGTGGACAGTGTCATACAAAAAATGAGCTACATTTGCTTCCTACAAAACAAACTCGTCATGTTATTTTAAACCTCACAGGGATTGTGGACACATGAACTGAATGTAGCGCAGTACATTTTCACTTTCTTCTCTTTCCTACCTGTCAGTAGAGGAATGTGTACGTGCCATTTTTTTCTCACAAACTCATGCAGTGCACTGAAGATTGTTTCATGGGCCAGCGCAAGGCCAGTTGCAGACACACTGGTGGTCCTGTGCTGGCCCATGTGTGGGCCACCTCTGACAATCCTGATCTGGACCACCAAAGGGCCGTCACTCTTTCCGGTATGTAATCCATGTGTAGGTTGTGTGCAGCCACGGGCCAGTTGCAGACACACTGCTGGCCCTGTGCTGGCCCATATGTCAGCCTAATGTGTACCTTAATCAAGCCATGTAATAACAACATGTGCCGGAACATAATAGTGCAAAAGTAACATGAAAAACCCTGTTTAGACAAGGAATGTACTGACTCTTTCATAGTGCTTTTCTACTCTCCCAGATTACTTAAAGTGCTCTATACAACATTCACACACTTTCTCTAAACTGAGCGCTTCCTAACTGCATTCATACTCTTGACATGCGGACTGGAGAAGCCAGGGATCAAACTACTAACCTTCCGATCAGTAGGTGACCTGCTCTACCTCCCGAGCTACAGCCACCCACTGGCAAAGATGAGTGTCATGGTCCTGGGTCGTGCGACCCAGTGTTTTGTGTTTAGTCTATTTTGATGTTTATTGTTTGTTTAGGTTCATTAAGTTATTCCAGCTCATTTGTAATTATATGACCCTTGTATTAAGCCTCCCTTGCCCTTCATGTGTTTATGTCTGTGTGTCTTGTGTTGTCAAGTTCATGCTGTCGCTTCTGTCATCTTCCCCTGTACTCCGTCTCCCTGGTTCGTGCGTCTACCTGTCATGAGTCATGTCTGCGTGGTTATGTTTAGTTCATGTCATGTCTAATCTCCATGTTTCCTGTTTTACTTTGAAAGTCTGTATTCAAGGTCAGTGTATTTAGTTTCACCTCTCCTGTCCTGTCGTTAGGTTCATGTGTGTCAGCTGTGCTCCCATGTGTGGCCACTTCCCCTGATCATCCCTCATGTGTATTTAGTCTCTGTGTTTCATGTAGTCTGTGTCGCGTCGTCTGTGTTCCCACCCTCCGTGTTTCCATGCCCAGTCTTTTGTATTCCAAGCATAGCCTTACCATAGTTTGTTCCCAGTTTAGGTTTCTGTTTAGTTACTGCTCTTGTGCTGCCCTCATTCTTGTTTGTTTCTTTTGTGTTCATCAGCCACAATAAAAGGCTCGCTTTTGTTTAAAGTTCACTCCCGTATCCTCACTTGTGTCTGCACCTGAGTCCTCCTCACACTCTCCACACGGTCTGCCACTGTGGACCGTGACAGATGAGTAAACCGTCACTAGGTTTTGGATAAAGTGTACAGTCACAAACCTGTCAAACCTTATTTTGAAACGTTGGCTACTATAGCAGTATTGCAACATGGCATTTGGTTCTTCTAATTAAAATAGGAAAATAGGAACATAAATAGTGCAATCATTGCCAGACCTGGCCCACATCTGGATTGACATACACCCTGCTGTGACACCAGTTAGTCAGAAGTGCCAGCTTGTTGCCAAGTCTGGCCCAGACTTGTTTTCTATGAGCCTGGGCCACATAAACCAAACCACAATCGAGCCAGATATGGCATGCCATCACATAGACATTGCCATCTATGCCGGGCCTGGCCCATATCTGGATGACATACGTCTTATCATGCCAGAAGTCAACCAGCAGTGCCGGCTTGATACCAGATCCGGGCCAGACCTGCCTGCTGTGTGGGGTGGTAATGTTTTCATGCAGTTGAGGTAATGCTGAATTTATTTCCAACTCGGTGAACAGCTGATGTAATTTTTCCCTAAATGCGCACACGCATGCTACACACACGCTAATGATAGAAAGCAGGCGCTGAGGTAGAAACTTGATTTGCATTTGTTTTACATTTTCAGGACCTACAGTAGGAAGTAATGTGCGTTTGTGTGAACGAATGGGCATTCGTTTTGCATACCAGACGGTTGGAAAATTGTGCTGTTTATGTACTTGAGTTAGAAAATGGGTCACACTGCAAACGCACCTCAGCAGGGATGATGTCATTCTCTCTGCTCATGATGTTTTCCATATATTTGCATACTTACAGTTTTCTGCTGGAGCTCATTTCAGAAATGAAAAGGATTTCATTGTTTTTTCCATTGTTGGCGTGTGTGTGTGTGTGTCTTTCAGAGTTCTGCGTGCAGACGGAGTGTGTGAGAGTGTGTTGTACGGCCTTCCGCTGGTGATCCGCCCAACCACCTGCTGGCAGCTGGACTGGGATGAAATGGAGAACAACCAGAACTTGTTCCATGCCCTCTGCCACACACTCAGGGTGTAGTTTCTGTTTTTTCATCTTGTGACAATTGTCTTTATTAAGAGAAACTGACATTTTATGGCCGCATGTGATGCAGAAGTAAAACCCATTTGACCAGTCTACATGAAAGAATTTGCATAATGCAAATCTGGTTCCCGTTTTAGCGAATGTGGGAACGTGGGAGTCATGGTAGAATAGAGCAATCATATTCATGTTTGTGCTTTTGTTTGACGGTTGTGATTCTCAACTCATACAAACCAACACCAAAAACACTGGAAAGTTGTGCGAATTCAAGTACAAATAAAATGCAGTGGTTTGTAAATTTCATAAATCCATATTTTGTTTACAGCAGAACATAGTAAACATATCAAACAGAGAAAATGTGCCAGTTTAAGAACAGTATTAAATAATCTTGTGGTTTATGGTAGTAACACATCTCAACAAATTGGGACAGCTCCATGTTCAGCACTAAAAAGCACCGCCTATTTGTTTAACAACAGGTTTTTTTACCCCTCGGCTATAAAGGGCTGATGGAGTATTGACATCAGTCTGCTGGGGGGGTGTGCAGAGGTCACATTTTCTGAAAATGCGATTTCTTGAATGTGATTGATTGATCATACTTTATTCATCCTGAGGGAAATTGGGTTAAGGCTGCCAGCCGTGCCAGCGCCGTCTTACTTAAGAACGAGGTGACAGAGGACTTTCAAATTGATAGCTCAGGTGGATCTACTTAAAAATCTCAGACATGTTAGAGGTCAGAGGTCAACTTTTCTGAAAATCATCTAGAATTTTTAATTGTTACCAAAGGTGCATCTAGGGTTAGAGGTGGCGGGTATTTTTAACTGTCTGCAAGCTGCAGAGACCGGTTGCTTCACATTCGAGAGAGGAATGTTGTCCCGTTCTTGTCTGATAAAGGATTCTAGCTACTCAGCAGTCCCACGTCTTCTTGTTGTATTTTCATTTCATGTTTTCAACTGGTGAAAGGTCTGGACTGGTGGCAAGGCAGTTCAGCACCCAGACTCTTCTGCTGCGAAGCCATGCTGTTGGATTAGCTGCAGCATGTGATTTAACATTGGCTGAAAATATGACTGAAATATGCAAGACTTTTTTAAAATGATAATGATGATAACAAGCTGTCAGGTCTCTGCTCTTTAGTCTGGATGATGTAGCTTTTTTTCCCCAAAGGAATTTCACAATAAATTCATCTGACCACACAACAGTTGTCCATTTTAGCTTTAACCCAGAGAAGAGGTTTCTGGATCATGTTCACATACTGCGCAACTTCTTCTCTGCATGATAGAGACAGGAAGGGAATTTGTGGACGACTCAGTGAACTTTCTGGAAGTGTCCCTAAGCCCATGTAGTCAAACATAATCATAAAGAGCTGGTACCGGTATGTCCTAATGCATAAAAGCTCAGAAATGAAACTGTGTACTTTATATTTACATGATTCTGAGTATCTGTAAATAAGAGCCACATTGAGCCTTTTTCTGTATTTGGATTCCAACTTTACCTCAGATATAATGGCTTATATCCCTCAACTTTAATACTTCTTTGGTTCCCTATATTAATGTAACTGGTGCTAATACACTACTGAAGTTAATGTATCTGCTTCTGCTTCTGTTTTTAACACAGTGCTGCCCGAGAGCCCAAAGATCACAGGCATACAATGTGGATTTTCAGCCTTGTCACTTGCACACAGAGATTTCTCCAGATTCTCCGAATCATTTGATGATATAATGTACTGTATATTATTGATGAGATGTTCAAAGACTTCCCAATTTTAATGTTGAGGCTTGTTATTCTGAAAGCAATCCCCGCTTTGTAGATGCAGTTTTTTTGCAGAAAGGCGAACGTTTGTCCATCTTTACATCTAAGAAACTCGGGCTCTCTAACGTGCTCTTTCTCTGTTTCCAGTTAATATAAATAGTTCCAAAATGTTCCTCCAGCTGTTTTTCAGTAACACTTTTCCAGTCTTTTTGTTGCCCTGTTTTTGAGATGTGTTGCTGCCATTAAATTCAAATGTTCTCTGTTGTTTTTTTCATGAAATAGTCAAATGTCCCAATTTGAACATTTGCTGTGTTTAAGATATGTTTACATTTTACACAGCATCCCAGTGTTTCTGCAGTAATAACATAGCATAAAATTGTTTGGACCGTTTGATCGTCTTTTCATTTTAGCTTGTCAGCCTTGCAAGATTCTGCATATCCCTCCACGGTTCGAAAAGTTTTTGATTTCTCTCTTTCAGAGTCGTGACCTGTTCCTGCTGCTGCAGGTGGAGCCGGCTCAGAAGTCTGCAGCTGGAGCCTCAGGTCCATGTGTGTATTTGTGTTTATGTTTATGTGTGAGAGAGATGACTGTTTATCAAGGTCATTCGTGAACAATCATAGGCCGCGTGTATGTGTCCAACACAGGTGTGTATTCCCACTACATCCTCCAGCCATCTCCATCTCTGTCCCTGCTGCTGAAGCCTGTGGTCTCCAGAGAGTTGCTGCTGCCGTGCTCACAGCTGGTCTCGGCTCAGGACCCTGCACATCACGCCATGCAGACTATACAGGTTAGATGAGCTCCGGTTGCTCTAAACAATTTAGAGAAGTAGATAGAGACACTGAGAACCTCAAAGCAGAAGTTGATGATTCAACTTCAGTAATCTATCAGCACTGGTTACCTTTACATTAATACAAGGCAAGCTGTGAGCCAAGTTAGACAGACATCCTCACATCTGAATCTACAATACTTTGGCATACAGAGGTGTTCATGGTCAACTCTGTGATTGCAAGCTGCCCGGGTCTTGTGCCTGCAAAGCGAGCCTAAATCATCACGCCTCCATCTCCATGGTGAAAGCTGATATGAGGGGACACTGTGCATTGTGGCCAAACATCTCCACTTGGTTCTCACCTGTCCAAAGCTGTGCTGTTCTTTTTAGGGAGAAAATGCCTTCTTATGACAGCCTTTACAAATAAGCCGCACTTGTTCAGTCTTTTCTAATTGTACTATCATGAACTTTAACATTTATCATGCTAACTCAGGCCCATAGATTCTGATGCAGCTCTAAGAGTTACATCTTCTTCAGGTGGATTTGCTGCAACGTCCCCTCAATGGAGGATTTCGGTATCATGTTAACACTCGCCTGAATGACCAGTTAACCTTTTAAAGACTGAACCATGGAATCATCATACAATTCTATTTGTATATACCTGGAACTAAGGACCACACCATTTGTTTATATGTCTTCTTCTTCTTTCACCTGTTGGATCACATACCCATCAATCACTTTCTCTAGCATCCTCTTGTGTCACTCCAGCCTTCTTCATGTCCTCCTTCACCACATCCATGAATCTTCTCTGAGGGTTTCCTCATTTCCTCCTGCCGGGCAGCTCCATCCACATCAGCACTGTCTCACTGTCCTCATGTCGCACCCTCACCATTGCCATTTCTTGCTTCCTTCTCTTCTTCCTTCAAAATTCTAAAAATTTTGTACCCTAGAAATCATGTTAAACAATCTGGTTAAAAAGCGCCCTGCTCTCTTTCACAGACATCTCCACCTTGACAGGTAGGTCTTCTGGACCAACCACCTTTCCACTCATTCTCTTCATAGCTGCCCTCACTTCCTCCTTTCTAATCTGCACTTTGTGACCAACTGTCTTCCATCTGTCTTCCTCTCTCTTACATTTCCTACACCCATCAGTTCCTCAAAATTACTTCTTCCATCTTGTCAACACACTCTCTTCACTCATTAGCACATTTCCATCTTTATCTTTTTTCCACCTCGGTCTCTCTATAACCAACTGACAAAAGGCCCTCTTTTTTCCTTCTTTTAGCATCTAGTCTCACAAACAACTCACTGTAAGCATTTTCCTTTTCCTTTGCCACCTTTCTCTTTGCCGTATACTCCCACTATTCCTGTCTACTTTCTTCCTTTCCCTGTTCCTTCGAACACTTTCCTCACATTATCACTTGCGCCCTGATATTAAAGAATTATAATAGTAATTTCATATTATGACCTTTACTTAAACTGCACACTCATCATCGCGAAGGCGAAGCACGCAAAGTTTCGATGACGTCTCAGGATGACGCTTCTGTGAATGTGATGATGACAGTATTAGACGTCATGTGTATTTTTGACAGGACATTACAGGACACGGTGCCTCGTCATTTACTGTGACTCACTTTTTTATTCTGAGTACTCGCTAAAGGTCGAAACAGGTCGCAGTTGAAATATTCAAATGATACTCGTGTGCCTTCTGTCTCTGTCAGAGCTGTCTCACTCAGCTGGATGAGGAGTTTGTTTTAAACCCTCTCACCCTGAGCAGTAACCTCTACCAGCACCTCAGGAGCCGAGGCCTGCTCTCCCAGCCACGATACCCATACAGGTCAGCAACACGGGAGGATCATGATGAGTCTGTGATGATATTTATAGAGATGATCAAAGCTCTAATTTAAAGAATGACGTGATCAGTGCCGTTAGTGAAGATGTAGCTAAGTGATTGTAACCACAAGCTGTTGCCAATGATAAAGAAGCTTATTAAGAAGATTATGTTCAGGTTACAGATATATGTTAAGGAGATGATACTGAGGAGCTAAGCTGTTTGTGTTCCCAGGATTCAGCCACCACAGGAGGGCCCTAAAAGCACAGGCAGCAGACAGCCACGGCAGGTAAACACAGCAGCTTTATGACAGTCTGAAGGTCACTCTGCGATGCTTATATATAAGATGGGGGAAGTTTATGGTTCAAGAGCCATTTGACCGCATTCTGATTAACCACATTAAACAGCTTTCTGTGGAGCGTGTGCTTTAGTAATGCCCTTCAGCCTCACGTCCTCATTTGATCACTAGATGGCCAGCACTCGCTGCAGTCAGACACAAACAAGCCTTTTGGACAAAAACGTGAAAATAAACATGAGAATGAAAAATGTGAAGTAAAGCAACATAATCCAATAAAACAACCGCATTGTTGTTTGGAGGCAGCGGTTGAGGACGAGCAGATGTCCGAGTTAAAGCAAACAGATAAAGGTGTTGTGTAAGCGTGCCCCTCCGGAGGCAGTTTAGATAATCGGGCATTATTGGTGCACTCGGTTGAGCTGGAACTAGTTTTAACTGCTCAGTTTGTAGCCAGGTAGTCGTAAACTAGAGGTCAGCCAGTCTCAAACACTCTGAGGGTATTGTTTTTGTAAACTGTTGTGTGATGTCAGCAGTTTTGTTTGAATGGGAGCATCTGAGAGATGTATGAAAGCTGTCAGATAATGTGAGAATGCTAAGTAAAAACAATCACAGGTTTTTAAAGGAGGCCACAAAGTGAACTTGTGGTTAATGTTTAATGGTGCTTTGTGTTTTATAATCTTATCATGTCCTGGAAAGAAACTAGAAACTAAAAGTGCCAGATAAAAGTTTGCGAAATAAACATTTAAGCAGCTTCAGTGCCTAAAGTATCACAAGAATAATTTTGGATGCATATGAAGTCAGAAGTTTAGTTAAAACCTAAAAGTTAAATTTTATTTCAGGAAGTGGTTAAGTTACCTCATTGAGTCTGAGGATTACTGCGTTTCTGATGTGAAACAATGATAGTGTAGTGAATCATTTTTCAGTTTTATTTTAGAGTTTTCAAAGTGAGTCATAAACTCTGATTAAACGAGCACACAGTCTGTGCTGTGGTGCTTTCTGATACTCTACAATGTTGTCAAAGATAGCACTTTTGAGATGAAGTGGTTTTATATCACAAGGGCTTCTTCTAAAAGGTTCAGACTTTCCAGAAGATCATTCGACTCGAGGTTTGTCTGGTGTTTTGAATGTATCGCTGCTGTGGTGGCATCCTATTGGGTTTTTTTACTGTAATTCCAGACCAATATTCAGTGCTTCGGAGTATATTCCGAGTATTTTCTAGTAGAGTGTAGTATTTCCTGTGGATTTCACAGGCAGTGTATCGCTCGTGAACTTTCACCCTAATGTTTTTTTTTATGTATTCCCATCAACTGAGGCCTGCTGTGTCCTGAGGGTGTATAGCTGTTGGCAGGGTGACTCATCGGGGCTGATACGGCTGCTCACATGCAAATAGTTCACTTCAGTGGGAAAACGCAGGGAAAGTGTTTATTTGCTCTGTTCTGTGGCGAGCTGTCACTCCAGCTGACCTCAGACTTAAAGTCCAAACATAATGTTCCTTTTTGCTGCGTTCACATGTCCTTCCTCCCAACTCCTTCACATCCTCCTCTTCCACTCTTTCATCTCCCGTTTTCTACAAGAAAGTGATCTTGAGTTTGAAATTCAGAATGTGTGTGTGTGTGTGTGTGTGTGTGTGTGTGTGTGTGTGTGTGTGTGTGTGTGTGTGTCGCCTCCATTCAGCTACAAAACTACAGTCGCCAACTGGGAATGAACAACAAGGTCAGGGCCACCGTTGCTCCGCTACCCTCCTCCTCCGCCGCCTCCTCTTCCTCCTCGCTGGGACCTCCTCCCAGCAAGGCCTCCCGCCCAGCTCTGAACTTCCTCAGCAGCAGCAGCAGTGGCAGCAGTCGGGCCCCTACCCGGCAAGAGGGAAACGATGATGATGATGATGATAACTCTGTGCTAATACAGTAAGAGTGCTGCAGGGTTAGTAGCAGAAAGTGAGGAAAAGTCCATTGTTGCACACTTCAAAGGGGTTCCAGTGGAATTAGCACACCTGCAAATATATAGGCCCTCACACACACACACACACACACATATTTGGCTAATTGGTCTCCACTGTAAAGCTGGTGAGCAATCAGGCAGCTCATAAAGGCTTTAAAGAAAGGAAGAGACAAGCTAATTTGCACGTAAATGCACACAGGAGGCCGTGCAACACGCTGCGAGCACACTTACTCTGCACTGCACTCTGGGTGGTTCTTCTGACACTTTCTTTCATCTCTATTTATTCTCACCGCTCGCTCGAACAATATTAGTTAGATCTGAATTTAACAAGCCTCCGTCGCTGCATTTGCAAGCATGTGCGTGTATGTGTGCGAGCGTGAATGTGAGAAAGGAAAGTTTCAGCTCGCTGCCATGTGCAGATTGCTGAGTTAGCAAAACGTCAAAATCACACACCGTAAACAATGAAAAAGAAAAAAGCAGGATAAAAGATGAAAAGAAGGGAAGCGGCAGGACAATGAAAGCCTTAAACAGTCACCCAAAAAAAATGGGGGGAAGTAATAAGAAGTTGCAAAAAAAAAGAACAAACGTGGGTGGTGTGTGGGAGATCAGAGGAAGATTAAAAGCTGATGGATGTATAAAAAGCAGTGTCTGCGCGCTACAGCATGCACGCTGGCACGCACAGCTTTAAGTCAAAAGGAAACTAGCTACAAAACTACAATTGATGCATAATAAACGAGACGTGCTGCATAAAGACTTATAGCGCGCACACATGCACATTCCATCTTGAGCTCCCGTTCGAACACAGCTTCACTGTTTCAACGAGCCAGAGACAGAGAGGCCTCTCTGCTCGCCTTTACCCCCGCCGCCAGCTCTCTCTCAGAGGGTTTAAAGGCAGCGTGAGGGGGAGGAGGGTGGATGGAAGAAAACTGATAAAATCTCCAGTGTGTTCTGTGAAAACGTGAATATGACAACTTTGCATTGGAAAAAAACACTCCGTTGTGTCTGCGAGTGAGTGTGTGTGAGGCGATTTGAAGTTATTACATCACTGCTGGTTTGTGCACAGTTTTATATTTACACCCCGACAGTGATTCACATTCACACATTAGTTACGTTTGTCCGTCGTCACTGTTATGAATTCCTTTCCCGTGAATGAGCCTTGTCACACATAAGTTTAATGAGTCTCCCGCCATTCCACCCCCTTACTGAACCTTATAACATTTGGCACATCCCAGTGGCCAGTGACTTCATGACGTTGTGATGTCACACTACTTCCGCATTCACGACGACAACGATGCTTTTGTCTCTGAGAAGAATTCACCCGGACCTTCAAAACTAGCCACTAACATTTTCCCCACTTCCCCCCCTCTCTCTCTCTCTCTCTCCCCCGTCGCTTCTTCACTCTCGCTCTTCACTTTCTTTTTGATTCTCACGAGCGCTGGAGAGCTGAGTCAACTGGTGTGAATTTCATAAATTTGTTCAGATGCAACGACAGCAGTCCCTCTGTCCCCGGAGAGGTCAGAAGGCTAGAGCCGGAGCTCTTCTGCGTGACCTGCACACTGTTAGACACACTCCTCATTAAATGTCACAACTGTTACAGATAAATGTGATATTACCAGAAACTGACAAAAGTTCAATTGTTTTTGAAATTGCAGGAAGTTTAACAGTGTCCCGCTTGTCAGGTGACTTTTTCGATTCTTCGCTCTAAAGCAAAAGGTCTTCTCTGAAAAATGTTTTGCATTTCTCGTTGTTCTTTTTTTCCTCATCTCACAGTGTTAATTCAATCGTGTTCCTGTTCAGCTTTCTTTCATATATACGAGGTGTATATATATACGAGGTGTATATATATATATATATATATATATATATATATATATATATACACACACACATGTATAAACCTGTATCTGATCTGTTCATCTGCTGTGGAATAATAAAATGCTAGTTTGTGGGCGGATGGTTGCGGTAATATTTCTGTAACATAAGGTGCTGATAGTAGAAGAAGGGCACCTAACCGCCTTTAACCTTTTACCTCCCACAGGTTTCCCTGCACATTAATAACATTATTGAGTTTCCCAAGGATGAGAGCAGAATGAAAAAGGCGTATAAATATGAAACTGTTGCATTTATTATTATTTAATGATTGATTGTCTTTGTCATCTTCATCATTATCGCTTAAAAAACTCCACCGCACAATTAAGTGCATCCAGTGTGTAACTAAAACCATAAAAACGCTTTTCGTTTTAAGCCATTCACCTATTGAAATTAACCTTTTTAAAAGTGCAGTATGCACCTTATCCTTACTCATGAGCTCTGGGTCTTAACTGGTGCTACTTTTGTTTTGTTATCGATATTTCTTTAATTTCTGTGGTATGTGACAAAGGAAGCAGCTGGGTTTTTTGTCTACTATCACCAGACATCACTAGTAGGTGAGGACAGGACATTGAAAATAGTGTGCTAAGCAATAAACCAATCCTGCCCAAATCCTGCTCTCAAGTGGTCTGTTGTCAGGAGCTTTACCCATCGTTACATATAATGTTTCTTTCACCACCTTTTCTCCAACACAAAACACACAGTGGAATGTAACCTGACACGCTCCTCGACTTGTCCAAAAAGGAGGGGGGGGGGGATAGAGGTAGAATATTATATATATATAACATATACCTTAGGTGAATGTGCAGTAGTAGCATCTATGCTGTAGTAGCAGTAGCATGTGGTGATAGTGGGAAGGAAAAACTCCTTTTTAAAAGGAAAAACCTCCAGCAGAACCAGGCTCAAGGAGGGGCCGCCATGACCGGGTGGAGGTAAAGGAGACAGGTGAAAACTAAATGCTGAGTGGTGTATAAACAGGTGCGTGAAGAAGAAATACTAATGGGTGCGTCATGGGAAGCAGCCTAGGCCTATTGCAGTGTACCTAAGGGAGGATACAGTATCACCTAATGTTGTATGGTGATATGGTACTGTGAGGTCTTTAGGATAAGATCTGGCCTGATTGTTCAAGACCTTGTAAAACACTTTTAGCTACAAACTAGCATTACATGTGGTTAGTTACTGGAGTTAACTGGTTAGCATATTTATTTCAACACACACACAAACGTCTTTAGACCTAAGCTGTTAACGCTCCACACAAAGAATGAACTTTGGTCTGCAGAGAATATTTGTTGGGTTTGGTGGTTAATTCCCACATTCTGTTATTTTCTTCAGACTAATAATCATACACGCTGACATCTCTCACAGACTGTTACTGTTAACAGAAAAGATAGTGATTATATAGGAACCGACAAACATTCAGCAAGGGTGCTTCACAGTAAAACTTCTCTATTTGTTACCGAGCACGAAGTGATATTTTGAGAAGCGATGGTGTGTGCAAGTCTCTGTGTTGCTTTTGTAAGCTTAATTTACTTTATTTATTTGTTTGTTTTTTTAAGCGTAGGAAGCTACTTTCTGCCACTGTTATTTTTAGTAGTGTCTATTTAACCTTTTTGGTAACGCTTATTGCTCAAGAACAGACTAAATCATTGTTTTTAGCAAGATGAATATAGACAAGATTAAATTCTCCAGAAGTATTGGTTAAAGTTATAAAATAAAATAAAATGTTAGCTTTTATTTGTTTTCACGTCAAAGCTGCACCATCAATAGTGTCATTAGCAATGCATCGTCACCTTGCAGAAACCATATTGGAAAACTTCATGTCCAAGTTATTCATTCTAATAACTTCTAAAAGGGTGGTGTTTTGTTTTGGTTTGGGGTTTTTTGGGGGACGTAATTCGCAGACGTGTCTGTGCATCGAACTAAACTCGATAATTCTGAGCCGCGTAAAAAGGCTTTTGTGGTTCAGCTGTCTAAAAATGCGGTTGTATTCTTTTTTGTGCCATCTATATCTGAGTCAGGATAATATTAGTGCTTTGACTTCCTGCTTTATGCTCAATGTTCCATTTCCTTTTTTGCTGCAATCTGCAGAGCACAAAAAAAAACATGCATCAGACTCTCTGTCTGTCCCACAGACTGTAACGCATTGTCTCTTTCCTGCGATTGTCCTGACTTGCCACAGGACTCTGATACTATACACATGGAAGAATAAGCACAGGAGTCACAGTTCATACACAGGCAGAGAATAATTATCTGTCTTACCAGCAACGCTGAGCGAGAATTGAAAGAGGAAGTTCATCTCTGTGAGGAGGAAGTGAGGAGGTGAAGTCAGAAGGTTACAGAACCTGAATTGGAAACCCGTAAGAGAAATCTTGAAAGGTCTCTACTCCTACATGTCTGAAATGCATGCACATGTGCACATGTGTGACATAAAGTCAGGAGCACAAATCTCTGAAGAGTATGCGTCCCAGTGATTATCATCATGAAAAGCACAGAAACTAGAGAACCTGAACCTGAAGTGTGGTCCACTGAAGCTCGCTGAGAAAAATCACTTCTTCACCACACATAACCTCTGTGCAGATAATCATTGAGGTTTTGCAAATGAAGCAGCATGAATGAGAAACTGACATTTCCTTTAGGTAGCACTGAAAGAGAGCGAGAGTGAATGAACCTCTATTTCAGACACACATGACTGAATTGGTTTGCCCACGCAAAGCCAAAAATAGAGCGCTGGTGGTCGACCAAGTCAAACACGAGAGGAAACCGGACAGTTTCATGTGTGTCCCGTGTCAGAAAGCACTAACGTCTTGTCAGATGCCCACAACAGGAGTGTGTCATATGCTACGCATCGCAAAGTTGAAACAGAATGAGGAAACGATGCTCAAAGTCGTTTTTATATTAAGAGGTGCAGCTGACAGGTGTCAAGTTTTCACAAGACCAAAATAACCCAGCCATGTTTGACATAAAAAATGGCATTTGCACAGATCTTAACATTTGAAGCCATAGCCTGACAATACTGTTGTTATTCCTTTATTCAGTAGAGTAACTACATCATTAAGAGGCTATTGGGATTCCTGACCTGATGAATCTCTCGGATGAAGTTTCCTCTGATTACATCAAAGCTGCACCATCAATAGTGTCATTAGCTATGCATCAGTAAATCTTTCGGCTCATTATTTTCCTTTTAGAGCCTCATTTGATGCAGTTGAGTCAGTTAACAGGCACTAACACAGAGTAGAGACCATATGTAGACCTTTGTATATTGTGTTTTGTGCGTTTTAGCAAATTAGGTAAACTTTAAGTACTAATGCATGGAGGTGGTGAGATAATCTGTAACCACAACTGTCCACAATCACACAGTTTTATGCAATTTGCAGATAGCCAAGCAATTGACTAATAATGAAGTGGACAGATATTTCAGAAGCAATGAGCTAGGCTAGCAGCTTCAGTCTGGAAGGCCTTGTTCAGCAGCTCATGGGCCTTTGAGAATAGATGACAAGTGGATGGGGAATGAAAACAAGAACTAACTGGTGTGTAGGGCAGGAAAGACTTTATATCATAGTTTGAAATCTAAAAAAATTAACAAGACAAGGGAAGCACCACAGCAGGGAATCCAACAAAGACTACAGACACAACAGGACCATTTATACAAAGAAGGGTAATCAGGGAAAGAAATACGAGGGTCATGGCAAAGCATAATCAGGGACATTGCATAAAAAGCAAAAGCCTGTCTTATTTTGGTAGTTCATTGTTCACACTGTCTTGTGTTTTCCCTCCCTGCTCTGATTCTCTTAATATGACCCCCTGTGTGCCTTTATCGCCAGTCGTTCCCACTTCCCTCGTTACCCAGAACCCAAAAGGATCACAAGCCCCTGGAACAATCATGAATGCAACTAGAAATAAAACCCATCCACCCATTAAATAAGAATACACAATTCTAAATTAGGCACAGAACCCAGGGGCTACGTCAATTTGAGGTTACTATACCGACTTCCTGACTTTGTTGTGTCCTAACTGCAAACATGCTAGCTGTGCGCTAGCTAACTAGCTAAACTATGGATGGACGGATTTCTGTTTTGTTTCTCAGACATCAGGGACAGATGTTTTCCTCTGCTCATAGTTTTCCTCTCATCTTTGGAAAGCTAGGATAATATGAGTGCAGCAGTTTCGTTTCTTTTTGCTGGTTTGTGTTCTGTCGTACAGGAACAGAGAAAAACCATTACAGTGAGCTATGTATATATTATCTATTACATATTTTTATGATTCATTTGGTTGCACATTTGCGTATCATAGGGCACTGCCCTGTTGGCCAAGCACCTACTGCCCTTCAATATGAAGCCTTCTGGAAAGGAGTTTTGTTTTCCTTCTCTCTTTCCACAGAAGCACGTGTTTGCGGAAAAAAAAAAACAAGTTTCAGTGCCTCATGTTGTTGGGCTGGTCCTTTTCTCTTTCCGAAACTAAACTCTGACGTGACCTTTGACTAAAGAGGACGAGCAGGAGACCTTGGTGGGAAGAAGACAGTCACGCAGTGTTGAGAATAGACAGTGAAAAGAACAGGAAGGCTGTGACTGACATGATAATAGTTAATATAGTATGTGTGAGTGTGTGTGTTTGTGTAGACATGCAGTAAGTAACACATAGACCTCAAAGCTGCAGATAAAACTGTCTGGCCAGAGAGACTCATGTGTCTAGAAATGGTGCAAACACACCCACACACATACACAACTGGTGTCATGTCTGGTAGAGTAAAGCCTCTATATGTTTCTGCTGTCTGTTGATCATTCACAGCATCTTAACTTCGATGCTTTTGGTGTCACATAACCTGCAGCAGAGCGCTCACTGTTGAACTTGTCATTTTTCTCCATTTTACGGTGAGAAAACTCACAGAAGTTGATCTGAAACTGTGAAGTGAAGTCTGATAAAGCCTTTCAGTATGAGGCTACCACACACACACACACACACACACACACATACAAGACAACAATGTACACAACAAGGGACAAATGGTGGAATCCATGCAGATGCAAATAACACCCTGATACACATCAGTATCGAGTTGTTCATACGTGTTCGTGCACCTTGCCCGTTGCAGATGTGTGAAAGGTCAAACAGATGAAGAGCAAAGTGTGAAGAACAAAAATGAAGAGGAGGTGACAGAAAGAGCAGGGTGCTTTCTGTAACGTCGAAATAAGATCTGAATCTTAGCTGGTGATAACGGATAAATCCATCGGTTTGTTGTTGAGCATATGTTGACGGGATACATGCAGATTTAGTTGTGACGGCCTAGCCCTCTTCTGCATACCTGTTAAGAGGCAGTTTAGCTTTACAGCCTGTCGTGGAGTTCATTGCGAGGCTGCGCTGCAACTGCTTCACACTTCAGGAAATGCACATGACCAAAACAGGCTTGATAGCCCAGCACATAAAAAACTGTAAAACCACAAGCTGATATTTTAGCGCACTGCTTTTTGAACACATTGAGCATTTAAGTGCGTCACTGGGCGAGCTTCAAAAGTGACGGTAGCTCAAAGTTGTTAACTGGCTGCCGGTTGTAGCAGCATTTGAAAGGGAGATATATGCATGAAATCGTGCTTTCATGCATAAGATACACATCTATGCAAGAAAGCTGCTATACAAGTACAGTGCTAACCCTAACCCTCCATTTTTTATATTTTGCTTAAAGATTTTTTTAATTAAGTGGTCTTGAACAATAGTTCTCCAGGCTTTCTGAAGGTCTGGACATTTGTACCTGACATTTTCAGAGGTTTCGTTCTGTTTGTTTTTTTCTGTTAATGATTGACCTTTGAATCAGTAAAGCATAAAAAGTACAGCTAATGATTTGCCATGATTTGGGGCTAAAATTCAGCCAGTGGTGTTGGAGATCTCATTAAAAACTGGAAATATGAATACACAAAAGTACAATCAGATATTCATCCATCGTGCAATACCATCTGGAAAGTGTAGGATTAAAAAAGGCTTCATTGACAGCATGCATGACAGTAATCCCAACTACACCACCAGTGCAGTAAAAGTATTCATGAATAGAACAACATGCAGTGGAGCACTAGCATTCATTGGATGGCTTTCCCCCAAATTTCTGCACCAATTTGCCATTTTCATGGCAAAATATAAAGAGGGTGGCTCAAGACTTTTGAGATACGACAGCATGGCTGACATCTCCATAGGGCCAGAGCCATGTGACATATGGGTCACCTGCTCAACCCAGTGAGCTATACCAGCGTAAGTTTATCAACTTGCACTGAATTATGTTGATTTTCTTCACTAACCTTAAATAGTCTAAATACTATTAATATAGTTGCTCTTTTCCAGTTTTACTGACCAAAACGCTTAAACAGACACATTCATTGAGGACTTTTATTGTGCAGAGCTTTTCCCTTTACACATTGTGTTGCTTTCCATCTGTATTAGTTTTCCCACCGTATAGATTTATCGTCAGGCAACATAAAGCGATACTAAACTATACTAATCAGCCAGTCTGTTGCCAGCTGCAGCACTTATCCGTGATTGGCCAGATGCCGCTAACACCATCCTTTTCCTGTGAATACACAGGGGAAACTCTGAGTTGATTTAGTGAGTTGATAACCAGCTTTGTGTGACTGCTGAATCCCTGAATGAATCCAGATAACGGATGGATATCCTGCATTTATTGAAGTTGTTTCAAAGTACCGGGCCCGGATGTTTGGATTGCGCATTTATCCAGCACAGAGTTATCCACGCTCATAACTCTGTGCTCAGTAACACTGATGTTGTTGTTGTTGTTGTTATACTGAAACAGAGAAAATGGAGAAAGATGGTCTTTGTTTAGGCGTAACTGAAAGGATTAGCTCGGATTACATGAAAAAGTCCAGTGTCTTATGTTTTAAACAAAGAATGAATGAATACATAGTGTGACTGGATTTTCTTAATCTGGTCACACTAACATCTTCTTCACATTTCTTTGCTTACCACATAATCGTTCTCATTTAGCTCCGGGGACTTTTTATGCGACTGTTTTTAAAAATGAGCCTAAAATTGCAACACACACTCGCTCTCACTGACAATGACATGAAAGAAATAAAATGTGTGTCACTTTATTACCCAAGACACTGCAAAGAGAGAGAAACAAAACTTTTTATGTCACTCGTGGTCTGCACATTTACACAGACAAAAAAATTAAATCACAGTTCCTGTTTTGGTAAATGATACTCAGTATTTCAAAAAAGTAAAAAGAGTCAGTTGCGTGTCTAAAATGCTAAACTGAACAGCTGAAATGTGCAAAACTGTAGCTTTTTTTAAAGCTCGAACAAGTGGAGTCACATGAGATAAAGAACGCATTGAAACCGAACTCAGCATGAAAGTTTGCGCAGTTTGCTTTATGGCCAGAATTTGGGCAAAGTCTTCTCTGGAAACAGACACTGTAAATATGTAAACAGCTTGTTTTGGATATTCCAAAGAGGAAGTGCTGAACCGAATAAAAGAAAATGTTGACTGCATGAAAACAGTGCCGTAATGTGTGTGTGTTGTGCCCTTTCCCCAGCATTTTTTTTTCTCGCAATTGGTTCACTGAGAGTTTAATGAGAAAGACAGAAGCTCACTGCCGCTCTTGTACTTTGTTTTTCTTCCCTCGTTCTGTCTGAAAGAAGAAGGAGTGTTAGAGAAGTTGGGAAATTTACTTTCAATATGTAATCCAATTACTCCAGCAGCAGGTGAGGGAATAAAAAAAGAGGGATAAAGAGGGATGAAGGGGATAAATAGCAGCAGTGGCTGCAAAGAGAACAGCCTGTACCTGTTTGCAAGCCAACCAGACACAACTTGGCTCATCCAAGCCAGCATTCATCATGTCAGCGTTTCTTTTTTTCCCCCCTCCGTCTTTAAATCTCTTTGTTCCGACTGTTTTGTCACCCTCAGCTCAGAAGAAACCCTCACATCTTCCCATCTCGTGTGCCCGCCGTCCTCTTACGGTATCTCTCAGGAGTTAAAATGCACAGCGTGTCTGACACAAACCAGCCACCGTTTTAACTGTCACCAGAGCAACCGGACAACAGAATTAAAGCAGAGATGGAGAAAGGAAGGAAGAAAGTAAGAAAGGACGTCTTTGTGCTTCTCTTACTTTTTTTTTTTTTGAGGCTGGGCTTTAATGGTGTGATTAAGTGGCTGGAAACCGACAGAAACAACAAAAACAGAGCGTGGCAGCAGGAGAGAAGCGGAGGATGAGGTCAGACTGCGTCGCTGTCCTGTTTTGGTCCAGAACAGAAAAGTCTTTTAAGCGTCTGATTGGCTCCTGGCAGGACAAGGAGAGCGGGGTGGTAATCGAGAAACTTGTTTAAAGAAGTGACTTTGAAGAAATCGTTTAAATTTGTAGAGCCACTTTTATTATTAGTTATATTTACAGAGAGCACAGCTTTTTTGGACACATACACACACATACTTATTACACTGCGGAGGACTGATTAGTTTCATATTTAGTTTGTGAAAACACAGAAATATACAGGATTTTACCAAATGTTAAACTTGTGCAGGAAGTTGTGATTTAACGGCCACAAGATTGTTTCTGATTCTGAAGCCGTCTTAACAGTTCCACTTTTCAGGCTTCACTAAATCAGCTGCTTTTTTTTGTCCTTTTTTTTTTTTTAAACAGCAGCTCTTCCAGTGCGACCACATCTCATATTAGTGTCCTGGCCTGAAAAAATTCATCTTCCCACTTTGGTGAGATTTGAGAGAATATATCAGCCCGGAAAACACAAACAGAAAATGACTGGTTCCTTTTGGTGTGTCCCTCGTCTCACTGTCAAACAATGACTTGTGTCCGTCACGCATTTCAGAGAAACGGAGAAAGCAGCAGTGCAAAAAAACATGTTCTTCGGTCACTTCGCAGCCACAGCGGATGAGAAAAGAAGAGCCAAGCCACTCTCCCAGCGTCTTCAAGTCAAGCCCGTAAGCAGAGACTCTTGTTGGCACATCCATTCGGCTCCTTTATGTGTGCGTGTGTTCGTTCAAATGAAGTGGCTGGCTTTGACCACACTGTGGCTTGGGTACGCCAATTATGGGTTTGACCAGGCAAACACTCACTCTCTCTTTCTGGAACACACACTGCTATAGCTGCACAGCATGTTTCAAAAAATACAGCCATGTTGTGGTTTTCTCGTGACTGTGAGCTAATCCGCTGTCTCAAATCATTATTCCAGTCTGCCGCTGGAAGAAATGCGAAATGCACTCAGTCCTTTGGAAAAGCCCGCAGGCGCTGACCAAAAATTTGTCTTTCAGCGTCATCTTACCTCTTTGAAAAAAGCGATTCGTGTCAAATATCTCCCAGGTTGTCATAAATGATATCGGGTGCTCTCAGCCGTGCTTGTTGGTGCTGGCTGTACCACATAGCAGTAGCTGGAGCCTTAGATTTTGATACTTTGCTGTACACCACTTTCCCCCTGTCTCCACTATCACCACCACCCCAAATGTTGTTGTTGTTGTTCACGTTATTGGCGGGACCTCCATGTTTTCCAGGGGGCAGAGGAACTGGCTCCTTACGAGTGAAACCACCCCTGCCTGGCTTGGGAGCGGTAAGGGGCTTGGGGAACCGCGGCGTCGGAGGCTGTGGCGTGCCACGGCCCTGGCCAAACTGGGGAGGGGATTGTCTCTGAGGCTGCTTCCCCTCCTGTCCTGATGGGGTCACCGTCTCCTCTTGTCTCCTCTGGCTGTGAGGCTCCGCGTGAGCTTTGTCATAAAAAAGCATTCCTAAGCTAGCGGGTATGCTTCCTTTTGCACGACCCTCTGGTTCGTCATATATGTGCTCCTGGGAAGAGGCGGGAGGTGACGGAGCTCCTTCTGCGTTACCTCCCGGGGGTCGCCTGCTATTGTTCACCGCCCGTCCTCCCCCTCGTCCTTTCCCTACACCCCCGTTTAGACTCAGTGCGTTCAGATCCATAGTGATCTGATCGTACACATGCGAGTACAGATCTGGGTGCTTCCTGTGGTTACTGCCTGACGGGTGATCCCCTTGGACGCCCGCTCCCACGGAATCGTCGCCTACTGGTCGTTGGCGTGGAGTGGGCACTGGAGCGGTGGCTGTGGATGGGCTGCTGGTTTGGTTCTGAGCCTTGATGCTGTCCACCGGGTCAGAATAGAGACAATCAGCGATTTGCAGAGGCAAACGGACTGAATCAGCTGGTTCAGAATAAAGGCCTGCGCTTTCATCAGATAAGGACACACCTTTGCCCACATGTCCTTTGGGAGACCGCGGAGGTGTCCCTGCACCTCCCAACATCCCTGGAGGCTCTGGTAAACTCCTCCCTTTAAGTCCCGTTCCACCTCCTTGCACCCGTCCTCCGTCTCCTCCGTCTCTCTTTCCGAGCACGCCGTCAGCCGAGCCTGGTTTGCTCCCGCCCGAATCCCCGTCGGCCTCGCGACTGCTGCAGCTGCTGCTGTCGCCGCTTCCCGTCGCCATGCTGGCAGAAGTGGTATTGCGGAGATGTTGAAGCGATGCTGAGCAGTCTGATTCAGAGTTCAAAGGGCTGCTGAGGCGGCGCTCTTCAGCTAGAGCTTTCTGTGACTGGATCGCCTGGTCGACCAGTATGAAGATCT
Source organism: Mchenga conophoros (assembly GCF_057382185.1). NCBI lineage: Eukaryota > Metazoa > Chordata > Actinopteri > Cichliformes > Cichlidae > Mchenga > Mchenga conophoros. The sequence continues at coordinate 84,661,599 of NC_140528.1, read as the reverse complement.
CGTTCCCTTGTTTGGTCTCAAAGGTGAAGGTGCCAGGGCCTGAGTCGCACCGTCGGCCCGCCTCGAATGAAAACATGACCTGGAAAAAGAAGAGAAAAAAAAAAAGGTTAATTGGGTTTCATCCAAAATTTAGAGTTAAGTGTGTCTGTTACAGAAGGGATTGAACAAATTTCAAAATGAAACAGAAGCAACAGAAGCTAGTCGCACAAGTCCCAGCACTTCCTTTTTCCAGTGAACTTCGCTTCATTTTCAAGTTTTCTGATTAGATCTGAATAATAAATTTACTTCCAAATTCTAACTGAGGCAGAAAGTTGAAAGTCATTATCTGTTTCCCTTCCAACCTGCACCAGCGATGGCATCAATACTTAAACATAAACATCATGAGTAGACAAACTAAACAGCCTCTTTTAAAGGTCATCTGCTAATTTTAAGTCCTGATCTTGAGCTTTAAAGCATCTAAGTGACACAAAACAACCACAGAGAGTCGGACCTTAAATATATTTAGTAACGCTGAGGCTCAAACCACATATATACGCGCTGTCATTGTTTTCACTTCCTACGTATAATCAGTCGTGCGCCGTGCGTTTAAACTTAGGACAACACACATCCTTTCCAAGTTTGTCAGAGATCAACACGTTTTGATGACCTGAGGAGATTTTAGCCATTTCTCTGTTGCTCTGATCGTTTTTCTGCCTATCAGAGACATATCTCACTCACCCTGTCCCTGCCGTATCTCCTCAGCAGCTTGTAGGGCCACACCAGAACCTGCCTCTTGGTCTTTGGCTCCTTCAAGATCAAAACATCGCTTTCAGCTTTCAGCCAGTAGTTGCCCGCGAGCCCACAACGCTCTGAGGCCTCGGTCCGTTGAATGGTTACCCAGAACTCGTTCACTGCAACAAAATGAGAGCAATTTTTTTCATAAATCTTCTAGAAAATATCTGGCTGGATTAGATTAACCCCTGAGCCCAAAAGACTGGACTGCTTTGTGACTTACCCTCCTCTCTGGAGTAGTAGATGAGGTTCTCGGCCATCTGCAGGTCCTGGGGTCCTCCATTAGAGTCTACAGCACCGCTGGTACTGCTGCCACTTCCGCCCTGTTGGTCACATAAACACAACAGACAACCAGACACTGAATTAGGATACTCACAGCATGTACACATAAACATATGTAAGCTATGTGTTGCCAAGGGTTTCTTCCCTTTTAAAAGGGAGTTTTTTCTTCCTATTGTCGCCAAGTGCTTGGTCATAGTGAGTTGCTTGACTGTCTGGTTTTTCTCGTCTTATTGCAGGGTTTTTACCCAACAATGTAAAGCACCTTGAGGCGGCTATTGTTGTGATTTGGTGCTATATAAATAAAACGGAATTTCATAAAAACACAGCAGACGTGAAGGACCAAGTAAAAAGAGTGAGAAGAGAAAAGAGTAAAGCGTTAGAGAGGCTGAGTGTGCAGTCTTCCTCCTGGAAACTCCCTCTGGCTTCCTTTCTGCAAATATCTGCTACGTTCATGTTTGTGTATATGTGTGTAGGCGCTCACATGGTGCAAGCTGCGGCCTACATAGACACTCCAAGGGCATGTGGGAAAATCTGGAAGACTCACGCACAAACAAAAAGAAAAGTCCACATTGCAGTCGATACTGAATTGCACTAAATCCGCTTTTTCATTAAATTTGTGCAAATATTTGTCGTCACGTTTAGGCTTGTACACTACAGAGCAGAGAAGCTAGGTGCAAAGAAACATATTGTAGATACAACAAGAGATAAAGACATTAAACACACACACAGGAAGCCTTAAAAAACACACACACATCCACCCTGGTATTAGTCACACACTGCAAACTCTGCTTCCTATAGCAAACCGAGCATCAGCCTACGGCGCTGAAAAATAAAGCCGGCGGAGAAGTGCGAAAATCGACAACTTTCTAACGTCCACATGAGGCTGGTTACTAAAGTGAGTCGGTCCCCCATAGGCGCCCATGCTAAAATGACCAAGTTCATTTAAGACAAATGAAACGTTTGAGGCCTGCAACAAAAAGGTGTTGGAGGCTAGGTGACTTCAAAGCCGCTTATAGGAATGACTGAGCTTTTGACTATAACACCTGTATGGTTAGTCAAGTCCAGTATTTTATTTGTATATTACTTAGTACTAATTAGCAGGTGTACAAGTCTTTAAAAACTATAAAAAATACCTGAAATGCAATGTCACACATGGTATCCATCCAATCCTTGGCAACGGCCTTTTCTGCTGAAAACACGTGCATCTTATCGTTTGTTTCCACACAAAACGCTGCCATGTTGTCTTTGGGGCAGCTCTCTGTCAGTGCAGGCAGGATGGAAATGCACTCGGACAAGCGAATGATCTTCTTGTCCAGCTTCCTGGTCTTCTCATTGGACCCGCCTACGGAGCCTCCGCCACCTCCACCTCCACCACCAGGAGCGTCGAAGAACTCGAGGCGGGCGATGCCATTTTGGCTGGCAGGGTAGAGGACGAACCAGTTCTTCTTCCATTTCTGTGGAAGTAACGAGAAAAATCATTAAACATTATTGTAGCTAAAACCGAGAGAAGCGTTTTAGCACCTTTCACCTGCTTATTTGCAGTGACAAAGAGGGAAGCTGCAGAGTACCCTCTGATAGAGTATGTCACAAAAAACTTGGTTGAAGGGTGTTTCTCACTTTTTTTTAATTTTCATTTACTGATGGTTATAAATGCTGACACAGAGACTGGGAAATATGGGTCTAAAATACTGACCCACTAATAAATCAGGTCAGCCAAAGAGCTGATTAGGCTGCTGTACACTCTGACCATGCATTTCTTGCATTAGTTGTGAAGACCAAATCAGTAGTAACAGGAAACTTTGACAAATATTGCCATGTGGACAGAAGCATGACTCCAAATGCAAATTGTCATCACTGCAAAACATGTGAGGAGGTTACACATTCTTAGGTTAGGTCATATTTCAAGTACAGGGTGTGTAATATTTACTTTCTTCTGAACATTTCTGTCGTAGTTTTTATTTTTTAAGTTTTACTGACATTGTTCACTTTACAGTACAAGTCTTTAGAAACACAAGTTTGTTCCCACCCCCATTCTCTGCGGCCTGCTGGAGCGGGAGGGCTAGGTGGAGTTGGCCGTCCGACTGCGGTCTGGAGTGTGGGGCCTCCCTGCTGCTACGGAGTCGGGGTGGTCTGCCTCTCCCCACCGCAGGGAAAAGGGTAACACCACCTGGGTCTGGGTGCAGTTCCCCCCTCCAGGAGCAAGGGTACCTAGACCCGGTTTGTAGAGTACGCTTGGGGAGTGTGATCGTGTGTACAGCGTCTCTTTATGTCTGTCTCCACGTTGGTTGAGTGTGGAGTAAGTGCATATGAGAGCATGAGGGTGGGAATGGATGTTTGTGTCTGTGTGTGCCTGTATGTCTGTGTCTATATGTCAGGTTGGGTATCAGACGCCACCTCTCTGGGGACATCTCAGGCCCTGCAAGGTTTGGAGGCCTATCTCCACCCACCACCACTTCCCCTGCCGGTGGCGGACTCCCTCAGGTGTCGGTGCGTTGGTGGTTCTTTGTGTCTGGGGGTGGGCGTCCAGGTACACACCGGCTCACTCCTTGGCGGCCGCTTATCGGGGCCTGGACCCTGGGGCTCGCTCGGGCCCCTTCGGGGGTGGGGTGCCCCCGGCCTCTCGGCCTGGGGCTCGGTCACTCAGGCACAGCTGGCGGCCGGCGGAGCTCACGGGCGCGTCACTGCAACTCCCCCTGGCTTCTGCTCCGCGGCTGCTGAGTGAACCCTCATCTGGGACTCTCCTCGGCTCTTACTGGGACAGTGGTGCGGCTGCCCCTCTGTTGGTCTTCCTTGGTCTCTTGTGTTCTGGGGGCCTCTGAATGTCTGGAGTTTTGATCTCCTCCATACCTGCTTCACACCCTGGAGGACGGGGCTGTGGCCCCCCCACACTCCCTAGCAGATCATTACATGGAGAAACCTTTGGAATACAAGCGCGCTGATCCACACAGGTATGCACACGGGTGTTCACTGCTCGTAGACCCAAATTACACCTTTCTTGGCTGCTACTTCGAAGCACATCTGTCCTGCGTGCTGCACAACAACATTGAATATTTAGTATTTACTGCTGTTTACACTTAGCTAGATTAATGCGATGGTGTTGTGTTTAGTATGTTGCTTTGTTTTTTTTGTCTTTTTTTGCTTGTTTTCTATTCTTCTCTCAACAGGTGATCCAGGAGATTTTTATTTTTTTTCTCCCCCCCTTTTCTCACTGTCCCTCTCCCCTTCTGTTTTTCCTTTCCTTCCTCTTTCTTTCTCCCTTTCCTATCTCTCACTCATGTCTGTCCCGTCTGTAACATCTGAAAATAAAATATAATAAATAATAAAAACAAAGATCGACCAAATGGACCAATACGGCAATGCCACGAAGATCCATTTGGCAAAGTAAATCCATTGGGTATCCTTGTTGGTCTTCAGACAACAATTCTGATGGCTAAAGAACCAAATGGGACAGGCGAAAAAAAGAAAAGAAACACAAGTTTGTTTTTCATGTAGCGATCAGACAAGTAGGCTGAGTTTAAACTAAATCTGAAAGCTGCCTAAGTGGGTGGGACAGGCTGAAAGGATAGAAAAAGGTGAATTTGAATTGAAACACAAGATATGATTTCATTATGCTGTTAATGTCTGTCGAACGAGCTAAAAGTGTGTGGTTTGATCTGATAGCAGTAGAGGGGAACGCAAAATTGTCCACAAATGATTAAAAACTGATGAAGAGTAAAGTTAAGGTTCAGAAATTCTGAGTCAAAATGAGATTTCCAGGCTGTTCTGTTACTCTACCGCTCTGCTGTCTGAGGCTTAATGTAGGAGGCATGTGGTGATGACTCCAGTGCAGTTTAACTCAAATCTGTTGCACAAGCCATTGTTTCCTTTACATTCAATCAGCAGCAGTTGCAGACCTCAGCATTAGTCATCATTGCTCATACAGAAAAATTATCTTAAAAGCATTTACTCATCTTGAGTTTACACATAGATTAATTTAGTATATTAAAATAATTCTATGAGTTTTTGAGGTTTAACAGTTAGTTCATTTTAATCTAACTACTCCAGCGCTGACTGCATCTGTACATCACTTTAGTTTAAAAATTAACTAAAAATATCTCATTGAGGAGGTTTTGGGTTTACGTGTCTTCTGTGTAAAGAAATGTGCCTGCTTTATCTTTTATCTCCCGGGATAAAAAAAATGACCCGGACAAAATTTGGCAACAGGTTTATCATTTCTACCTCGAGGCCAGCGGTGAGGAAGCAACAGCTAACAATGATCTCTTCCTCCACAAACAAGGACAGCAGCAAACAACGTGGCACGCGATCCGACGCTGAACAATGAGAAGCTCGGCAGGTGTAAAAGAGCCCCGGCGTTCACTGCTGAAAATAGACATGAAGACATGTACGGCTGCATGTAGTCAATGCAGTGTAGACTAAAGTAGTGTTTGTCATGAAGCTGATAACTTATTTTATTTAGAAAATTCCTCCAAGCTTTTTACTCTTAAGTCATATGTGGACATTTCTCCTGAAAAAGATGTGTTTCCCCTTCAATCACTCAGCGAGGCCTGACAGCCAGACAGCTGAGTTTGTAACAGGAAGGTCAGGGGTAAAGTCCTTCGACCAGCAGGGAAAATCCAGCGAACAGAAGTAAATGAGAAATATGAATATTACAACGGCAGGAAAGGTTCTACTTCACTGATAAGAAGCGAAAACATTATTTAGTACGTCAGAAAATTAAAGCCCAAAGAACCTGAAAGCTGAGTGGAACAGCAGCCACAGCCCAGTGTGTGACTTTTGACATCGATTTAAAGGGTTAAAGCTTTTTAAAGAAAAGTGGTATTATGACATGATATATACAACTTAACAAAAATACTTTATCACGGCACATTCATTTGTCATGTTGGGAGACACACAAGGGTTAAAACCATTTACAGTGGCTTCATGCCATTCAGCTGTCTTCCATAGAAGTGTGAGAGTGAGTCAACGGGAATTATAACAGGATCCAGAAGCTAAAGAGATTCGAAGGAATTCAGCCAGCTTCTATTTTACTTACACCTGCTTTTCCTACTGACACATTAAAGACCTTTAAAGCTAAATCGCTATAGCTAGTTATTATTTATCGTTTCTCTTTCTAGTCTTCTCATATTCTGAGTGTCTTGACCAAGCAGCAAGTAGGAAAAACATAGTTTCCATTTGCCAAATATGTAATCAGCTCTATTCTGACGATAATTTAGCTTTATTTTGAACTTGTGTGGATTAGCAAACAAAGAAAAGGACTTGTTGGCTTGGACATCTCCTAGCTATCCAAAACCTGCTAAAACAGTTGGTATAGCATATCATATTGTCTTGAAATGAAACCAGTATAGTTTTACATGATATAAGTTTACGTTTATGTAGCATGCACAGATATGTCTGACACTAAGGGTAATAAAGGAGCTACTTTAACTAACTTCAACAAGAAAACTGCTTCAGCTGAAGGCGGAAACAACAAATTGAGGCAAAAAGTCACCATCAAGCACAAACAGGCTACGGAGGCATGCAAGGAGGAGATATAGAGCCAGCTGATGTGTGGGCCGAAGTAATTAACTCAACTGAACATCGCTGGAGCGCTTGCTAGCTGCACTCTATACGACAGGAAAAGCAAACGATGGATGGAAACTCCTGATGTGGTCACAGTGAGGAAAAGGAAGACTTAAATCAGCAGGTTAAAAAACTCGACCCGAGATATTTTTATTTTACTCTACATTTGACTTCTGTTGTGTCACTACTGTTGCTCCCCAACGCTGAAGCTTCTGTTACCTTGTTACAATAGATTCACGCTTTGAATTAGTTAGACAGCAGCTCACACAAGCTGGATGCCGTCCTTCACTTGATTTTGCTGCCTGCAAGCTGGGAACATCAATAAAACACTGTTAAATATTATTTTTCTTTATCGTCAGAAACATTTTAGTAAATTCCATTTAAATATTGTTATTTTATTATATTGTTATCATTTTGACTCTACAGAGCCCAGGCCAGCAGACTAGCCCAGCAGTCAGATTGATGTAAATCATGAAATACTCATTTGCATGTCAGCTAAGAAATTTGTCAACTCCAGCTTGTGGATTCTTTGGGATTCGTTGATTAGACTGTAATAGACAGTCTTTGGATGCTATACTTAAGGAAATGTAGTGGAAATGCTTGTTAGGACCAGTAAAAGCTCTCAAAGCGGTAGGTGCTGCATCTAAATATTTGTATATAACATACTGGCGAAGTACACTTAACTGTAACTGACAAATAAAGGACTAATAGGATAAAGAAGAAGAAATAAAATAGAGCACCTCATGTAAAATGAAGTACTTCCTAACTGTACGTCAGTAAATGCTCTGCCCGTATTTACTGTCAACCATCAGTACTGCCGTACTGAATAAGCCCTAACAGCTTTTTCATTATCATCCGCTGCATGAAAATCATCAACGTGTGACTCAGTATGTAAAGGTGGAATTATGATATTTGCATGATGCTTCAGATACAGCTATAGCAACAGGGTTTGTGTATATCTACAACCTACAGTCTTTCTGAGGTTTCCTGTAAAAGCTGAGCTGGATAACCTCTGAAGGCCTTGAGGTAAATGTGTTCATAATAAATGTCTTAATATCCCTGTCAAATGCAGCCATAAAAGAGGTCCCCGCATTAAATAAGACAGCTTTACCAAAGTCCTTCACGCACACACACCGACACACACTGCAGCCTTTAAAATGAACTGCCAAAACAGACAGGAAATGTGTGGGATTGTCATTACTGAGGATCCTCTTTGCTTCCTTCATCTGAATCCTGGTCTGTGTCAGTGTATATATGTTTGCTTGTGTGTGTGTGTGGGTCTGTGTGAGAATGCCCAACTGTTTGCCGTGGACCATACAAGCGAATGCACACACGCAGACCGCGATCAGCCCTTCTTACAATGTGATGTAATTCAGTGGTATACATGAAAAGGATGTGAGACTTTAAAGCATGTGCGGGTGTGCGACTGTGTGTGCATTATGTCTGTCTGTGAAACAGCTGCTCCATATAAGGCAACCGGCCGTTATCAGCCGCTATTACACAGAGTGGAAATTATGCAAAAGAGATGTATTTGAGCGAAGGAGCGAAACTTCCTCAGTGATGTCCTGTCTGTTTGCAAGAGCTGGAAGAATCGAAGAGAAGCACATGGCCCATACTTCATGACTGACTACCACTTTAGGGTAGTATAAGAAATATAATAATATATAATAATAATAATAATATAATTCTTCTTCTTTCCTTCAGGTAGCTGTGCACTGAACATAATGGTGAAAAAAATAATGAATTTTGCACTTCTTACACATATTCAACTCTTTGTTTGTTTATATGCCACAGATTCCACTGTGTTTCCAGTCAGGATTACAAAACTTTGGGTTTCATTTGCTTGTCCTTCCAACTGTCATTACAATAAGTGTTTGCATACAGACAGATGCTTTCAGGCAGGTAGATATACATTTAACCAGTCTGTCGCTGCGTGAACACGTGATGCTCTTTGTCTGTAATAAACCAGTGTAATAACCCACTCCACCATCCTCTTACTGGCCACAGACAGACCTCAGTGGCACATGCAAGGCCAGTGTGTGTGTGTGTGTGTGTGTGTGTTTCTTTAAGCATAAAAGTTTGTCTGTATCATGCCGTGTGTTGTTGGTAATATGCACTAAAAGGAATCTGGTGGAAAACAGAGGGCTCTCTGTTTATGTGTGACTTTATGTAAAAGGTAGACAAACGAGGAGGACGTTTTATAAGAGAAAAGGAGATGGCCAACTGCTCTGACCACAGGTCTGCTGCCCTAACCTCAGTCCTCTGTGGTGTCTATAAACTCAAGCTTTTCTCAACTGTTTGCAGATTCTCTCGACCCAAAAACCAAACGTGAATCACAATGAGCTCAGATTTGAGTGAAACTAATGTGAGACAATAACATTTGAGCAAACCGCAATAACTGCCAGTTCGGTTCATTTACGCTTTCCGTTACTCGCTCCCAAACGATCTGCTGATTTGACTCAAATTATATTCGCGCTACTACACGGTGAGGCTGGTACCATTGTGCACACGCCGTATGGAAAAACAGCTATGTGTGGAGTGGAGATTTTAAGGGCAATAGTAATGTCTGTGAAATCAGGTAACACAGGTAAGAGGTCGCTCTCAGCGCCAACGCGGTTTTCAACAATGACGTCGTCGCAAAATGTGGAAGTTGAGGTCTAAGTTTAGCCAAATCGACCAGCAGATCCAATAGGAACAGGCACTCTGGCTACCGATTAATCCTCAGAGAAATTTTATGATCATCATTTGGTCTGTAAATGTCAAGAAATATTACAAGCAGTTAAAAAGATCAAACAGAAAATCTAAAGATCCTGGAACCAGTGGATTTGTTGGAATTGCTGCATAAAAAAGGACTTATTATTAACAAATTTCTGGTGACCAGTTAACTCATCATTATCTTAGCATTAACTATCAGATAAAACAACAACTCTCAAATACTTTCACTTCAAACCAACAAGTATTCCCTGGAAAGCTGGAAACATTGGATTTTTTTGGTCTGTGCTTCAATCCTTCGCATCAGCGATGACATGTTACTCAAGTCGCTCCTGACAGGGATGGCTACCAGCTTTCATGACAGCTCAACCATCACCAACGTGTGCAAACATGCGAATGAGGTCCTTATTAAGACGCTGAATGTTCAGTTCTGTTTCAGCGAGCACGTGCAGCATCGGCTTTACATTAACAAATGACAAATTCTGCGAAATGTGAAGACTTTCTGAAATCTATGTCTCGGAGGAAGTCTGTCAAATATGATAAATCATTTCCAGCCGCAAGAGTACCGAATTTCTGATGCGCAGAGTCAGAAAGTTAGACTGTTAGTAAACGCTAGCTTGAACTGGCCAAATATGTGCCACATTTGTGCGTGCCTAAATGTTCATACAGTAAACTGTTTAGCTTACTTTTATTACAAAATTAAAAAGCTTTACTGTAATATCGTAGTCCATGACAAAGTTCATTTATATGGTAGTTTTAGTCAAAAGACAAAAAGGGTAGTTCTGTTTTCAAGTATTCGTATTTTTAGGGGTGGTAACAATTCTGAAAACGTCACTGTGCTGTAACACGATACCTGTACAGAAGTATTAATGCTTACTGAAGCATGATGACCTGTTGACTAAAGGCGACAAAGGGGGGAAAGTGCACCGGAAATAAATCAGTATAATGACGTTGAGCTTTTCTCTGTGTTCTAACCGAGTGATCGGGAGAGTGACAAAAGATTTTAGTTTGGGGGGGTTTTATGCCAAGATATGAACCAAACTCCCTGAAGTACTGTTGTGCCTGTAGATGTTGAATGGGAACGAGGACTTGATAAGAACAGGGAACGATAAGCACAATGACCCTACCCCAACATTAAAATGTACGCAAAGAAATTGCTCCCACTGTCTTCCAGTGTAAAGTGCAGTAAATGTTTTGTAAATTTCTCTAAAATTTACAGAACTAACACTTTAAAATACTCACAGTTACAGAGTTCGGTCCAAACATATCAGGTATTTGTAAAACCAGGAGGACATGAAAGTAAATCATTATGCAAAGAGGGGAAAATATCAAATCTAATGCATCGATGGGGATTTTCAATACTGCCATCATGATCCTTTGTACTATTCTTGCAGACTATTCAAGGAAAACTGCACACCTTCCTGTATGCTACTTCCACAAACTACAAATGATTTGTTGTTTCTTTTCCGAGAAATGTGATGTAGCTACTGAGGTGCTACCTGCAAATACAGACAATCTGACACACAAACCCATTAATCCACCGCGAGGACCTTCAGACATGAATCACTGTTGGATAAATGTAGTTGCCTCCGGGCATGTAATTCCACTTCATTCTGACACACCCCGTCTGTTCAAGTGGCAGCTAGCTCCTGGCTTTAGAGCTGCACCGTCATGCCCACACCTGCACTCTTTAAACTCAAAGCTTTGTGCAGCTCCAGCATGAAAGTGGACTGCAATCTGCAGGTCCAAGATTTATAAATCCAAATATTTATCTCAAACATGGTTTTCCAATAAACCATATTTACAGTGTACATAAAGGTGCATCACCCCAAATATTTGCCCTGTTTTACACCTCTGCATTGCTCAAATGTGCTTCTGATTGGTTAAAACAGAGCAATATGCCATATTTTGGATCCTATGAATACCGCTGTGACACAGAGTGGCATCAAAGGAAAAGCAGAAATATTTGTCTCGTGGGTAAGTTATAGAAGGATGATGCGCATTCTGGTTATCTTGCGGATGTGGGCTACTTCTGGTAAAGACTTGGCACTGATGATAAAATGAATGAATACCAAACAAAAATCATTGTGTGACCTATTTTGTTTCAACCAGATCAGCAAATGGGGCGCCATCGCAGTGCCATCACAGCATCTACAACACTGGTCAAACAAAAGTGCCCACAGTGGGCCAGATCTGCAGAGTTATCTCTAATTTAATTTTACCCATCACAAGGAGCCAGCCTGTGGAAGCAGCTGTTCTCTGTGAAGACGTTTTTTTCTGAAGTTGACAGAAAAAACCCTCAGATGATAACAGGGGCTATCAGCATCTTTCAGCTTCAAACAAAATACTTTTGTTTGTTTGTTTGTTTGTTTGTTTCAATCCTTTATCTCTAGCACGTATTTACCATATAGGACAAAAACATTAACAAGTTAATTTAATCAGTGAAATAAACAGCTGATTAGATAATAGCTAAATATAAAATGCGGTCTACGGTCTACTTAATGTTTGACAAGAAGAACAGAGCGAAACAGAAACTTGGGTTGGACGCTGCCACTTCACTCTTAAGTCACATTTTCCGACCATACACGTGGGAACGTCCTACCCTGTCCACTGACAGCTCGAACGATTGCATAATTCACCCACCAAACCTCGCACTAGTTTCAACACTTTCAGATCAGCCAGCATTTTGCTTCCTGTTCTATTCTGCTCAATTTGATACTTTCTTTATACCCTTCAGGGTACTTCTGGTCTTCGGTCCTCGACACTGTAAAAGACAACGCCTCACTTTTGAAAATGGAAAGATTTAGGTCTGATCACGCTCTATTGAAAACAGCCTATAAAAAGGCATTGAAACTATGTTTTGGGCGTATGAATATGCATTGTGAAGTGTTGATTCCAGGGCAGGAAATGGAGCCAGAATGTTTTGTTGGTCCATGTCATATGACCACAGAGAAACGGAGAGACAAAGACCCTCTTACAAATCTTAAAGAGTAACCCAGCTCCTATGCAGTGGTGCTCTGAGGCCGAGCGCTGACACCAGCATGCACACAAAAACACACAGGTAGCTGTGCTGCTTGTGTGTGGCTGCGAGACGACACAAAGTCTGCATGCTGACAGCGAGTTTAAATGGTGTAAACAGCAAGTACAGACAGCTGAGCTGAAGTGAAAGTAAAGACTGCCGTCTTTGTAGAAAATAGATTTGGTTTCCGACTCTACTTTAATGGTTTAACACACTTTTATCATGAGTTGTTGTGGAAAGTCACATAAAGCTTGTCACTAACACGCACACACAACCAAACTTCCCTTCCTGACAGTACTCGGGGAGCTTGAGTTCACTTTAGTTTCATGTGTTCTTGCATTTAGCCCAGAGATGAATTTGCATGCACACAGATGCACATCACCTTTACTCTAAACCACCACACCAAAAAAAGGCCAGATCACTGAAGAGATCACTGAAGGCACAGCCACTGACTTCCTCCTTCTGCAGGTACAGTAGCATTATCTTTGAAGCCACTGGCCTGTAATTGCACCAGTGCTCTGTTTACTTGCCACGAGGTACAAAAAAAAAACCATCTGTCTGGTGGAGGTACAAAGTTAACATCACTTAGTTGTGATTTTTTTAAAATCAAAATATGACAACATAATGCTGTCACGAGCAGTTTTAGTGCCTCTTTCTTCCCCTAAAAGGCTTTATTTGCTTCTCAATAATGAGCAGCAGCTATCCACAAAACTGGCTGAGTATAGAGTGGAGTTTGTGTGGTTGCACGGATCTGTCATTCTTTTTAGTGACCCTGAATAAATTACATGGAATATTATCTGCTGAGATAAGAGAGAGAAGTTATGGCTTGTTTATTACAGGCTCTTATTAAAGTACCACCACTTCGTTTCATTTGCCTGTAATATAACACTGGCTGTGGCTACACGCACTTCCTTTATTTCTGTGAACGCAACATTTTATCAATAAAAGCAGCGTTTTTTCTTTTCTTTTCTATTCCTGGGTCTTACCTTTCCAAACTTTTGGTGTTGCACATAAAGCTGTCCCTCCTTAACGTGGGTGTCCATGCCCCCCAAAAACGCTAAAGCCCGCCGTCCTCCACAAAGATGAAACTGGACTTGAACTTGACAGAAGAAAATCACCTTTTTTTTTTCTTCTTTCACCCCCTCAACAACTTCTCTCTTCTCTCACTTCCGCTCCACAGGCCTTAAACCGTGTTTATCGCGACGCTCGCGCGCATGTAACAGTGTCATGGTGATACTAGAAGAAGAAAAAGTTCCAAACTGTCACCGAGAAGTCCTCACAAACTTAATGTCCAAATGTTGTCGGCTGCTTTGACTATCTGTCGCTTCTCACTCCTCCTGTAGAAATGGACCAATGAAAAGCCGCGCTGATACGACAACGCGTCACTTCCGGGTATCGGTTTCACAATAAAAGCGCTGAATAATGTCTTTTGACTTCATGCGTATGGTTGCAAAAACCACAAGAGAAGTTTGCTGTAGTTGTGTGTAGCTTCTCCAGCGGGTGGAAAATGTTCCAAAGATATTTAGATAATTAAATATAGACAATTTATGTTGGTGGTGGGGGGAATTTTTTGTATTTGTTTTTTTTGTATTTGTTTGTTTTTGCACTTAAAAGTGTGGAAATTGTTTGAGAACAGCCTGCTGAACCCAGTTGTGTCCTTATCAGCTCCCCCCACTGCATTGCATCAAATATTTGTTGAATACTTCATTAGAAGTGTAAATGATTATTGTTTTTAAATTAAAACAGTTTTATTTTAGTATACACACGGCAAAGTAAAACAAACGAGCTGAACTCCTATGACAGTAGGCTTTACTGAAAATCTTGCTGTCATATCAGTTCACAATGTGCTTTATGTTGATCGTGAATTTGAAACCGACGAGTCTCCGGAATGGGGAAATGTTTATTCTAGGATCCTCTAAAAGTGATATCCACCAGCCCCCCAAAAAAGAAACTCTAGTCAGGAAATTTCACTTCTCAATTTATGAGCTTTCTCTGTAAAACATGGAAGATCAACATTACCCATGAAGAATCATTATTCATGGAAGTGTGAAAAACACGGGGAATATTTATACATGCTTTCTTACTTGGGGGAAAAAATGAGTTTTACTGTTAAACTGAGTTTTTTCGCCCGTAGCGCACGTTTATTTTGAAATAATAAGTAACAACCGGTATTGTATTAAATGCGTTATACTTGTCGCAACTCACTCCCTTCATCTGAAGGAGTGAGCAGCGTGGTACGCGCACGGAGCCGCTCATCTCCTTCTCTCCTCCCACCTCCTCAACCTTGTGTAACATGTGTGATAGAAAGCTTTAGTGGCTCATTAAAAATATGATGAACTCATATGGTGATTGATTAGTTTGGGATGAGTATTTTTGGCAATTACACAAATTTGGGTTTTGGTTCAAAATTAAATCCCATAAAAAGTTCATAAATACATTTACAAGCGACTGTTACTGTTCATTTCAAACCACCCAGCTTTCTGAGAGCTCAAGATTAGCACTTAAAATACTTAAATTACATAAACATCACAGGAATTGTGAGTGATGCAGGCTATGCTGGCAGGAGAAGCTGGCCCCCAAAATTAATGCTTTGCAGATGCCTCCTGCTGGCTTGCAGCGCCCCAGTTTTCAGCCAAATGGCGCTAAATCGCTCAATCGTGATGTTTAAACTATGACTCAGACGCAAAATGGGTTTTTTTGCTGGCTCGTGTTCCTTCACAGGTCAAAAAAAAACCCTGTACTCCTGCATTGCATCTTATTATTTAAACTTCAGCAGACTGCCTCACATGCTGGCGGAGTGCATATTTTCTTTATGCACTCATTACAGAGGCATGATGCCACTATCAGGCCAATGCAGCTTCTCTCTAATAGTACCGTCCTGTAAGTTATTGCAGGATGCAAACACTCGCGTGTAACTGTTAAAGGGAGATAAGAGCTGTTGCTAAATGTTATTTTTAACGTCTCTGTAGGGAATCTAATTGTAGCGTACATCACGTGTTTGTTCGTGTTCTACCTGATATTGTTTTCGCATCTGTCTCCTTGAAGGCCCCTGGTTTGTTTCATGATTGTAGCCCTAGGCTGCTGCTGAATTTCTCAAATAGAAAGACATTGCTGCCATCTACTGGTCATTAGTCATAATTACAGGTTGGAGGGCGTTCACCCTCTGCTCTCGCGATATCTGCGCAGTTGCCCGGACCAAAACAGGAATTGAGACATGGAGCGAGTGTTCGGCGGAGTTGAGGGGTGAGAATCAATTAAAATAAGCAGTAAAACTCTTCTAAGTTTATTGTGATGAAGTGTCACGTAAGGCTTGTGTGTATTACAGGCATTTATTCAAGTTTTTAGGTCAATTAGAAAGTGAAGAGTTTTCTTAACGGCTGTGCGCGAGTATGTGTGTCTCGTGATCACTTCTCTTTTGTGGGCTGTTTCTGTCAGTTAAAATGTCATCATTTATTTTTTTTAAAAGTATGCTATAAATACGTATTTGTCTAAATGAGGTTTGTGGGGCCTTTTTTGTGGATCTATTTAAATTGTGTGTGTGTTTCTATCAGGGAAGATGCATACAATGGTCTTGTATAGTGATGTCTAGTTGCTTTGGTGGTTAGCAGCTCCGTTCATGTATTTGTCAATTCCTTATTAGGGGAGGAACGCACTCCAAAGCAGTGTTGTTGTCAGGGGATGGGAAGGTGTTGGCAGAGACGGCGGGACCATCCACCAACCACTGGGTGAGCGGAAGTGCTGATGGAGGCAGGTGGAGAAATTTGGAAAGGGGAAAGAGGGGGCAGATGGTGGCCGGATGAGGGGTTTGCACATTAAATAGACTGTCTTTATACTTGTCTTCTGAGTGAATACATTGTTACATTGTGTTATACTGTAGCAAGTTCCATTTATTTTGCAACACTTTTTGTCTCTCACAGCTGGTCGGCGTGGACAAGTGTATCTCAACCATCGACGACATGGTCCAAAGAGCCAAGGTCGAGGCGGGGCTGGATCCAGGCACGCCGTTATACTCCCTGGTCAGTCTGGCTGTGTGCCGGTGCAGGTTGCTGATTGAAATAATGTGAGCCCTAACATCTGATTTGTGTGCATCTGCGTACGCAGGGCATGTCTCTGAGCGGAGGCGAGCAGAAGGATGCCATCGACAGACTCATCGCTCTCATGAAGGAGCGGTTCCCCAGCCTCAGCGAACGTTACTTCATCACCACAGACGCCATCGGTGCCATGGCCACGGCCAGCAATCGAGGTAAGCTGCCATTTTCTGTTCTCGCTTCATACAGCAGCCAGTCCTCAGCAGGAAGACAGAGCTGCCCCAACCATAAATGTGTTCATGTAACAAACACAATGACACTGTCCTACGGTATGATTGTTAAATATTTGACATAACTTGTGTTTAAGAGCTGCTCTTAGCCTAAAATGTTACAGCAGGTCGCAGTTTAATACTTTACTGTTTTAGGTGTGGCTCTATGTATCATCTTTACTGTCTGACCCTGAGCTTTATGGCTTGATGGTATCAGCATATCAGCGTTATCATCAAGATCTTTGTCTTCAGGGGGCATAGTCCTGATATCAGGGACCGGATCAAACTGCAAACTAGTCAATCCTGATGGCTCGCAGATCGGCTGTGGGGGCTGGGGTCACATGATGGGCGATGAGGGATCAGGTAACTATGTCGGAATATGTGAATTATTCATATCTTTATAGATCAGACTGAGCTATCTGTCCATCTTCCCAGCCTTCTGGATAGCTCACCTGGCTGTGAAGACGGTGTTCGACGGCAAAGACAAACTGGTCGCTCCTCCTCACGACACCACGCATGTTAGAAAAGCCATGGAGGAGTACTTCCAGGTCAGAGTCCCAAAAGTTCGGAGAGATGTGTCGACATACACAGCGATACCGTCTAATGGGTAAAACTCTGTTTATCGTAGGTGTCAGATCTGATGGGCATGCTGCCACATCTCTACAGAAACTTCCAGAAGTCTCATTTTGCAGGGTTCTGCAAGAAGGTGGCTGAAGGTAGGAGGGTGTAACTCCCTGGTCTGCTTTGAAATGTGAAAGATTAAGCGGTAAGGTAGAAGTCAGACTTTGTGTGTGTGTGTGTGTTAAAGGTGCCGAGGCAGGGGACGCTCTCTGTCGTCATGTGTTTGCTGAAGCTGGACGAGTCCTGGCAAAACATGTAGAAGCAGTCTTACCTGCAGCGCAGGAGGTAACACACCCACACAGTCACGTGCTGTCACCTGTTTGTGATCACGTTTCTCTGAGTCGCGTCTTCTTTTATTTTCCTGACAGCCACTATTGAGCGGCGACCTCGGCCTGCCAATCCTGTGTGTGGGCTCGGTGTGGAAGAGCTGGGAGCTCCTGAAGCCAGGTCAGTGTCTCCATGGACCCTCATCATGAAACCCTTCAACTTATCCACTTCCTCTGCCTGAGTAGCTTCTATCCTGAAGAAGTCTGAGATTCTCCGTCTCTCCCCAGGTTTCACTGAAGTCTTGGATAAACTGGCATCATCTGACAAGCACAAGGGTCATTTCTGCAGCTACAGCCTTCTGATTTTGCAGCGGTCCTCGGCGCTCGGTGGCGCCGGCCTCGGAGCGCAGCATTCAGGTGCTACCATAGCCATGGATTATGCCGCCAATGCCAAAGTCTTCTATCAACACACCTTCAGCAGCAGCGCATGAGAATGAGTTGCAGGAAGACTTGCCGGCCAGTTTTTTAATTTTTAACGTGATTGTTTTGCACTTGATTTTGACACTAAAGAGTCAGATCTCAGTATGCTCATGTTAATTTTATCGTACTGTGCAAAGACTTTTTAATGCTCGTTTGCATTTGTGATTTATAATAAAAATGAGGTTGAATTTATAGAAGATCTTTGCATTGTTGTGGATCATTTTAGACTGATTGATGTGGGCTTTCCTTCATCGTGTTTACCTAAATTTCATCTAGTTTAGTGTCACATTTAGAACACTGAGGCAGGTCACACTTAGAGGCAAACAGCCACACTCACATTCTCACCTACAGCCAATCTAGCATCAACCAACAGCCCAACGGTGTCTTTGGAAGAGAATCTGACTACCCAAGAGAACCCATGCAGACACTGGGAGACCATGCAAGCTCCGCAGAGAGGCCTCTGCACTCTGCACTTCGATGCCAGTGTGTAATTTGAAACTGTTACTATAAACCCAAAACTGAAACTACCACAATGAAAGTGGAACAGGCCAACAAATAACAAACATTTTTTGTGACAGTGCAGATGCAAAACAGCAACCTAGAAGATTTTTTAATATAAAGGTGGAGCATTCCACTTTTTAGGGAGCCGTAGATTTGATCACCTTAACCAGCTCCAACTGCATTTCAACTCCTGAGGACAAATATGTAGCAATAGAAGAAGAAAAGTAAAAAAAAAAAAAAAAAGTACCTAAAACATGACAATAAGTATTAAAAAAAATCATTTCTTACAGTCACATACATTCACATTTGAGCCCCTGAAGCAGGGAGCTGTTTGTACCAATTGGCTGTAATTCCACAGTAGAATTCAGTGGAATAAACAAATTCAATTAAAAACATTTGGCTTTCACTCAGAGACACGCTGGACAGTCTCTAGTCTTCAGTTTGGCTTTAATACAGCGATGAAGCACTAAGATTACTCGAGGAGGAACCAAAAAAACCATCAAGCATGCTTACATTGGAGCACCGGAAGGTAAATATGTAGCTTGATGGGGAGTTGGAGTGCAGCAGCAACATGTTGTTGTTCAACTGAAATTCACAGGTTTAAAAAGTCCAACAGAAAAGGAGAATTAAACTAAAACTTTTATTTCAATTTGAAATAAGATCCGATCTTAATTGTCTAACCTAACAGTGGGAAACAACAGACAAACAAATTGTTATTTTTCTTTTAAATAATGTGGCAAGACCCCACCAAGGCTTTGTCCTTGTTTTTTAATTCATAACATTGAGAAACGCGTATTGAAATCCTCACTTGCAGTCCTGTTATTTGGCCACCAGGGGGCAGCACAAACAAGCTGTGAAAACAAAACAAGCTGGCATAAGGTCTATGAGATATATAAGCACAACTACAATTATTATCTTTATCTTTTGGCGAATTTGGAGTGTTGCATCCAGAGTTATGATTTAAAACAAACGATAAAAATCAGCATCTACCTACATTAGTGCATCAGTGGTTATCAGTGCAATACTATAAAAATACCACATCAAGTTCAGGACATCATGGTGATGTAAGTAAATATGAAGCGTGCATACTGTGGCTGAACAAGCTCTTGTTTCTGTCAGGATGTCAGGTTTGTTCACATTATACACTCAGACTGACTATCACAACAAGCTAAACTCCTATTTAAACCCCCCAAAATGCCCGTTTGTGTTTTGTTTTGTTTTTTTTCCCCTGACCAGACTCATGGTTTCAACAGTGCAGGGAGATTTCTCACCACTTACAAGAAGGACTATGGACCCGTCAGGGAGCGCTACCCACATCTGAACTCCAGAGATGAGGTGAGTGAGCTCCTTTATTACAGGTTGGATGAATTTGTGCACGTATGAAGACACGACAGGTCCATTTTATTTTGTTTGTTGTTTTGAAAGAATAACCTTGAAGCCACGTGGGCCGGCTGTTGGTTTTAAAACTCCTTCCATTAGCAGTAGCACCACCACAGGCCCTCACATGCTGTGCTTTGTCCCCCAGCCTCCTCCTTCTTCTGCCTTCATGTCTTCATTTGGCATCCTCACACCTTCCGTTTCCGTGGCAAATCAGGGCGTTGGCTCCGCCCTGGCGGTACACTGGATGCAGGAGTTGCCAGGGGGACAGAGCTCTTCCTTGGTCAAGAGGATGAAAGTCAGCAGCGCGGTGTTTGTGATGGATGTGGTGGAAAAGGTAAGGACTGTTTGTGTGTTTCTCTCTGAAGCAGGCATGCATACTCAACATGTAGCCGGCAGGTGTAGAGACACTCAGCTTTCTTCTGTTGGCAGCAAACATGTTGCAGCAGCAGGAGGCAAACGATACCAAGACTGAGATTGTCTACAAGGGAGGTTAGATTGCTTCTTTTTTGTTGTTGTTTGATTTGATTCGTGTGGTGTTTGTGTGCTTGAGCTCCAGGTAACAAACCTGTCAAACCAAAGCCTTTGTTGTTCTGGTTTCTAAAATAGCACTCGTGTTCGTGTTTCGTAGAGTTTTCAAACTGCAGCCGAATCCGTGGCTGAATGTAGTGAAACCCACTTTTCGCTGTTTGTGCACATTCAGGTGTGGTTGTGCTGTCTTCCACCGATGGTCCGTCCAGCTGTAATGATTTTCTAAGAAATCTACTGAGAGAAAGTGGACTGCAGCACCTGCTCAGCCCTCCTCAAGGCTGGTCTGCTGTTGACACAAACAAAGGTAGAACAGATTTTTATGACCATAAATCAGGGATGTGAAACTCACCTTGATCTTATGTGTGCCAGGCCAGTCAAACTGCGCTTTGTGTCAGTGTACAGAAGCTTAACTACACATTTAATCTCTGAGGTTTCGATATAAGTAAAGAAGTGCAATTTCAACTTCATGCCCCCGTTTTTTGAAGTGATAAAGAATTTCTTGTGTAGCAAATGAGAGAAATTTGTAACCACGACTTTTTAGGCTCAAATTGTAACTATTAAATGTGCAAAATTACAGAAATCTATTTCTGTATCTGTAGCAAAAGCTCGAAAATGCATGAAAATACAGTTAAAAGTCCAAAACTTATGTTCTCCTCTACATTTTCCAAAGCCATCCAGTGGGCCGAACTGGAGTATTTGCCGGCCCGATTCAGGCTCCCGTGCCTTATATTTAAGTCATTTAATATGGACCATGGGCTAGATGCTTTTAGGAAAGCTTGTGAGTATAACCCACTTAGTTTGTGGGCTTAAGTGTACAAGCAAAATTCAATTAAAAAAAAAAAATTAGCCTACTAGGTTATTTTCCATCACCACTACTAATGATCATTCTTTATGCTACGATGGACTTGATGTAACCTCTCAGTTCATCTACTGTGTGAAACAGGAAGGTTTATCTCCCTTCACCCTTGCTTTTAGCCAGCTTTCTTCTAATTGGCTGCCCCTCCCAAACAGGTCATTTGGCTGAGACGACCAAATCAGGGCTATATGACACCATGCACACCCAAGGGTAAAAAAAAACCTGTTTAAAATAGTATTTTAAACCAGTCTAAAACCAGAGATTTACATATATGCTATTATAGTTAGACTGGTAAACGATATATATGCAGACAATAAGACAAAATCGAAGTACATTGTTGTTACTGTTGTTGAGTCATGGTGTGAAATATAGTCTCTAAATTGCAGAGGAAGCTGTATTTGAATGAATGTGCTTTGAAACTTCCCATTTAGATGACCAGCACTGGGATAAGAGTGCCTTCTTGTGGGGTTTGAGCGCCTCCTCCCTCCAGAACTCTTTAGGTCAGGGCAGCCGGTGAGGCACAGACACAAATTCCACCTTTTCATCGTGTCCTCTCACGCTGTCTGTGCTATTTTCAGACACTTTCTCCCCTTTCTTCTTACTCCCAGCTGTGCAAGGGGACCTGAGTGCTTTGAGCTGAAAACCATCTGTCAGAGCAGCGCCCTGCCTCAGGCCCACGTACAGCCAGCAACTTACTGCACAGAGACTAGGAGGAAGCTGCCGCAAACAAGAGTACCAGTTCAACTATGGCCCTAAGATACAGAGTGGCCAAAGGAAGCTCTGTGTGAGTAGCCTGACACTTGCAGGCTTTTGCCCTGTGCTTATTCTGTTTATGTTCTCATGTCTGTCCCTTTATCTTGTGTATTTCCACCTAGACTCAGCAGGATGCCTTCTCTGATCGCCCACCTTGTCACTGGTCTACAGTCTGAATCTTGACTCAATACAGATCATTCAGAAAAAAATGTATTTTTTGTATTTTGATTTAGACTTAAAGTGCAGCATGTTAGTATGAAATGTTGTAGAGCTGCTTTGTCCAAACACCTCCGCAGAAAAGGGAGATAGCGGTCATGGCTTTTGTGCGTGAGTCTCGGTTATCTCGCCGAGGTCACAAAAGCTGAGTCGCAACGTAGCAGTAAACCATCTGCTGGCAGGAAGACGGTGAGCTGTGAACTTGCTGGCATCCTCGTGCTGGGCAGAGGCTTACGTGTCCACACAGCTGTGGTGGATGATTTACTTAGTTTTTGGGGGTTTTTTTTAAGTTAAATAAATGTTAACAAATGCCACAAAAATTCGAACCATCATTCCCCATGCTAACTTCAGTGTCTCTGCTGAGATGAATAAGATTTAATGATTCTGATTGGAGCTCCTGGGGTTCCTAAGGCAACCATTCCCAACTGAAAGAAACCTGAAAACCTGTGGCCCACCTGTAGAGCTGGAAGGCTGCTCAGCATCACAGTAATATCATTTCATGAGTAAATTATCGTAGCAATATTGTGGGGTGTCTAGTGATTCCCATCTCTGCTGTGTGAGCGTGTAAAAATGGACAGTTGTGAAGAAAATAGCTCCTTTCACTGGTCGCACTTTATTAAAGCAGAGGGGCTTCAAGTGGTCTGGAGAGGAGGATTTGTTAGGTTAGGTTAGGTGAAGTGCAAAACTAGCTGCACAGTCCAATTAAGCTCTTTTTCATTCTTATGATCCATCCTCATAGTGCTGCACACAGTAGTGTCCCTGTGCAATGACCTTGGTTCCACCTGGGTGCTGTATGTAGAGGGTGTGGTGACTTCAGGGGTCATATATCTCTGCTCCTTCATATCAGCACACAAATCGAGGGATTTGCAGTCTTTGCCGTTCACATTCCTGGATTTCA
The DNA here is from genome assembly GCF_057382185.1 of Mchenga conophoros. Taxonomy (NCBI): domain Eukaryota; kingdom Metazoa; phylum Chordata; class Actinopteri; order Cichliformes; family Cichlidae; genus Mchenga; species Mchenga conophoros. The sequence goes on along the minus strand of NC_140528.1, from coordinate 84,638,460 downwards.
GGCTCCTCTAGTCTGTTAACATTTCGATCGTCTTCCTTTTGTTCCTGTTTCGCTTTGGAAATGAGCACCGACACAGTCATGAGCTCATTTTCAGGATAGTCACCAAAAACCAATCCTTCATCTCTTTTTCTGCAGACGTAATCCTGATGTCACTCCTCCAGTCTGCTTTCAGATCCACACTGTGAACTTCAGTTGAATTAACCCTTTATTCAAAGATGAAATGTAGCACCATCCTATGCATCTATATATTTTTTATTTACTTGGATATCACTGTTCTGTGCTGCTCTTTAGTTGCAAACCTACCTAACGCCTGCAGGGCTCAGAGTGACTTGAGATGGTTTTGCCCACCAAAGGTCAGCATCAAGCATTCTCCACGTCCTCATGTTTATAAGTGAAAGGTTATCTCCGGGTGATCTCAGACAGTCTGCTTCAAGGGCAGCAGATCAGGTTCTCCAGTGAGGCCAAATGGCATGCACA
>NC_140528.1:84501595-84637883 GCF_057382185.1 Mchenga conophoros | reverse complement strand
GCCCAGATCTAAATCCAATCAAGAATCTGTGGCAAAATCTGAAAACTGCTGTTCACAAACGCTGCCCATCTAATCTGACTGAGCTGGAGCTGTTTTGCAAAGAAGAATGGGCAAAGATTTCAGTCTGTAGATGTGCAAAGCTGGTAGAGACATAAGGCAAACCGGATTATAAGGAGCACTGTCGATTTCCAGAAAAATCAAAGGACTGATTTTTAGAGTGCCTTATTTTCCGAAAAGCACAGTAATAACATAATAACAACGGCCCGCTAGCATGCTCTTGGTTGCTGAGGGCTATGCTGTGGCTGAGCTGCAAGATTAACTCTGCAAAACCAACTTTCATCAAGTAACAGGGCTCTAGAGTGCAACCAATTTGGTCGCAAATGCGAATCCGTGTAAATGACAGCAGGTACACTGATTCCACACAAAGACGTAAACACAGAACGGACCGACGCATCAGAATCAGCTTTGTCTTTCTCGGCTTTCTCACCCGACGGCTCGTAGACGGACACGCTGTCGGAGCTTAGCGATCCTGATGCGTCTGGTCCGCGCTGCGATTACGTCTTCTTGCGCTGATTCTGAGCTGCAGGTTTTGTCTCTCCAACCAAAATTCACAGAGCCAGCAGCAAAAGAAGCAGCAAACTGCGCTTCACATTTGATCAATGTTCATTAATTTTGCTGTTTTGCTTCCACGACTATTAAAATCACACTCCATGCACAGCTAGCTCTCTCTCTATCTGTCTCTGTACTTCAAGAACAGTTTCCTGTCTCCAATCTCTTGTTTTCTGTATTATTCATGCGCTTATTACCCACCAGTCTACCGTTGTTTTTTCCCTGCTAATATTAGCATCACACGGCACAGCTTCTGTATCACGTGGTATAAGGCTCCGCCCTTGTCATTTGTTGAGCAGGAAGAGTGAGCACTTGGTTTCATGCAGAGTACGTCCCGGATCAAAATGCGGTACAATCGTCGTCGTCTTTTTCTTTTTCTTTCTTTTAAATCGTCATTTGGAAATGAGATCGCACATAAGTATGAATCGAGATCGCAATTTTCTAACGATTAATCGTGCAGCCCTAATCCTATTAGTCGACTAATCGCAAAAATAATCGGTGACTAGTCGACTATCAAAATAATCGTTTGTGGCAGCCCTAATGCACACAGGGAAAAGTTAGAGAGGAAAAGAGAGAGCAGGAAATTACTCTTACTCTTAGGACGTATATGGCCCAACAGGCCTCGTGATACAGATGAGCTACATCCTCCTGGAAAGCAGCTGCCAATACAGTCTCCCCCATCTGCTGCAAGGCAGATGCTTCAAAACAGAGTGAGAAGTAAAGAGAGAGGGAAGGAACTCAAACAAATTAACACTATATTTTATCTTTAATAATCATATATATTGCTTTACCAAAACAGCTTGTTTTTGTGTTTTTTAAACTACCATCTCTCTTAAACCAACTTGAATTGAACAGTGAGCACAGCCACTAAGTTCTATGTAACAAAAATACAGGGATGGAAATAAAGAAATAAAGAACCTTGAACCTTGATGGGAGGGAGGGAGACGGTACCTGTACTGACGTTTAAAAAGAAGGAATAGGAGGAGGAGGGGTGGAGGTGGTGGAGCTCTCCGACAGGGGGAAAACTGAGATTTCAGTAAAGCTCAGTCCAAAGCACTTTCCTAATGATTTCCCTGTAACATTAGTCCTTGAGGTCCCCGTCACAGCAGACTACTGTGAGTGCCACCAGACAGTTAATGAGACAAAAACGAGACGCTCTTACAGCCAGGAGGATGCTTCCAGATGACGCTTGATTAATTTGATTGATTATCTGTGAATAAGTCTTGAGCCTCTCCTCAGTTCTTTATATTTTGCCTGTACTGAGCCAGATGTTCTTCTTCTTCCTTTCTTTAGACTTTCTGAAGGTCATTTAAAGTTTTTCTTTGGACATTAACTGCTTTTTCACCCATTTTCAGTCCAGTCTTTGTACCTGATCGCTTTCAGAGCGATATTTTTGTTTTTTGGGGGGGTTAAACCACTTAACCTAACTCAAGGGGACAAACCCGAGTTGTCAAATACAATACAAAACACACAACTTAGCAAAGAACCAATTTAAAATTTTATCTTTAGGGACTTTGTTACTAGCAACCTGTCACAGAAACACACTATTTAATTTCTTTGGATTGGGAAAGTAGAAGACAGAAAAAAAGGGGACAAGCTGAAAAATCTATCTACAGTGGAGGAACAGTACCTGAAAGTCATGTCAAAAAAAATTCAGCAAACACCTGACACAGGACCTGAAAGATGCACTTGGTCCTTCAGTTGATCCATCTAGTGTTCACCAAAGCCTCATCTCATGGTGTCAGTGAAGGGTGGCTGTCAAGAAGCCATTATTAAGGAAGGGAACAGGGAGAAAAGGCTGAGGGATGCCAAATTACACAAGAACTGGACTGAAAATCAGTAGCAGCAGGTCTGATGGAGTGATGAACCAAAATTTGACAGTTCTGGTTCAAATTGTGGTAATATGTCTACAACCACCTGTAAACTACTGTACAGCTCTGCCATAGTTTGGGTCTGCATTTCAGCCAGGGTGTTGGATTTCGTCAAAATTGATGGAATTATGAAAAGTACCACCAGACTTTGATGCACCATGCAATACCATCTGGAAAGCGTCTGATCGGCAGCAGCTTACTAAACACATCGAAACACCATCATTCATGGACTGACCTGAGCCGTGTGGGATCATCTCGGCAGAGAATGGAACAAAACGGCAGCTGATATCGAAAGAAGAGCTCTGAATGTCCTTAAAGAAGCTCGGAGAACTATTCCTGAAGACTACTTAAAGGAATTCCAAAGAAATGTGCCTAAGAGAGTTCAGGGCGTGCTGAAGATAAAGATGCTCAAGCTCATTACCTCATTATATCAACTCTGTTTTTGCCTTTTATATTGTATTTTCATGTAAACTTTTCAAATTTAAACTGTTGCACCCGTTTCCCATTACCCAGCAAGTTATATCTTAGAATTAAGGTGTGGCTCAAACTTTTGCACAGTCCTACATTTCCCATCTATAAAATGATTTGACACCTGATAAACCTTTAAAAGCACTGACCTGCCTCTCCAACTATCTGTTTTAAACAACACACACTTACCAGCAGTTGTGTTGCGTTTTCGTCAGGTTAGTGGCTCAGACCTAAAACAGCCCAACATTATCTCTAATTCAGGTCTGGACCCAAGCTGACCCATTAAAGTACGTGGTACTCCTTTTATTTGTACTTGTGTACTCAGGCATAAATTAGACTTTTCAGGTACAAACTAAATAACACAAAGAGGAGCTTATGAATAAGAATGAAACTGAGAGGCCCACTGCAAGAAGATACACACCCAAGTGCTGAGATTGTAAAGATGAAAAGTGAGCAGAGGAAAACGAGCGTTTCAGGACACCGAGGCGGTTTCCTCTTCTTCCCATCTGGCAGCCTCACAGCGGGGAGTTATGAGGTAGCCCCAACCTACCTCACATCTCCCCGCTGTGCAAGAACGAGCTCAGCAACACAAGCATCCTCTCTCTTTCGCGAGTGCATACGTGCACATCTACAGTGCTGCATGCCAATGAACCCATTTTCTTGGAGCACCTACACAAGCTGCAATCTACAGATCGTGTTTCACAGCGCTACAGCGCAAACACCTCCCTCTGTTTGTGCTTCATTCTCAGTGTTGGGACTAACGCGTTACAGTAACTACGTTATTATTGTGGTAACGAGCACGGTAACTAGTTATTATGCCAAAATCAGGAACGCGTTAGTCGTTACTGAGATTTAGATAGGGTCGTTACTCGTTACTTCATGTGGTGGCTATCGCGGAGCTTCCACAGATTCAGTAACATTAGCAAGTGGTGGAGGGCAGCAGGTGGATGAAGGAAAAGGGACGCAGAAGGAAAAGAGACCCGAGGCGGCCGCCGGTCCAAGTGTGACCTGAACTTCAGGTAAGAAGTTATGACCTGCAGTCTCTCTGGGTCAGATATGAACCAAGTTTAGGTGGAGTTTATTTTCGTTATTCTGACTTTTTCCGTACTGCGTGCTAGCTAGCATGACGGAGTTTCTATACAGCTGGGTGGTGCTATGAAGTTAATGATGTTGAACTTTATTTTGTTCATAAGTTATTAGAGTTGCCAACCGTCCCGTCTGGTATTCAGAGAAAATATTACGCGTTTCTTATTGAGGTGAAAAGGATCAGTTTGTCCCGGACTTCAGCTACAATGAAAAAGACACAAAGCTGGATTTATTCTGTGTCTTTACACTGTCATTCTCCCCCCTCTCTCTCCCGTTTCTACTTCAATCATGAAAACTGATCAATGATCAGCTGATCGGCTCTCTTGTTTGTTTATCGCTCACTTTGCCCCGAAAGAGGAAACCAGCGGATGTCGCGCTAAACAACAGCAGCACTTTTAAGCTTGATCAGCTGTTGTTAGAATTTATTTAATATTAATTTCTAGTATCAGCTGATGTTTGCTGGAGCCACAGCTGTAAAGCTGCTGGTCATGATATCGGTTTGGTTATGTGGTGAGAGGGAAACATGAAGATGAAACCAGGAGACGTCCTTACTGGATCATCAGAGCTGAACAGGTGATGGAGAAACAGGTTTACCTTTTAGGTGACATGAATGAGTTGAAGGGAAGTTATGAACTGTTTCTGAGAGACAAATAACACCAGGATCCTTTTTTAGGTAGCTGACAGCTGGTAACTGTGCAGGTGCGGATCTAGCAAAGTGTTGCCAGGGGGGCATGTAGGGCATTAACAGGGAGAGGTGGGCACAAGGAAATACTTTTCTTTCTTATTCTCATTTAAAATGTCTAGCTTTTAAAAAATTATCTGAATCTTACAACAAACGATTGATAGATTGATGCATATATACCATCAAAACAGTGTACATCACTGTCACAACAGTGTTTGTTTTAGGGCTGAACGATATATCGCATTTGCGATAATATCGCGACATGATCAAGTGCAATTTTCTAACCGCAAAGGCTGCGATTATACTGCGATTATATTATACAATTCATGGGCTGCATCCTCCTGAGGCCGCATTTGTAGACCGATAACGTCACAGCGACGCGCCGAAGGCTGTCCAAATTACTACCATATCCCAGAATTCATAGCGCGGCCCAGCCAAACTCCAGTTTCCAGCAATGGCGGCCGCTACTAAGTTTTAAAATTACTCATACTAATCTTTCTGGGTCACAAAATAAACTTTTAACATATTTTCAGGCGAGAAAGTAGTTGTGTAAACATCAAATATCTGCTCGGTTTATCAAGATATCCCATATTTGCAAAAGTGCTTCGACGTTTTCAGAGGCGTCTGCTACCCACCAGCTCGACAGCTAGCCGGGAGCTCGAGGGTTACTGATGCGGCCGAGAACGGCACAACTCCCGGCACATCATTTTCAGATCACCGCGGAGTTTCGCTGCTCGGGTTAAACGTAATATATAAGTCACTTAGACAACCTAAAAATGTTATTGTTGGGCTTTTTTCAGTGTTTTGTTTGTTCGTGAGTAAATCGGTTTGGCTGAGATTAAAGTTATTAGATTAGATAAAATAAAACTATTAATCCCCCGGGTGGGTTCCTCCTTGGTTTTCACACAGCTGACTAAACGTCAAACAGAAAACTTATTAAACAGAAGTATGAGACAGTCGAGAACTTACACCAGTGTCTGGTTATATTTTAGATAGCAAGAAGCAGACGGCCGAGTTTATTAAACTCCACCGAGACAGCGGTGACGCTAATCAGAACTAGACCGTCCAATTTCACGCCTTTAAACTTTAAAGGCGTGTTTGTGTGTGTGTTTACACAATTGCTATTATGTTTGAACTTTATGTGTAATGTTACTGACTGCAGAGATCAGTAAGATGTGTGTATTTTTTATTTATTAGTTTTATTTATTTAATATTATTTTTTAATTGAATGACTGTCTAGTAGTTCACAGATGTCGAAAAACTGAGTGTGGTAAAGCCACTGATTTTGTTTATGTATATTTCGGCAATCTGCACATTGTACTGACTTTCATTTTAATGTTTACACCAGGGTTCCTTGTCAGCACTTTATGCTCAGATGTTTGTAAGCTAAAAATAAACTATTGTGTATGTTCAAATATACTGTTGTGATTGAAGAAGTTAAATAAAAATGTCAGTCATCAATTCATGCATCACCTCATGTCATCATAACAGAGGTCTGTCTTCCAGGAAAGAACAGTTTAAAATTAATGTAATATAGTATTGGCCATACTATATGATGTATTGCTTGTCTTTGTTTAATAACACAGAAGACAAATACCTTAAAAAATAATCGCATATCGCATCGCAATCGCAATATTGGGGCAAAAAAATCGCAATTAGATTATTTTCCATAATCGTTCAGCCCTAGTTTGTTTTCATTCAAAGGCTTTAAGATTTTTCCTATAATGGTGGGCCGGTCTCTAGTTAAAATACCCGGGCCAATTTTTTGTCCCAGTCCAGCCCTGTAAGCAGCTCATCTGCAGTCTGGTGTTACCTACATCTTCCTATTCAGAAGGCAGAATTTCTGAGTTCTGAGTACAATCGAAAGCACCACGACTGCAGTTTTTGTGTTGATGTAAAAGGCGCACATGACGCTGTGACGTAGGCTAGAATCATGGCAGCAGTCAACGACGGTCCAGACGTGGGATTTCTCTCGTGGAAATATGCACATTATCTTTTCCTTTCTATTGGTAGGTGGCACAGTGCACTTGTGGCAAGTAAGCAAGCTAGAAGACTGGCAAAGTTATGGAAGAAACATATTAACAAGAGAATTCTGAGTAAAACCAAAGTTACTTTCCCTAGTAACTAGTTACTTTGAAAGTAACGAGTAACTTGAAGTAACTGAGTTACTTTTGAGAGAAGTAACTAGTAATGTAACTAAGTTACTATTTTAAAGTAACTTACTCAACACTGTTCAGGGTTAATGTTTGCGTGTCCTCACTGTAAAGACTGCAGGTTACTGGAGCGTGTCGTGTCATGTTTCCTGTTGCTCTGAGGTGCATCCAACAAATACACAAATCATTTACCACTAATAATAACACCTCCCCCACTTAAGTGTGTTCAACAGGAAGCTAAAGACTGGTGCTGTTAAAGTGTTCAAAAAACAGCAGGAGCTCGGTGTGAGGCCACAGTGGGCCAAAAAACACAAGATGACCTCCAGCAAGGACAAAATGTATCTGGACGTCTCTGTGAGCATCTGTCTCACTGTGTAAGTGTAGCACAGTGTCTGTGTGTGCATGGCTGGGCAACAGAGACAGCACAACTGAAAGCCAGCACTCAGACGAGGACCCGGTGCATCGTCTGTCTCATCTCAGCCAGTTTACTTACAAACTCTTTAAGTTTGAATTTTAAAGCCGACAATGTGCACAGGGCAGTGATATTTAAAATGAAGGTAAACTATTCCAATCTCTGCAGCCCCAATTGTGTATCTCACACACACACACAGTCCTGAATTCATTACTGAAGTCTCATCCAGACATTCAATGTGCTGTGTAATTAAATTGAGACGTGGGGTCAAAATTCCCACCTAGATTGAGTGAGATGAAATAGAAATCGGCTCTCCTCTAACTGACTTTATAGAAATAATTGCATAAGCTGCATTTATAACTGTTATTAAATAACAGCAGCACACGAGAACTGAAGTGTAATCCCAGCACATTTCGCTTTCGCTTGCACTGATTCTTTAGAGATGACGACCGTGGTGGGTAATTAAGGGCAAACAATATACAAGTGGCGTGAAAAATGGAGGCTGCATTAACCTTTCCAAAGCTTCCTTTCCCGATGGCCCGCAGTATCTGGAGTGGTCAAAGTTACTGTGGAGAAAATGAGAAGCAGTTAGTGAGAACGTGTCAGTTTGAGCTGAGCTATAAAACAGGGAACATGACATGTACAGCACTGTGCAAAAGTCTTGAGCCATCCCTCATTTGCTTCCAGGGATCCGGACTTCCCTGTAATCTTTAAAGTGGTATTAAGGAATAGCTCTCCAGGCTTTTTAAAGTGTTTCTGATTTTTAATCCAGGGCTTGTATTTGACCACTTTTTGTCTGTTAAGACCCTTCACACTAATCTCTGAAACATTCAAACATAAACAGACACCTAAGTCATGGAAAGGACCAGAAAACTTAACAAAGAACCAATTTTAAATTGTATCTGTACACATTTACTTGCAGCCTATTGCAAAAAAACAAAAGCCCACATCATTTGTTCTCACTTCTTTAGTTGAAGAATGCAGTTAATAACACCGTTAACACAGACTGACCTGGCAAAACACGAAAAAATAAGGGGGTGGTTCAAGACTTTTGCTCGGTACTGTATGAGAAATGGAAATGTGCACTTCACAATGTATCGCTGCACTTCGGCAGTACTGTGAAGATTAAATGTTTTTTCCTCCCCGATGCATGTGAAAGGTTAAGACTTACATCTCCAAATGTACTGGAACTGATTTGAACCAGAGGACTCAGCCACACTGTTACTATGTACTGCATAAACACGTTTACCGATGAAGGTAAATCAGACGCTGTCCTGACTGTGTGGCTAATTTTGTGCTGAAAGCATCAAATCAATTGAATATGATTAACTTGCTATGAGAGGTTTTTACTCCAAGTGTGACTTTTTCTGGCTTCATACACCTTTCAGGGTCAAATTCAAGCACTTTGTGAGCACGTTTAATGTCCATTTTCAACATTTTCCAGCACATTACCATAAAAAGGATGCATATTTCACTTCGCATCACCTGAATAAGACCACGTGAAAGGCCAAAATTAATAAGTCTTCTCATCAGATATTGATGCTTCTTTCTTATGTGACACAAAAAACAGGAGGGACAAGCTTTGCTTGTGTTGTTTTTTAAGTTCATTCATTCAAAACTAACTGTAAGACGCTTAACTACATTGCAGTCTGTGTTATTGTTGTAGACCTAATTATCACCTTTAAAGTGTTTGTGCTAATAACATCATGTAGAGTAAGACAGGCATAGAGAACAGCACTGACTGGGAGAGGCTTGAACAGATGAAATACTCAGATCAATTCAACACTTTAGACTTTAAAATGCCAAGCGTCTTTCAAAAACCCATTTATTTAATCTATCATCAATTTTGATATTATTATGTACAGTTATATGTACATGTTTCATCTCCCTTAAATAAACAGGCAGCCTTAAAGTGTGAAATAGTCACTTGTCTACTGTCTCGTGGCTGATAGTGCCCCACAGGCCTCAATGTCAGCTTGAAGCCATCATGTTTCAATTGTTTAATGAGAAACAGATTTTGAATGAAAGCGAGGAAAACTTCGGTAGCACAAAAAGTGCCTATTCTTTGTTCCCATATGGTTCAGTCATATTACCGTCATTTCCCCTAAGCTGTTCCCAAAGACACCAGGTTAATACTTGAAAAGGCTGCAGCGATACACAAAAATATCATCAATATTCTGTTTACTTGGTGACAACGTCCTTTTAGCCTTCAATCAGAAAGCCTGACGTTGGCTAGTTAAGCATCGGGCTAACGTTTAACGCTTTCACTTGAGGGAAGTAACTCGTATTACTGCTACTGCTGTGTAATCTTGGTTCAATTCACAGCATATTCTACAAGTTACCCTGCAATAACTAACTGTTAGAATAGCGCCACCGTATTGTATCGCACTGAGTGCACTTCATCCTTTATCCCGCGAGTTTGCTAGCTAGCAAAATAATAATACCAATTTTAAACAAATAACATGTGTAACGTACTCACTCGAGAAAATTATTTACTAGTACTTACGCAAACTCCCCCGTTGTGAAAACGTACAAATCCTTCTTGTATTTTTCGTTTTCCAGCAAACACTCATTAAAACGGCCTCCAGGCACATTAGCGCACTCACCCCCGACTGATCAGGGAGGGGGTGGGGGGGTCACACACTGAAACAGACTAACGTGCAGAGGTACAGCCCAGGCAGAGAAATGTTGCTTTTAGACTTTTGCGACTCGTTTTATTTCTCTATCTGATAAGAAAACTATTCAATCAGATAGTTATTTGTGGTGAATGAAATACGGTTACAGTTTCAGGAAGTTTTAAGCACCAAATCCGAAATCCAAGCACTGCAATATTAAAATCCAATTCAATTTCTTGTTTGCTCCGAAATCTACGACATGACTATATACAGAAAAGCTTGACATGGTATGCAAAAAAAAACCCGAAGACAATACAAATACAAATACATGAACAAAAAAGGTTTTAACTGTCAGTTATGTCATTTTAAAATTTTCCAAACTAACATTTTCTTTGATTGACTGATATTAAATTGATTAGGGTCAAGTTTAGTGTGAACAATATTACACAAACAAGCACGTGTGTGCGCATGCGCACATATGAGACTCCCTTCGATCGCTTCTCATATGTGCGCATGCGCACATATTAGAATCGCTTCGATCGCTTGTGACGCGGTAACTTTGCTTTGATCCTTTCTGACGTCATAACTTTGCTTTGATCCCAAAACCCATAAATAGGAGCGCTCACCTGTTACTTTATGCTTAACGGACGTTGACCTACAGCAACTGAAACCCTTTCGAGAAGTTTTGAGAGCAATTTACGAGAGAAACCAAAACAAGTTCAGTTTTGTTTCTCACCAATCCACAGCGCAAACAGACACATTACACCATGTCAGCCAACCATCCTTCGGCTCAGATGAGCTTGGAATATCTAAAGGGACCATTTTGGGAGATCACCACATGGTGGAGGCTTTCCTTGGAGAAGGAAGCTTTGGTGTTGTAACGAAATGTCGCGATACAAAAAACAACAAAAACGGTTGCTATTAAAGTCAACAAGAGCGACCCTGAAATTCTGCTCCAGGCAAAACTGGAAATTTTCATCCTGGAGCAGCTACGACGCTTGGATCCAGACAGGTGCAACATTGTCGAATGGAACGGCTATTTCCTCGATGGAGAGCGCATTTGCTTGAATTTCGAACTCCTCGACCAAAGCCTGTCAGACTACATAGGGGACCGGAATAACCAAGGTCTCCCAATGAGAGAAATCAGGCCAATTTTGAATCAGCTCGCAAATGCTCTGTTCCACCTGGGTTCTGTGGGAATAGTGCATGCTGACCTCAAACCTGTCAACATCATGGTTGTGAACCGCAGTGAGTCTCAAGTCAGAGTCAAACTTATAGACTTTGGCATCGCATGTAACACATCTGCAGTGATTCCTGGTGACTGTGTGGGGACAATTGGTTATTGTGCACCTGAGATTATGCTTGGCACTCCATATGATGAAGCAATTGACATGTGGTCTCTGGGGCTGGTAGCTGTGGAGCTTGCTACAGGGGTGCCTCTCTATCCTGGGGAAGACGATTATGACGTTTTGAAATTCATAATTGAAACCCAGGGTCAGCTACCAGATCATCTTCTAGAGTCTGGCTTGTACACTGACAGCTATTTCATCGAGGATAACCACAACGAACAGCGCTGGACATTTAAGACCCAAGAACAATTTCAATACGAGACAGATTATCGATCCAAGGAAACTCGATCGATAAAACTTTAAGTGTCTCGATGACCTCGAACAACTGCTGAAGGTTAGGCGAGGACCGGAAAATGGCCAATCATTATTTGTAAGGCTAATCAAAGAAATGTTGGCCTTGGATGCAAATCAGCGCATAACACCCTCGGAGGTTCTGAAGCATCCCTTTTTCGACCCTGGCCTCTCAAGGAGAACCCCCTGCACGGACATGAATAGTACAGGGGGAGAACTCCTTGTGCTCTCTCAGCAGCCTTCAAGCTGGAAAAGTCATGGATCGCAAAAATTCAGCTGCAGTTTCCAAAACTCAGTTGAATTTCCTCAAAAAAGAGACATCAACACCTCAGCCAACCCATCTGCCTCTGAAGATGATCTTCAAATAACGAAAGGGACCATTTTAGGAGATCACCACGTGGTAGAGGCCTTCCTTGGAGAAGGAGGCTTTGGTTTGGTAACCAGATGTCGCGATACAAAAACAACAAAACGGTTGCTATTAAAGTCAACAAGAGCGACCCTGAAATTCTGCTCCAGGCAAAACTGGAAATTTTCATCCTGGAGCAGCTACGACGCTTGGATCCAGACAGGTGCAACATTGTCGAATGGAACGGCTATTTCCTCGATGGAGAGCGCATTTGCTTGAATTTCGAACTCCTCGACCAAAGCCTGTGGGACTACATTGGGGACCGGAATAACCAAGGTCTCCCAATGAGAGAACTCGGGCCAATTTTGCATCAGCTCGCAAATGCTCTGTTCCACCTGGGTTCTGTGGGAATAGTGCATGCTGACCTCAAACCTGGAAACATCATGGTTGTGAACCGCAGTGAGTCTCCCGTCAAAGTCAAACTCATAGACTTTGGCCTCGCATGTCCCTGCTTCTGCAGTGATTCCTGGTGACCGTGTGGGGACAATTGGTTATTGTGCACCTGAGGTTATGCTTGGCATTCCATACGACAAAGCAATCGACATGTGGTCTCTGGGGCTGGTAGCTGTGGAGCTTGCTACAGGGGTGCCTCTCTATCCTGGGGAAGACGATTATGACGTTTTGAAATTCATAATTGAAACCCAGGGTCAGCTACCAGATCATCTCCTAGAGTCTGGCTTGTACACTGACAGCTATTTCATCGAGGATAACCACAACGAACAGCGCTGGACATTTAAGACCCAAGAACAATTTCAATACGAGACAGATTATCGATCCAAGGAAACTCGATATATAAAACTTAAGTGTCTCGATGACCTCGAACAACTGCTGAAGGTTAGGCGAGGACCGGAAAATGGCCAAACATTATTTGTAAGGCTAATCAAAGAAATGTTGGCCTTGGATGCAAATCAGCGCATAACACCCTCGGAGGTTCTGAAGCATCCCTTTTTCGACCCTGGCCTCTCAAGGAGAACCCCCTGCACTGACATGAATAGTACAGGGGGACAAAACCTTGTGCTCTCTCAGCAGCAATCATCGTTTGGGTGGCCAGAATTCTAGGGGAGCTAGAAAATTCTTGTGGAAAAAAAGCCCAAAACAATAACATCAACAAAAACAACCCAATGAATATGGTCTTAAACTTGGGCACAATTTGGCTTGAAATCCATCAACTAATCTCTCAATATTCAAAGCGGAACAGCAGACAACTTACCATCACATCAGTCCTTCAATCAGACCTACAACAAACGTCTTCCGTCTCTCACCCCAACCGGTCGCAGCAGATGGCCGCCCCGACCTGAGCCTGGTTCTGCCGGAGGTTTCTTCCTGTAAAAAGGGAGTTTTTCCTTCCCACTGTCGCCAAAGTGCTTGCTCATAGGGGGTCATATGATTGTTGGGTTCTCTGTATGTACTATTGTAGGGTCTACCTTACAATAATACATACAGCCTTGAAGTGAGTGGTGATGTGATTTGCTGCTGAATGGATATTAATTAAATAAACCTGCTTTGAGCATCAATTAATTGTTGTTTGAAATTCTTTATAAATATATAAATATAGTGCCACTCTTCTACTGTTAAATTGCAACTGTTTAAAACTGACTAATTTAGTCATACACTTGAGCATAAACACACGCACAGTAAATGGCCTGTATTTGTACAGCGCTTTACTTAGTCCCCAAGGACCCCAAAGAGCTTTACACTACATTCAGTCATTCACACATTCACACACTGGTGATGGCAGCTACATTGTAGCCACAGCTGCCTGGGGCGCACTGACAGAGGCGAGGCTGCCGGACACTGGCGCCACCGGGCCCTCTGACCACCACCAGTAGGCAACGGGTGAAGTGTTCTTGCCCCGGGACACAACGACCGAGACTGTCGGAGGCGGGGCTCAATCTGGCAACCTTCCAATTACAGGATGAACTGCGAACTCTTGAGCCACGATTGCCCTATATACACATATACTTTACAGTACTAGTCAGTGCTTACATACTAGTTCTTTCCCTACTTTTCATGCTTACTGGTACAAATGCCTGTTACTAGAGTTAAATGCTATCAATGTATTCTCACAGTTATGGAACTGTACAAATGCATACAAAAATAACGCTCACGTAACATAACTGTGCACTAGTTTGCCCTTATTGCTGCAGTTTGTTTCAAGTTGTTCTCTCTCTCACACACACACACACACAACACACACACACACACACACACACACACACACACACACACTATGTAACGTTTCAGCAAGAAAATACCGCCCCTCCCCCCCACAGTGACACCACCACCACTAGTCTGCACAGCTGACATGAGGCAGCATGGATCCTCCTTTCATGCTATTTATGCCAAATTCTGACCCGACCATCTGCATGTCAGAGCAGAAATCAAGACTCATCAGACCAGGCAACAATTTATCCAATCTTCTCATGTCAAATTTTGAGAACTGTAGCTTCAATTTCCTGTTCTTAGCTGACCAAAACGCTCTTCTGCATTCTTTGGTTGCAACAAATGGTTGTATGAGCTACGGTTGCCTTCCTATCAGACATTTTTCTCTGACCGTTGACATCAATAAGGCAGTTTTTCCAAGAGAACTGCCTTTCACTGGATATTTTCTCATTTTTGTCACCGAAAAGGGTGTCTGTGTTACTTCTTGTCTTATATATATTGTCTCTGTTTCCTCTGTCCTTTGTCAGTGTCTGTTCACCTACCCCTGTGTCTCCATATTCCCAGTGTTCAAGGTTTCCGAGTGTTTTCCCAGTTTAGGTTTTCATGGTTGGTTCTGTTTGCTACTCAGCCAGATAAACAGCTCGCTCTTTTTAAAAGTAGGCTCCAGAATGGATGATGGCATGTTCGCATGTCTTTATGCAACACTGAGTGTGCTGAACTAAAGGTAGGCCTAGTTTCATTTTCATGGTCATTATTATCATGACAATGATTACGCCTTATTCTGATTATTTCTCCCTTTTGGAGATGTAACATTTACATGAGGGGTGTAGGAACATTTCCCCTAAATATTTTTAGATAAATTTTTGTTGAAGTCACTGTTTTTGTCGTATTGATGATGCAGCTAGAATAAGTGCTTTTAAATAAAAGAATAACCATTCAAAGTGCTCAGTGGTGAAACTGTAACTCTTTCAGAGTTTGACAGCTGGACAAGTGATGCCGTATTTAAAGAAACATGAGATGAGTGCAGCATATTATCTGAACAGAGATCATTCAATGAGCAAGAATAAACACTGAAAGAGAAACACTTCACTGTTGATTATCATATGAAGTCTAATAAAAGCTGTTATCTGTTAATATCCTGCTAATCTGCATACAGCAAATACAGAACATGCGACTTTAAAGCATCCAGCAAAGTGATAACTGTCCTCTGCCCACTAAGTAGTGACTCTACAAAAGATTATTTTCAATATCATCTTTATATTATATTTAGTTATTCTCCAGCGCAACAATGTAAGGAGCTCTGTGATTGGTTAGGAAAGGACAGACTGGCCACCTCGATTTTTCTTCACTGCACATTGATCCATAGCTTTGCTCTGTAAAGGCTAACAAAGTGCTTTTGCTTTACAAAGACATTCAGCGTCGGTATTCACTCTTTTAAAATGCCACTGAACACTGGAGTGAAATGGAGCCTGATCCTCAGAGTTTTATTGTTGCTAACATTTCTTATAGATAGCACAGATAGTGCCCCACTGCAGTAATCACTCATGTCTAGATATTCCTGTTAAAAAGGAGTTTTTCCTCCCCACTGTAACATGGCAAACATAGCAAACGGATAATCCAGCTGAAGCTTCAGACAGCCGTCAGACAGTGAAACACTGCCATCTGCTGGACGCGAATAACAAAGACGCTGCTTTGACGGGTGAGGGAGTTTCAACAAGTCTGCAACGACTCAAGCATCAAACTACAGAACTATTCTAGCGGACATGGTGCTCTAATGACTGCTTCATTAACGCAGGTCAGAAAGGATCAAACATATCAATAAATCATAAAACACAAAACGTCTCTTATTGCCCAGGGCTCAGGAAGTGAGTGTGTTCCTTATAGCCCAACACGTTCTCACTCCCAACTCGTCAAACGTGTGACGCATGGTCAGGCTCCCTCTGCTTCACTTATGGACCATATGGACCACCAGGTAAGACCATTTAAACGGACAGCATTTATAGAATGACTATTAAAAGTCTGCGAGTGTCAGTAATGTTAATGTGGTTATGTTAGTAATACACCGAGTGCTAATATAACAGCTTTAAGATGCATTTGTAGATATTATTACGTGTTTTACCGTCTTTATGGTGCTAGCTTAAAGTTACGGTGTAAACGTTAGCTTATATTGGAGGAAAGCTGTTACTGTTTAAACGATGTTAGCACAGAAATATTAGCTTCTGTCATGACTGATGAAGTTACTAGTTAATAAAGTTCCAGTAAAGTGTTTAATCGCAGCCACAGACTGACAGCAAATATCTCGATTAGCTTCAGTGCATCTGTAATAAATATGTGCAAGTTTCAGTGCTTCGTTTAACTGTATGATACTTATACTGACCCAGGGTCAGTGTAAAATACAATCCTAAGAGAGATAACAAAGCCTGGCTGCTTTAATCCTGCATGACAAACCTCAGGATGCAGGTTATTATTACTCTTTCCTGCTGGCACACCTGTCACACCTGAGAGTCAGCTAGAAACTCACAGTGACGTGGACATCATGCAAAGACTGCCAGACTCTGTAATACTGCAAATGATCAGTGACTCAGGTTATCACTAAACTTTAAACGGCACCTCTGTGTCTCTGTGTGCTGAACATCTAGGATTGAGTCAGGCTGCATTGACTGTGGGACTTTAATGTGTTAAAAGCAGGTTGAAGACGGCTCAGAAACATTTGAAGATTAAAATTTAGCATTATGGCTGCTGGTGGTTTGTAAAGCCTCTACTCAGCTGTATTTTTGTTACTAATTTATGTTTGTTGTTGTTTAACACAGATTTCAGAAGAGCAAATATGCTTAATAGTTTAACTAGATTTCATTTGTCAGTGTGGGACTGCTGAGTCACCTGAAGAACTCATTTCATTCATTCTCCACATGATGTTCATTTACAGAAATGTTTCACAGGAACTGATTTCTCCCAAAGGGTGAACTAATGTGTTTCCATAGATTACCTCTGTATGAATGTACTTCTTAAATGAAGGCAAGTGTTTGTCCTTTTTTGTTCCTCAGGTACAGTACGTGATATCAAGGGCAGGCGGTCATCACTGGGGGTAGACAAGAAGCAGACGTACTTCCAAGAGGGAGCTGCAGTGAGGTCAGAGGTCAGAATCTGAAACAGCTCAGGTTTATATTTTAGAGGTTATAAAAAATCAAAATGTATTATTTAAAGAAACCTTTAAATAATAGTCATAATTATGATTATTATAAGAAATATCAAACATTTAAGTGGATTTTCTGTTACACATATCGTGTTAGCCCTGCAATAAACTGGCAGCCTGTCTTTGTCCTGTATCAGCTGGGATAGGCTTCATCCTCCTGCAACCCTGAATTGGATACATTGTATTCCAATTATGTAATCTGATCATTTACAAACTCAAGGTATCTAATCAAAATGTAAGTGATGCCGCCCTTGACAGACAGGGAGATTTTATTCCTCAAAGACCATCATCCAGTCGAAGTACTAGTTGCCACGTGGTCAGTGTTCTCACAACCATTGATTTTATCTCACAACTTGTTTTCACCAAAGAATTTCAGTAAGTAAATATTCTTCAATCTCTTTTTCCCCCCAGTGTCTGCAGATCAGCATCAGTGTCCACGTGAAGAACCTAGTTATGTTGCCAGTGTCAACCCAACAAAAGGTACTTTACCTTCTTGTATATATTGTGATTCCTTTACTTTTATATTTGTTGTTATAGTTGAGTTAGGCAGGGCTTTTGTGCAGTCCTAAGAAACATACTGCCTAGAGTGTTTTTCACTTTGTGGAAGAGTTTCTTTATTTTTTTTCTGTTAGTGTGTGGAACTGAGGTGCTTCGTCAGGAGCTCCTTCAGTTGTTGGAGGATGGAGAAGAGGACGCAGCCATGACTTGTGAGACGTTGTCTGAGTCAGCTGCTACTCACTGGGCGATCAGAAACATGGTGTCCTTGCTAAAGTGGAAAGAGGCCAGGCCTTGTCTTATAGACAATATGTTAGCTACTCTGGATCCACAGTCACACCGTGTGTGTCAGTGTGGCAAACAAGTAGTTGTGAGGTGTCTGGACTGCCTGCCTCTTCCATTCCTTTGTGCTGACTGTGATATTGCAGTTCACACACGCTTTGTCCTGCACAGCAGAGAGGCAGTAACAGGAGGGTTTTTGCAGCCTTCATCAGAGTTTCACAATCCAATATGTACGGTTTTTAAGTCTTATGCATTTATTGCTATGTACTATGAGTGTGTGCTGTTATTGTATATTTATTGTGTATCATTTAATTTCCAATTCTTTTTATATATATTGTGTGTTTTTAATGTTAGTTCGGCTGTTGCCTGTGCAAAGACCAG
This sequence comes from Mchenga conophoros, assembly GCF_057382185.1. Lineage (NCBI taxonomy): Eukaryota > Metazoa > Chordata > Actinopteri > Cichliformes > Cichlidae > Mchenga > Mchenga conophoros. The sequence goes on along the minus strand of NC_140528.1, from coordinate 84,619,427 downwards.
ACTGTGTGTGACTGCCCAGCAGGTAACGTTGAGGTTTCACCCGGTGCAATTGTGGCTCTTGTAACCATAAATGGTAAGTTGCTCTTTTGTCACACAGTACATACACAATAGATGTGTTTGCAGGTTTTATTGCAAATTGTACATTGCTACATTGTTTTGAATTACCCTCGGCCCGCAGTATATGTGGGCACCTGTCAAAGGTCATTTGGATTTACCAGACCGCTTTGAAAACAACATGGGAAAACATGAATGTCTTTGTTGAGCCATGACTGGATTTCTCCTTATCCTTTCTAAAGGCTGTTATAACCTTGCACTGCCAGTGGTGAGCTGCACCAGCTGTGGCCTAATGTGGTCCCCCTCAGTTAAGGACTTCCAGGGTGGTGGATATTGGCCTGGCACCTTAAATTTCTGCACCCTGTTTTCAATGGATGTCTTTCAGTCTTTCTATGACATTAAGAAGCTGCAGCAGGGATGTCACTTAAGGCCTTTGTCAAAGTGCTGGATGAACGAACAGCCCATTTTGGAAGGGTGAGTTTCTAAATTTGTCAAGTTTAAGGAAATTGTGCAAATCAATGTTTATGATGACTGTCCGTGAATATTCTGTTGTTTGTCCTCTACTTAAAAGACTGGCCGAATATCAGCTGATGCCTTCAGCAAAAGTTTCTTGGAGTGGAGTGCTGTAAAGTTTGAGGTGGACAGGATGTGCAAGGAGCCATGCTTTAGCTGCCCTGCCTGCACTCCAGACATGCTCGCCGTCTCAGTTGATGGAAACTGCAAGCTTTATCGCTTTCAATCAAATGCAAGGTACGTTATGCATTGTGGACATAAATCAAATATGGATTTGTACAAAAATTGTATTTTGATGTTTCTTTTCAAACAACTGTCACCGTGTTCGTTCAGCACTTCAGAGCAGGGGAACTTTGAAGGTGTCTTCATTGAGAAAGATGAGGAAGTTGCTGAGTTTGTGAAATACATCCAGAGACACACAAATGATGTAAGATACACATATATATCAGTGCTGTCAGCGTTAATCTTGTTAAAATGACGTTAACGCCATAACCATATACTCATACGTGTGTGTGTGTGGATACATATTTGGATGGGTGGATATTTATTTTGTTTTTCTCTTGGTGTTGTCGTAATACTATTTACTTGACTTTATCTTAATGTGTACTTCATTTTGAGTAGCTCACACTTGGATGTGCGAGGTATACTGCAGCTTGTAGGCTTGGATACGTTTAAGACATTTTGTTATAAGGTTGAATGAATTCAGCAGTCATGTATTGTGACCTCCTTTCTATAGATCAAATGGGGAGGTGCGTTTCAGGATGGGGCCGGTTCTACAGTTGGAGAAGAGGTGGAGCAAGTAAACAGTTTCCTGTCTAGGGCGGCCATCACAACGAAGTACACGTCTAAAGTAGAGATGGACCGATCCGATATTACGTATCGGTATCGGTCCGATACTGACCTAAATTACTGGATCGGATATCGGAGAAAAATAAAAAATGTAATCCGATCCATTAAATATCACGAAAGCACCTCGCAAAACTTGCAACACGCCGTAACTCACCTCAGAACGTTAGCAGTCGGAGCAGTATGCATCACGTGATAGAGCAGCTGTGGCATGCCGGACCTGTCGGTGGTCTGGATAGCATGTGGAGCTTCGCTAGCAACCTGGCATTTCATCTCCGACAAAGTTATCCCCGAGAGAAGTAAAGCAAGTGTGTAAGTCCATCTCTGAATGTTTGTAAAGCATTCCCACGTTAAGCTTAACAAGCGACTGCCTCTCGCTCTCCGGCTGCTACTTCAATCGTGAAACTGCTTAAATGATCAGCTGATCGGCTTTTCTGTCAGGAGTCCGTGTCTCTTGTTTGTTTTTGGCCCACTTTGCACCAGAAAGAGGAAACCAGCGGCTGAACAACAGCAGAACGTTTAAGCTTGATAAGCTGTTGTTAGAATGTATTTAATATTACTTTCTACACCAGGATCTTTTTCTACGTAGCTGACGCTGGTAACTGTGCAGGGGCGGATCTAGCAAAGTTTAGCCAGGGGGGCCGATAGGGCATGAACAGGGAAAAGGGGGCACAAAGACATACTTTTCTTTCTTATTCTCATTTAAAATGTCGAGCTTTTAATAAATAATTATCTGACACCCAAAGTTTTAATTTGATGTAAAATGAATAGAAGTCAATTACTGTATATAGTGACTATTAAGTCTAATATATATACCCTAGTAAGCTATAGTACTTTTTCCTTTGGGAAGGTACCATCTGTGCAGTCTGCAATTTTGTTGAAGAAAGATGTTGAATCTATTTAATATTTCTTGAAAAATAATTGATTTCTGTGCATTTTTTTTTCACACTGCATCAAATTAAGGTTGATTACGTCGATTAAGCATCATGAGGTGGAGCGTGAGGGGTGGTTCCCTATTTTTTATTTATTTATTTTTGTTGTTGCTGGGAGTTGGAACCCTATTAGTTAGGTTGCTTAATATTTACGCTAAGTACTCTTTAAAATACCAGAATAGGGAGGATGGTGTAGGTCTAAGTTTATTAGATTGATCAGTATTGCTGAACTATGAAATATTTTTTTTGTATACAGGTATAACAGAATAGCTTTAGTGTAGTTGTTGTTTTAAACTTGAGTATGAACTTGCAGACTTGCAAAATGCAGCAAGATATTTTAAAAAACAGTTTTGTTGATTAAAAAACACTATATCGGATTCATATCGGTATCGGCAGATATCCAAATTTATGATATCGGTATCGGTATCGGACATAAAAAAGTGGTATCGTGCCATCTCTAGTCTAAAGCAGGTGTGTGTCTGTGTGTGAGATTCCACTCAGTCTCCTGCTCATTCATTCTTATTTGTATACTAACTGAAATGCAGGGCGAACAGACATGCTGAGCCTCCTGGCTTTGGGCTGGAACAAAAGGAAAGTGGAACAACTGGGCCGCACTTTGAGCCAGAGATATCTAAAGGTCATTTTTTCAACACCCATTTTAATGTGTGTGGTAATGGGGCAAAAACACCAGTACTCTAAAAATGTCCATATGAATAGGGCTGAACGATATATCGCATTTGCGATAATATCGCGACATGATCAAGTGCAATTTTCTAACCGCAAAGGCTGCGATTATACTGCGATTATAAGGCTGTCCAAATTACTACCATATCCCAGAATTCATAGCACGGCCCAGCCAAACTCCAGTTTCCAGCAATGGCGGCCGCTACTAAGTTTTAAAATTACTCATACTAATCTTTCTGGGTCACAAAATAAACTTTTAACATATTTTCAGGCGAGAAAGTAGTTGTGTAAACATCAAATATCTGCTCGGTTTATCAAGATATCCCATATTTGCAAAAGTGCTTCGACGTTTTCAGAGGCGTCTGCTACCCACCAGCTCGACAGCTAGCCGGGAGCTCGAGGATTACTGATGCGGCCGAGAACGGCACAACTCCCGGCACATCATTTTCAGATCACCGCGGAGTTTCGCTGCTCGGGTTAAACGTAATATATAAGTCACTTAGACAACCTAAAAATGTTATTGTTGGGCTTTTTTCAGTGTTTTGTTTGTTCGTGAGTAAATCGGTTTGGCTGAGATTAAAGTTATTAGATTAGATAAAATAAAACTTTATTAATCCCCCGGGTGGGTTCCTCCTTGGTTTTCACACAGCTGACTAAACGTCAAACAGAAAACTTATTAAACAGAAGTATGAGACAGTCGAGAATTTACACCAGTGTCTGGTTATATTTTAGATAGCAAGGAGCAGACGGCCGAGTTTATTAAACTCCACCGAGACAGCGGTGACGCTAATCAGAACTAGCCTTCTGATTAGCTAATCAGAAGGCTAGACCGTCCAATTTCACGCCTTTAAACTTTAAAGGCGTGTTTGTGTGTGTGTTTATACAATTGCTATTATGTTTGCACTTTATGTGTAATGTTACTGACTGCAGAGATCAGTAAGATGTGTGTATTTTTTATTTATTCGTTTTATTTATTTAATATTATTTTTTAATTGAATGACTGTCTAGTAGTTCACAGATGTCGAAAAACTGAGTGTGGTAAAGCCACTGATTTTTTTTATGTATATTTCTGCAATCTGCACATTGTACTGACTTTCATTTTAATGTTTACACCAGGGTTCCTTGCCAGCACTTTATGCTCAGATGTTTGTAAGCTAAAAATAAACTATTGTGTATGTTCAAATATACTGTTGTGATTGAAGAAGTTAAATAAAAATGTCAGTCATCAATTCATGCATCACCTCATGTCATCATAACAGAGGTCTGTCTTCCAGGAAAGAACAGTTTAAAATTAATGTAATATAGTATTGGCCATACTATATGATGTATTGCTTGTCTTTGTTTAATAATACAGAAGACAAAGACCTTAAAAAATAATCGCATATCGCATCGCAATCGCAATATTGGGGCAAAAAAATCGCAATTAGATTATTTTCCATAATCGTTCAGCCCTACATATGAATGACATTTATTAATGTATTCTTAGATCATAAGGATCCTTAGAGAACAAGTGGAGAGCCTGAATGCGAGCAGAAATGAGCTGGGTGTGGATGACGACACACTGCAGCAATGGGCTGAAGGTGAGTCTCAATATAATGCACTCGTGTATAACAACAGGACCCACCATGGCCTCATTAAAGAACTTAGAGTTAAGATCTTTCTGACAGTGTCAACAAACAATGAAAAATAAGCTTGTAAAAGCAGAATTGATGGCAGAGTTGTTGCGTTTGATCAAATTGGATTGGACCTGGGTTGAAGTGATGTCGTACTAGTTGGTTTTATAAAGCTGAACACCAACATACTTGTTATCTCATGATAATGCAGCACATGAAGGCTCCAGATGTCTTATAATGAATATCATCAAGTCAGTGATTACAGAGTCCACTGTAGTTTGGTGACTGTTACTCATCCTGTGTTCTGATTAATATTCCTCTCACTTAGAAACGGATCAAACTGATGGCAGCCTTGGAGCGTTGCAGGCACGAGTAGAGGAGCTTGTCGTCATCATCAGAGTGCGAACACAAAGTCTTTACAGACAAAATGGTGTCACAGTTTCTTTGAAACGGACCATTTGATGCTCAGTTTGTACAGCTCGTACAGCTACTTTGTAAACAGAATAAAATCAGATCCAGTTTGTTTAAGCTGGATGTGATTTGTTCTAGCAAACGAATTGATGAGTGTAGATTAAAATGTAAATATATGCATTATGTGAAGGTGTTCCTTTTTATGATTATTTACAGATAGCAACAAGAGGCGACACAGAATTCACAAGGTCATCTTAGATGAGAAGAAACGCTTGGCGGCTGCTGTTGACGACTACAACAAGGAAACAAGCAACAAAGCAAATCGTATCCAGTGATGCCCTCATGCAGAGCGACGTTTGGCCCTGGCAGAGCACAAGTAAACGTAAGCTCTTGATTTCTAAATATCCTTTTTAAACAAACTCCCAGTATCTGAGCAGCAGTTGAATGTTTTGTTCTTGAATCATAATATGCTGCTATGTTTTCCCATCTGATGTTGTTAAACTGCAGCTGCTGCTGACCTCCGGACAAAGAGAAAGGTCTTTGAGAAGGTGATGGCTGTGAGGCGCCTGAGAGAGGAGGAGATGATCCTTTGCAGGGAGATGCAGCATCACTGGACAGTGTTGCAAATGCGATCTGTGGTGTTGGGGACAATCTCCTCAGACTGTAAGCACATCTTTTATTTATTTATACATTTGGTGATGAATTGATTGAAAATAATAGCAGATGCTAAAGTCTTACTGGATCTTTTACCTATATTTGGGTTGCTAGCTAACACTGCCTTCTCCCTTAAAAAAAGTTTAATTACATGATCCTAACTCCTTGTGTTTATGAGGTGAGGTTTGTTTGTTTGTTTGTTTTACTTATATTTAATAGTTTTGTTGTTTTTACAGCCTCCCTTGTTGGCATGTCGGAGGATGCACAGAAAGGACTCCATAGCCTGGTTTAAAAACAAAGTGAACTGAAAGCTGAAACGCTCAAAGTAAAGGACGTGTACAAGAGAATCCTCAGCCACCAACCACTCCTGGAAATGGACTCAGAGGAGGAGGAGGACGTTCCAGACGATGAGAGTGATTTGAGCACTTCTGATGAAGACTGATTGTGTCATCATTGATGTTATGTTTGATAAAATAAAAAGTTAATCACATCTGTTTAATGTGATTTTTATAATGTCTGTTTCAGAAATTGCTTATCAACAGACATTTTACATGTTGAGAAGAAAAATGTAATTCCCTTGGTGCAGTTGTTTACCCTGAATCATTCTTTCCCATCTAATTTAATGACTCGTGTACATGTTCAGATACAATAACATCATTTAATTCATGGGATGCTTTCTGGGCTGCTCAAATTACCACAAAATGTAAAAGCACCAGGCAGCACACTCACAAGGACATGTTTTGTTCAGTGTTTTGTTGAAGAAATCAACAAGTACAACTGAGATGTTTGCTGTAGTGGTGTGTTTGTTAAGAAGCATGCCAGCACACTGGTGAACTGACAGTCCCAGAATGCACCCAAGCCAGTGACTCGCCCCAGAACAAATGACATTAATTATCTAGAAAGACAACCGTGATCAAAGACTAAGTAAAAGAGTAGGAAACAAAAGATAAGGAAAGGTACTGTGGGGTAGGAAAGAAAGGCCAGAGCCGTGCAAAATGACCTCCAGCAGGCCACAAATATGCACGTCTGCTCAAACGGTCAGATACTGACTCCATGAGGGTGGTATGAGGGCTCGACGTCCACAGGTGGGGGTTGTGCTTACAGCCCAACATCGTGCAGGATGTTTGGCATTTGCCAGAGAACACCAAGCTTGGCAACTTTGCCACTGGCGTCCTGTGCTCTTCACAGATGAAAGCAAGTTCACACTAAGTACTTGTGACAGAGTCTGGAGACATATTGGAGAACCTTCTGCTGCCTGAAACATCCTCCAGCATGATGGTTGGGCAGTGGGTCACTAATGGTGTGGGTGGCATTTCTTTGGGGGACCGCACAGCCCTCCATGTGCTCGGCAGAGGTAGCCTGACTGCCATTAGGTGCTGAAATTAGATCCTCAGACCCCTTGTGAGACTAAATGCTGGTGCGGGTGGCCCCGGGTTCCTCCTAATGCAAGACAGCGCTAGACCTCATGTGGCTGGAGCGTGTCAGCAGTTCCTGCAAGACGAAGGCATTGATGCTGTGGACTGGCCCGCCCATTCCCCAGACCTGAATCCATTTGAGGACATCTGGGACATCATGTCTCACTCCATCCACCAACTGCACCACAGACTGTCCAGGAGTTGGCAGATGCTTTAGTCCTGGAGTCTGGGAGGAGATCCATCAGGAGACCATCTGCCACTTCATCAGGAGCATGCCCAGGTGTTGTAGTGAGGTCATACAGGCATGTGGAGGCCACACAGACTACAGAGCCTCATTTTGACGTGTTTGAAGGACATTACATCAAACCAGATGAATGATTCTGTATTGCACTGATCAAGGAACCAACCCAATAGGAGCTAAAGGCATCCTCTTCACATTACTTAACATAGTGAGTTTATACTATGTTTAATGTGCATTTTCTTCATCAGTCTAGAACATAACATGTTAGCGCTCCCTGGTTCTTTTTGGAGACAGATCCTGAGACAGCAGGCAGCTTTGGAGAACTCATGCCAGCTGTGGTCATTAAGGAAAACTTTGATTTAATATTGATTTCATGACAACTATCCTCAGGCACATATTCCTGGATATATACAATGACACGAGTAGACACTAACCCCCAGCAGTCTGGTGCTATGACAGCATAACTAAGGGCTGACCTGAACCAGCCCCAACTATAAGCTCTATAAAGAAGTGAAGTCTTATGCCAACTCTTAAAAGTCTTGACCATGTCCACCTCCAAAACTCATAATGGACTTTGGAGGTGGACAGCTATCAAGCTCCTCACAGAGGAGCAGCTTGACAGCTAACAGCTCCCAATTTAGTTTAGTCCAAATACATGAATTCAAATTGAGGTGATAACTATTTATCAACAGTATGAATGTCTGTTCCCGTCCAACAAAGTTGTTACTACATACCATGTTGAGCAAGGCTTCCACTTGACTTTAACTTCTTTGTCCTGAAAAACATGATATAAACAAACAATTAATTCAGAAAGACATGCAGGTTGCATACAAAAAGGAGCCTACAAACATTTGTGTACTGTTGAATGGCTCAATATATTATACAGTTAGTTTACAAAAATATAAGAACCACTACAATGCTTGTACTGCCAGCATCGAGTGCATGTCAGCAAAGCAACACTGCTTACATTGTGGCTCACAAGCTCCACTCCTTTTCATCAAAACCAAAATTTTATCTACATTCTGTTTTTTACACTTTAAATCCCAGTTAGGTTAAATATTACCAGTAGCTTTCAGATAAAACAGTAATAAAGTCCTAATGGTTTCATAAATCTTCATATTTTTTTTCATATAAGCATCGGGTACAAGGCTGTCTTGCAACTGTTGAGGTCACTAGTGTGCGCCCTATTTCTTCCAGGATCACTCTTCATTTGTAGGTTTTAGTGGACTCCTACTACTGTGAAGTGGTTTTCATGGGACAGGGGCTTGTATTCCAAGATCTGGGAGATTGTAGAAATGAGCTGTGATGCCCTTCTTGCCATCTTTCCAGAAATATCAGTGATCTGGAAGCTGTTAGGCTGACTTACAGCAGCAGCACTTTCTGCACCTGCAGAAACTCCAGGACACATTTACTAACAGTGTTTGTTGCTGTGTGTGCTGCAGCTGCAGCTTTGAATTTTTTTTGAGAGCTAATATTTTGGCTATGGCTTGTTATGAAATGTACAAGAGTAAGAGTGTTAGCATGTGTGTCAAAGCTACGTTTGACTGGGAAACTCAAAGCTCAATAACCTGTATCAACAACAATTCACTGCAGCCTGTGTAATATTTGATGCATCATAATTTATTCCAGTCTATCTTGCAAATACATGTTTGCGTTGCAATGTCATGCACAACACACACAACTATTAGAGCCTTAAGATCAAACCTGCGTCATTCTTTTGGTCCACTGCAGTGTAGCAGTCAAACAAGGAGAAGTGAAGTGGCCCCAAATGGCCAGGATAGAGATCAGAGGGTTAATGCGTAAAATGCATAAAAATATTATTGATTACAGGATAATACATTAATGTTAATATCAACAATAAGCTTTTTACTCTGAAGTTACAAGTATAAACAATGCTGTTACATTTACACTTACATTTTTTACTATAAGTATGGAAACAAGTGAACAGCATTTTATAATAAGTTTAACTGGAATTCTGTACACTGAAAAACAAACAACAGATAAAAAACACAAACAAACAGCCAGTGCCTTCATCTGTCCATTAAATGTCAAACATCGCTTTGACCTGTAGTCTCTGCTCGTCAGCACATGCTTTTAAAAAGAGCTCCATGTCCTCTGCAAACTGAAAAACAAAGAGGAAGAAGTCCCTCTACACAAAAACACTGTGGATGACAGGCCAGGCAAACATCTATTGACCTGTTTGAATGCCTCCTCATCATGTGAGCCTTGAAGTTTTTTTGTAAGAAGACTAAGACCACAGTGAGGACGTTTCATTTTCATGGACTTTCCACAAGCCCCAGTTTCATTTAGCACAGAGGGTGGAGCACATGAATGTTCTACCCAAGATTCAGGAAATGGTTTAGATGCTGGAGACGAGACATGGAGAGGGAGACGAGGCTCCACGGAGAGTTCAGTGGGGAGCAGTCCTGAATGCTGACATGACAATAATTGCCTTGCCATATCCCCACGCTGTATGACTGTCATGTTACAGAAGGGCAGTGAAAGTGCACCGGCACATCATTTTGTCTGTAAGAGAGAAAAAAAGAAAAAACATGTAATTTAAATGTAGTTGTATAGAATGCAATCAGTTTATCTAACAATCAGATTGTACATATTAACAAAAATATCCAAGCCGTCCTCAATAATGAAAGCAAAATGGTGTGGATCACAAGAGCTGTCAGGAAATGTGGTGAACAGGAAAAATATTTAATGAAAACACTTTTTTTCTCTCGCTGATGAATGAACTGAACTGTACAATGTGAAAAATAACTTTTAAGTCAACAAAGACCTGCAGAGGTGCTGAAAAGAAGTGCATATTTATGACTTTAACTATGAGGTATATTTAATACCAACATACCTTTGAAAGGCAAAGCACTTTGAATGTGTCCATTTATATGCTGCTCAATCTTTGCCCTGACAGCAGGGCTGAGAGTGGGGCACAGAGGGCAGTGAAACAGCCAACACGTGGTGCATTCCTGCAATTCTGGCCTGGAGGCAGAACTCCAATTTGATATTTGCATCTAAAACAGAGAGAAAAACAGATAAACACCATATACACATTTAAGTTCAGGTTTTAGCAGAAATAACACGTTACAGTTAGCATGTAAGAGATTTGGGAGAAAATTCTTTACAAAAACATAATTTACAAGAAACTTTTATTTGTGACATACGTATCTATTGACATATAAAAGACAATTGAACAAAGGCTAACTAACATCTGGGCAATAAAACAGAATAAATAGAGAATATTAGTATTTATACATATATAAAACTCTCTGTGACGACCTTTACAATGTTTTTGCAGGTGGAATGAGAGATATGAATAAAGTGCAATATGCAGTAAATGGAACAATGTGCATTGATGTTACAGATCGTGAAAAGTAGTGAAGTGAATTTGTTCATAACAAGCAAAAATCAAATACGTTTGAAACTGACCACTAAATGCTAACCAGAGGTGTCAAAAGTGCACATTCTTACTAAAGTTTAGATGCCTCGGGGGTCTGACCGTTGTTGTAGCGCTAACAAAATGCCAACGTAATCAGTGTAAGCAAACTAGATGATTCCTACAATTATATAATTATTAACGGCAAATTTAGACATGAAAGACTCTGTAACAACCTTTACGATCCACTTGCAAGGTTTCCACAGTCGATGGCTGTATCCCAATTCAGGGTCTGCAGCCTTAAAGTTCGCAGCCTCAACGGTCCATGAACTCTGAACATCTGAACTCTGAAGCATGAACTCTGTGTCAAAGATTCAAGTTGCAGTTATTTATATTTCCTATCACCTTAAATCTTCACTCAAAGACACTCAAGTATCTGTGACAGTGTGTATATAGATGTATCATATATAAGAGAGAAATATTGTTCTTTTAATATGTTGGCATTACTAAATGTGGCTCAGTGCTTACATATATGTGTAAAAAGCAAATGTACGAGCTGTGATAACTGTGTCTGATAGAATGAAGAGTAGACTGATAAATGAAATATTCCTTTATTGGGTGAGAAAATCAGACCATGTCATAACTGCTTTAAGTCATACAGAATAGACATCAGAGCCTTAAACAGGCTGACTTCTGCTAAATGGGTCAAACTGGGCAGAAAGTCTACAAACACATAACATCCTTATAGAATATGATGTAACACTATAGATCAACTTAGCTCAGAATATATAAAGCATATAAACAATCACAGCAATATGATGCAACAAACACAGCAGTGCTACTGATCCAAAATACTCAAAGCTTCATAGAACTCAAACAAACATTTATTTTTAGCTCCATTCTGCTGCTGATACAGACTTTAGGTTTCTGAACATTAAACTTGTTGCTGCCTTTCATAGTGTGTAACTTGAAGGCCCTGAGTACTTTCTCCCACACTGGAAACACTGGAATGACAACATTATTTGAACATTACCTAATAAGACTGATTCAGGACAGACAGTTATGTTAAACTTTCCTAGCAGTCCTTCACAAACAGGGAACAGTCTGTCTATTCTCTCCATCTGTCAGCTGCTGCTGGCTCTTCCTCCTCCTCTTCCTCACACACTGCTGAGTTTGTCCTGGTGGATCATCAGGGCTGCAAAGCCTCACAGATGATGTGCAGCAGTGGGTCCCTCAGTCTGTCCTCACTCTGGACACTTGCAGTCGTCACACATGGAAATCAAATGTGTGATAAGGTGCAGGATTCAAACACAAGTGTAACTTATAAACACATGTTCATACTTTTATTCCACAATCAGAGAGAAAGAAACAGAGAGAGAGTGCAGGACCATAGCTGGACTCGCCATCGGGCATACCGGGCATTTGCCCGGTGGGCCGCTGGCGATTTTTTGCTTTTATGGGCCGATCGATTTTTTTTTTTTTTGGAAGGGTATAAATAATGAAAGGTGTTGGATTGGCCAATTGGTTATGATCGACTCTGGGCTGGACCAATTACAGCCGAGGAGGTCGGATGCACCCTCCCCCTTGTTTAGCAATCTTATAGATGAACTAAAGAAAATGGAGAACAAAAAAAGGAAAGAAGGTGCAGAAAAAATTAGGGCCAAAAAGAAACAAGCCCTTCAGGCAGACGCTGCCATATGTGTAAAAATAACTGAATTGTTTGGCGGTAGCTGTGGCATAGCTTCCACAGATTTAGCAACATCAGCAAGTGGTGGAGGCCAGCAGGTGGATAAGGGAAAGGGGAGGCAAGAGGAGGAGAGACCCGAGGCCGCCACCGGTCATAGTGGCAGAGGAACTGAACTTCAGGTAAGAAGTTATGACCTGCTGTCTATCTGTGTCAGATATAAACCAAGTTTAGTTGTAGTTTGTTTTCGTTGTGCTGACTTTTTACAGTCGCTTAGAATAACTGGTACTAGCTAGCATGACGGAGTTTATATACTGCTGGGCGGGTGCTATGAAGTTACTGATAGTAAATTTTATTTTATGCTTAAGGTTAGTTTCTCAAACTCCTCAAAATCTTAACAAATTGTGCCAATCCTTACATGTTGCACCAGGCTGATTTATCATCAAAAGTGGAGAAGTCTGTGACAGAGGAGACAGAAGAGCAGCAGAGAGAGATGGAGCAAGAGAGAGAAATAAAAGAGCAGGAGATGGAGATGGAGAGATGACTTTATGTCATCCATGAGGGATGCATTTGACATATGTTTCACATATTATAGCCCAACAAGTTACTTATAGCAATTTAAATACGAGCAATCACTTTTTGGCAGACAATCACTTTTTGGCACAACACCGGCTATTTTTTGTGTTTCTTTTTATCGCTCTGTAGCTGAGTTCAATTGAAAGCCTGCATGCGCTAGTACCTCTTGCCACAAGTTCCCAGAATCCTTTGCGGTTTTTACCCCTGAATGACGTCACATTTTTGGTGGGCCGGTCTCTAGTCAAAATGCCCGGGCCGATTTTTTGTCCCAGTTCAGCCCTGTGCAGGACAGACAGACAGGTGACAGTCTCAGGTGTACACACTGCTACACAACAGCACCAGAAAAGGAGGATTTAGTGTTTGTGTTATTACGAGTGCTAAACAAGAAGAGTTCCCAGATGGTACAGTGGACACATGTGTGACTGCTGTGATTAAAGCATCTTTCTTTCAGCTTAACGAGTGAACCGTCAGCTCGTTCAAACACACGTTAAAGTCCGTTTGGCTCGACACCACCGAACAGAGGCAGCAATATAACATAGCTAACATTAACAGTGCAGTGAATCCTGCTTGTGCCGTGATATTCAGGACTGCAAACCGAGCAGCATCACTGACTTTCAGCTTGTTGTGTTTGTGGATAAATGACTGACTTTAATTATCCACAAAATCATCACATTCTCTGTAGGATTAAGGTCGACTATTGAACAGCGTATATTTTAAAGTAAAGGCTTTAAAACCAAGTAAACGCTGAAAGTACAAACATCACTAATGTCACATAACTTTGCCAACATGTGGCCAACAGGAATGTTTTAATGTTCTTCATTATTAAACATTTGCACATAAATAAGTGACATAATATTCAGTACTTACTTCTGAAAGTTTACTCTTCAGCCGCCCCTCTTCCGCCGTTTTCTTTCGGCAACATTATCCACACCCACCGCCGCGCCGTTCTCTCAGAACTGAAGAAACTTCTTGGATAAAATGTCTTCAAGAAATTTAAAGCAGTTCAGACGCTTTTCTTTCCCAGCTCCTCAGACTGTCCACCCTGTTAGCTTCGTTAAGCAGCCATGAAGAGTAGAAGGCCAAGTATGAGTTTCAAACAATAAACACATTTATTTTTAAACCCTGCAAATAAACAACATTAACATCAAAAGTTTTACATTTCCTAAATGTATCCCACAATCTGAATATAACACCCACTTCCCTACATTTGATCCGCTGTGTTAAATATGATTAAGAACAGAACGCAATCATTTGCAAATCCTATAAACCAGTATTTTAAACAAAGTGAGAAAATGAAACATTTAAAGAAAAATATTAGCCCATTTTGAATTTGATGGCAGCATCCTCTCTCCAAAAACTAAAGGCTTTACGATGTTTAGTGCTGGACCATGTTGGTTAATGTGTAAACTCAACAGTTTCCATTTTGATTAACCTGACCAACATCTAACATAGAACACCTTTGAAGTGGACCTCGCACCCTGTGGATAACTTCAAACACGTCGAGGTCTTCAGAGGCTGAACTTTGACCCAGCATCACAAGGAGCGCCATAAACACTTGTTACGGTTATTAGAAGGAACCCAGCCTTTAGACATCCCCACAATGACATCGTGACCAAGGGTCTGTTGCATGATTTTTAACATGGCTACAATGTGTCGTCTGCTGAGTCATCGTTTAATACAACAACGTACTGAAAGAGAGCATTCAGCATCTGACTGAGCTGGACTAACCTTCCCTTTCAAAAGTGAAAACTGCAACATAAAACTGGAATACAACCAACTTCTAATGAAATGTAACATTTTATAACATGAACACAGATTCCAGGTGAGCTGTGTCCTCCAGGACTGGATTTACCAGAACAGGTATGAGGACGGTGCCTGACGGGCATGTACGAGCTGGAGTGGATCCCAGCTAACACAGGGTGAGGAGACAGACGACCGTTCACGCTCACACTTATTCACCAGTTAACCTAACCCCACTACCTGAATGTGTGTGAACTGTGGGAGGAAGCCAGAGTCCCCTGAGAGGACCCACACAAACACGGGGAGAACATCCAACCTCCACAGAGACTCTCTCTTCACTAAAAGCACAAAATAAAAACCACACCGTCATGTAATTCAAGAAACTGGTCTTAAAAAACATTTAATCTAATATGTCCACATGGAGCCCGTGTTAAGGTCCGTACTGGGCTTCAGAACATCAAGTGAACAACGTCAGATGGGACCTGGGTGCGTTGTCTCCTGATAGAAAGTGCTGAGGATCAGAAGGACTCAGGGACAACACGATATCTGTCCAGCAGAGGGCGGCATTATTCCAAACGGCTCCATCCTAGAAACATGATGTGGAACAGCTGACCTGTAGATCTGCTCAAGAACAATCGTCACAGTCTGATCACAGTCAGTCCCACGTCTGCCATGTTCTCAGCTTCCTTTAGTACAGGTAGCTTTAATGATCATTTCAAGTGTGGTTGTTTCATGGAAACAGAGAGCAGACTGCAACATCCGTGGCAGCCGCCTCTAACACTCTGATGGACGTGTGGACAGCAATGCTGCCTGGAACAGTACCGATGTTTCAGGGCTGATGACGTTTTTGGGTGGGACATCTACATCCTGACATATCAAGGTTACTTTACTTTTACGTAAATTTGCTTTACAGAAAAATAATAGCGTTTGTCATCCCTTCACAAACACACACATCGATTTAAACCTGACAGACACATATTTGGAAATTAGACGCGATGAATCAAATCAGAAAAACAGTTATTAGTTATTAAGTTTAGTGACGGCAGCAGGGACAAAGCTGCTTTTATAAGACTTTGTCCTGCATCATTCTCATGATAAAACAGACTCAATGGCCCCAAGATATTTATATGACTGCACTTGCTCAGGTTTGTCCGGATTTCAAACTGTTCTAAAAGTCTTTTGATTCAAATCTGGGGCTGTGTTATTGAAAGCAGCAGAGAAATCGATGAACTGAAGTCCTTTACTCTCTACATGTTTGACAATCAGGTGAAGTAGAATCAAAAGCGCGTCCTCCACTCCTCTGTTGGGCTCATGTGCAATCTGCATTGAATCAAGCTGAAGTTCAGTGTCTTCCATAATCACATTTCTGATGATTTGTTCAAAGACTGAAGTGAGGGCAGCAGGCCTGAAGTCGTTTAGAACTTTTGGACGACTAGATTTAGGACCAGGAACCACGACAGCTTCTTTCCCAAGAGAGGGCATGAACGATTTATTCAGAATAACCTAAAATATAGGACTGAGTTCTTGAGCACAAGTGTAGGAGCCATATGAGTTGTTCCTTTTTGTTTTGGATTAAGAGGGTTGGTTTAAATGCACACCTTGTATTGGTGCACGGGTGTGAGGCGTGACTCGTGGGCGTGTTAGGTGATAAATGTGGTTGCACTCATCTGTTCACTGCACCTGATGAGCAGAAAGGTCGGGTGAGCATGAGGGGAAACCTGTTGACCCCAGCTTGAGTCATTTTGATGCATTTTTGGCTGTAACTTGATGTATGCTTTATGCACTAATTGATGCCACAGGCCGATGTTGTAGTTTGGTGTAGTAATTGGTGTAATTCGTTGTGAGTTGCAGTCATTGTGTTTGTGGAGTCTGTGCATTTGTTTAATAGTTCGATGAGCCGTTTGGAATAATGCCGCCCTCTGCTGGACAGATATCGTGTTGTCCCTGAGTCCTTCTGATCCTCAGCACTTTCTATCAGGAGACAACGCACCCAGGTCCCATCTGATGTTGTTCACTTGATGTTCTGAAGCCCAGTACGGACCTTAACACGGGCTCCATGTGGACACATTAGATTAACTGTTTTTAAGACCAGTTTCTTAAATTACATAACGGTGTGGTTTTTATTTTGTGCTTTTAGTGCAGAGAGAGTCTCTGTGGAGGTTGGATGTTCTCCCCGTGTTTGTGTGGGTCCTCTCAGGGGACTCTGGCTTCCTCCCACAGTTCACACACATTCAGGTAGTGGGGTTAGGTTTAACTGGTGAATAAGTGTGAGCGTGAACGGTCGTCTGTCTCCTCACCCTGTGTTAGCTGGGATCCACTCCAGCTCGTACATGCCCGTCAGGCACCGTCCTCATACCTGTTCTGGTAAATCCAGTCTGGAAGACACAGCTCACCTGGAATCTGTGTTCATGTTATAAAATGTTACATTTCATTAGAAGTTGGTTGTATTCCAGTTTTATGTTGCAGTTTTCACTTTTGAAAGGGAAGGTTAGTCCAGCTCAGTCAGATGCTGAATGCTCTCTTTCAGTACGTTGTTGTATTAAACGATGACTCAGCAGACGACACATTGTAGCCATGTTAAAAATCATGCAACAGACCCTTGGTCACGATGTCGTTGTGGGGATGTCTAAAGGCTGGGTTCCTTCTAATAACCGTAACAAGTGTTTATGGCGCTCGTTGTGATGCTGGGTCAAAGTTCAGCCTCTGAAGACCTCGACGTGTTTGAAGTTATCCACAGGCTGCGAGGTCCACTTCAAAGGTGTTCTATGTTAGATGTTGGTCAGGTTAATCAAAATGGAAACTGTTGAGTTTACACATTAACCAACATGGTCCAGCACTAAACATCGTAACGCTTTTAGTTTATGGAGAGAGGATGCTGCCATCAAATTCAAAATGGGCTAATATTTTTCTTTAAATGTTTCATTTTCTCACTTTGTTTAAAATACTGGTTTATAGGATTTGCAAATGATTGCATTCTGTTCTTAATCATATTTAACACAGCGGATCAAACGTGGGGAAGTGGGTGTTATATTCAGATTGTGGGATACATTTAGGAAATGTAAAACTTTTGATGTCAATGTTGTTTATTTGCAGGCAGTGGCGGTCCTAGCCTGTTTGGCACCCTGGGCGAACAATCCCTCTGGCGCCCCCCACCCCCCACACGCACACACAGACACAAATCCTTACACACATTAACATAAAGCTGCTGCACACACACACACACACACACACACACACACACACACACACACACACACACACAGAGAGAGAGAGTATGCATTGTATGCAGACGGCTACCAAACAGCCATCATAATTCGTCATACAATGAGAACAGGACAAATCAACAATTGACAAGGACTAATTAATATTTAAATCTGTAACATAATGTATTGTTTGGAGTTTAGTCTGTTACTGTTTGTTTGTTTACCATTTCTTCTTGGAGCAACTGTAACCCACATAATTTCTGACTCACTCTGATTCTGATAGTTTCAGGATGACCTGCCATTATCCAATCACACATCTGCTTACCTGCATCTTTTGCTCGTTTCTCCTCCTCTTCTTTTCTATTTTTCTAAGTTGAGCACCATGATGGCTTTGAACTTTTCTTGTCCATCTTCCATTGGTTTTAATTTTGCACTCCAGTATGAACACAAATCCCCCAACACAAGGATCACCACAACATGATCTAATAGACCGACACCTTAGTTCACAGATTCACTTCATCTAGGGTGCATTTCTGAGATTTCACACAACCCAGGATTCAAATCATGAATACATAATGGACTTGGATTTACAACATTATAAATGAAATGTGCTCTTTTTGGAAGCAGCAGGGGCCCCCTCCCCTCAAACTGTAAATTTAAATTGTTATTGATCCTTTACCCCTGGTCCTAAAGTGTATATTTATTTTCTTACTCTTCTTATTGTTTGTTTACTTGCACTGCTGTAACTGGAGCCTCGTCATCTCATATCTCTGTATACTGGACTGTCTGTAGCGGAGATGACAATAAAGTTTACTTTGACTTTGGCAGCGAGCAGGCGCACCGAGGGCTCTCGCGCTCACTTTCGTGTATAGAATTTCGAAAAAACATTGGTGCAAATTATAAGTCTGTATCATGATGCTGGTGTTTTTGTGTTTGTTGGTTTGTTTTTATTTTTCTTTATTTTGTGAGTTGGTTATTAGATGCTGCTCCAGCCGGTCAGACTCATCTGGCTAACCTAACAGCAGTCCTGGCCAGGCTAGAAAAATATGGATTGAGAGCAAACAAAAACAAATGTGAGTTCTTCAAGGATGCCATTGAGTATTGTGGACACAAGATCGACAGACATGGGCTCCACAAAACCGAGGACAAAGTTGAAGCAGTCCTGAAGGCACCAGACACTAAAAATGTGAGTCAGCTACGTTCATTCTTGGGCTTAATTAATTATTACCACAAGTTTCTACCAAACCTTTCAACAGTCCTGCACCCGCTGAACTCTCTGCTGCAACAAAATGTCAAATGGAAATGGACAAACTATGAAGAGGCATTTAATTTAGTTAAGTTAAGCAGCTCATTACATCAGAGGAGGTTCTGACACACTTTGACCCCAATCTACCACTTCGCCTCGCCTGTGATGCCTCACCATATGGCATTGGTGCCGTGCTATCTCACAAAATGCCTGATGGATCAGAACGACTACTTGCCTTTGCCTCAAGGTCCCTAAATGCAGCCGAGCACAACTATACGCAGATAGACAGAGAAACACTCAGTCTAGTGTGGGGAGTGAAGAAGTTTAATCAGTATTTATATGGACGACACTTCACCCTGATCACAGACCACCGACCGCTGGTGTCCATCTTTAACCCTCAGAAAGGTATTCCAACCATGGCTTGCGTACGCTTGCTTGGGCTTTGTTCCTGGGTGCACACACCTACACCATTGAGTTCAAAGGGACAAAGCTACATGGAAATGCAGATGGACTTTCACGTCTTCCACACATGCAACCCACCGAAGAAATGACTGATCCAGCTACTGTGTTTCATGTTACACAAATGGAACCCCTACCTGTCACAAGTGCTCAGGTGAAAAGAGAAACGAGCCAAAACACAATCTTGTCAAACGATCTTACTGTGAATGGTTGGCCGTCCTGTAGTGACACTCAGTTCTCTGCGTACTCCACCCACAAAGACCAACTATCCGTTTGCCAAGGATGTGTCATGTGGGGAACTCGTGTCATCTGCCACCCAAACTACGTACCGTACAAAGGTACTGGACTCACTGCACGATGGACATTTGGGTGTTAAGATGAAAGGTCTTGCTAGAAGCTATGTTTGGTGGCCAGGCACTGATTGTGAAATGGAGAATATGGCTAAATCCTGCATTGTTTGCCAGCAGACGCTGCGCCAGCCTCAAACAGCACCTGTACCACGCGTGGGAGTGGCCATCCGCTCCATGGCAACGCATTCATATAGACTATGCTGGCCCATTTATGGACTAAATGTTCCAGGTTGTGGTTGATGCCCACTCAAAGTGGCCAGAAATCTTCCCCGTAAAGCAAGCAACAGCTGCCAGCACGATCAATAGTCTTTGGTCACCGTTTGCACGCACAGGTCTGCCACAACAGCTCGTAAGTGACAATGGTCATCAGTTTACTGGAGAGGAGTTCCAGTGTTTCCTTGGGAGTAACGGCATACGACATATCACTTCAGCTCCCCCATCATCCTGCAACAAAGCTGAACCAGCCAGTCGCACAGAGGGGAAACCGCTACAACAGAAAATTGACAATTTTTTTACTGTCTTACCACTCATGCAACAACTGGACACACACCTGCAATGCTCTTCATGGGATGAGATCTGAGATCACATCTAGATTTGCTGAAACCAGACATTCGCAAGGATGTCCAAGATAAACAGTCTTCCATGGTGGAAGCAACAAGAAACAAAACCAGGTTCTTCAATGTTGGACAAAAAGTTCTCGCCAGAGACTACAGAGACCCAAGTAAGAAAAGGCACGATTCGTTCACGGACCGGACCGCTGATATACACCATAAATGTTGGAGCCAACTTAGTCTGGCGTAGACATGTTGATCAGATTCTAGATGCAGAATGTCACGTGGTTCCAGAGCAACCTGAGAGGACACATCTACACCTCAAGATTCAGAAGAGTTTGCCCTCGCTTCACCACCTGAGGTTCAGGGTTTACGTGAAACCACCAATGTTCAAACACCTGAACTTTCCACACAGAGCACTATGGACTCTGACCAAACAGGCAGACATTACCCTGAGAGAAATCGCAGAGCACCTCAGAGACTGAACTTATAGGTTTCCAGTTCATTTTGTAAGGAAAGCAGTTAAAATGTTTAAGAGGAAACAACCTACCTCTATGTTGTAAATCACTGAGTAGGTGTCATATTTCAGTTTAAGTACAATTATTGGGTTACGGCATTTACCTGAAAATATCTCGATTGTTTGATACTTAATGTGTTCATCAAAGCTGGATGGGAGGAACTGTGATGTATTTAGTAAAATCAGTCTATATTTTGTGGTAAAGTAGAGAACACCAAGCGTGGTGTATGTGCGCATTGATATGCCTGTGCCTTTCCACAACATGGTTAATAAAGTAAGTTACTAACAACCAAAAATGTGTTGTTACTTTACCAGTTGAGTTATAAGAGAGAACATAACAAACTGGTTGAGATCCTGGATTAAAGAGGGAATGGGAAGGGAAGAGGAGTACAGAGGACTGATTGGTCGGTTCGTGAGGAGAATCACCTGAAACTGAATGTGGCCAAAACAAAGGTGCTGGTGGTGGACTAATTGTAATTTAAAATGTGAAAATTTTAGCTGTCCTCCATCATTCTCCCTGAGGAGTCGAGTTACGGTGACTTTGTATCTTCTACAAGAGACGCACAAGAGCAAGTTTAAAAAAAAACTGTAGAGGAAAATATGGCAAAGTCCCAAGACTTACAAAAGGAAGCTTATGCTAGACGAGTCCAGAAGTACAGAAACCTTGGTGTACAGCGTTGGAGATGAAGTTCTTCTCTTGAACGTGAAACGTGGAAGGAAGGGAGGAAGACTTGATCCAGATTTTTCAGGACCCTACACCATTCAAGACATCGCTGGCAAATGTGTGAGATTAAAAAACACAGAAGGAGCAACTTTAAGAAATCACTACAGCATTGACCATATCAAGCCGTACAGAAGAAGCCACCATGTAAATATCAGTGACAATTAAAAATACCCAACTCGCAGTCAGACGGTGAACAGCAGCACAGACCTGAAGATGCCTCCCTGCCATCCTACTGCTAACCCTCAGTGCCAGCAAAGTCCAGAGGATTCATTATGCACCCAAAACGGCTGACACAAGGAGTTTAATTGTGTTCCAGGACCAGAAACGCGTGAACAAGAACTTCCCTCCCGGAAACAAAGCTTAGAAAATGAAGGTGACATAGTGAACAACTCTTTTTGACCAGTTGGTCATTTGTTGCCAGTTTGGCGTTGCAACTTAATTGACTGTTGCATGACTTTGTTTGCATTTTGAAGTCTTCAACTCATATTGGATATAAAGAAACATGCAACGTGCACTGAGCTTGTGGAAGTCTGGAAATGGATCTGCCTGTCAGTAATTTTCTATTTTGCCCACCCGCTGTACCTTTCCTATTTCTCTGCGTTGTAAATGCATGCCTATTGTATTGACTTTTTCCTGTTGTGGCCCGTTGGCCTTTACCAAGCTTATCCACTACAAATCTCATGCATGCCTGAGCTAACTTATCATATTTTTCTTTTAGTAAAGAGGCTATGGCGTGCAAAGGATACTGGGCGCTTGGAGGCAGCTGTTGGACCATACAAGTTATTTGATTCCTCTTTTCGAACACTGCAGGGGTCACGGTGGTTTCTGATGAGGTAAGAGAACTTATCATTATTGAGTCTGATTTCGAGGTTCTGCTCCTTCTGAAGCATTTGCAGTGCAGAGACCATTAATAGTTTAAAATGTGCGGGTAGGTGGGGGGGGGGGGGGGGGGGGGGGGGTTATATTGCAAAACTCTGATAAGGTTTCACCCATTCACTTCAACAGGAAAAAATGTTATCAACCACAACACAGATGTTGTGACATCTGTGACATCATAATACCCAGTTTCAGTATATGCAGAAAGAACCTTTATCAGCAATTCTATTCCTTTAGATGTTTTTGTGTACAGCACTCAAGCAGTTACTTCAAAAATTGTTGCTGTTGTTGTATAAACTCAGATTTTTCAAAACAGGTCATTGATGCATATCTGCACCGTGTTATTGACAGACGAAAGGTAAGTAAGAAATGTCATTTACCTACTAATTTTGAAATAAAAAAAAACCCTATTTACTGTTCTATAACATTTTTGTATACTTGTGCAGAATGCTGCACACCTGCTCTGTTCAGTAGTTGCAAGCTCGTTGTTTTCTGGGCAGTTCAGATGCCTCAACTGGTATGTTGAAAGCTCAGAAGTGGTCCAAACAGTTGACTCCTTTCTGTTGCTGAGGAAAGAGTTCGGTTCCTTTAAAGAAGACTATATTTGAAAACACCCTGAGACGCATGGTACCTAAGTAAATCCAAATTACTCTGCACTTCCAATCCCACAGATGAAGTTCCCAGTTGAAGACGTGGCTGTGCCCTGTGAACTTTGGTACACACTGGATTCTTGTGGTATGTGTTCATTTTGTTATTAATTTGCGTAATTTGTTGTGAAGCAGTTTCTTGCACAAAGTGTTATTTTTAAATAAGTTTTCAGTGGCACAAACAATTGTAATTTTTTATTTAACTTTTTCTTTAGATTGTCAACATTTCTGCACAGAAAATACTGCTCATAGACCCCATGGGAATGAAGGTGTTTATGACAGGAAAATTCTGCGCAACTGGAGGTATGTATGATACTGAGGTGTTATTCTTAGATTAAAAAAAAAAATCTTGTTTCATTACAAACACTTTTGTTCAACTAGGAATTTTCTGAGGATGAGAGGGCATGAAGACACCATGGAGTGGCAGTTACAGACTATGCAACACAACAAGCGACAGGATTCCAGCAGTTGTGGAGTTTTACTGTTAAAGGTAACCCGTATTCAAATGATTCAGTTTCTTGTTAGCTAGAATTAAGACTTTAAGTGAATTTAAGTGAAGTGAAAGTTATTTCGGTCAACAACAACAAAGATGATCATTTTACATAGAAGTACTTAATCATACAGTAACTGAAAAAGGAATAGGCTGAAACCTTGTGGCTTATAATTATCCTATCCTTTACCTAATTAAGACTTTACATTCTAATTATGATCAATCTCACAGTTTGCAGAACACTACCTTGATTTTGGAGAGGTCAGTGAGGTGTCAACCACTACAGAGCCAGTTGTGCTGGAGCGAATGCAGATAGCTTGCACCCTACTTGAAAATCGAGGTAAGTCCAGTAAAGTCCTTATCACGTTAGTGCGTACTTCCAATTTAAATAGTGCTTTTCAAACAGCACAGTACAAATAGTGCTCTTCAAACACTTTCAGATAAGACCCTTCTCAAAGTCTAATTTAGACTAATTTTCCAGGAAGCATATTTGGAAAAAATGTACTATTATTTTTTAATTATTCAATAAATAATGTTTGATTAAAACCTAACTATGATTGTGTTTCAGGGAACGCTGAGGACTACTGCATTGTTTGCTCCATGTTAGATGCTAACGCTGACCGCAGCATGATTGAAATGGTAAAACAAAACAAAAGAAACACATAAGTCTTAGTATCATTACTTGCCAATCATAATTAAAATGTTGAGTAATAGTATTCACCAAACAGAATATGAGCCATTTATTTTTCCTTTCCAGGTGCAGTATGAATCTTGCCAAAGATGGGCACATTTTGCATGTGAAAAATATAAAGAGAGCAACCAAGAATATAAATGCCAAAATGTAGCCAGAGTCAGACAGAGACTGTGCAGAGACTGTAGAAGGACAGAGCAGCAGCAGAGCAGTCCAGATACACTGATGATCCTCTGTCAGATCCAGAGGGACACACAGGGATGATGCTGGACTCTACATTGTGTCTGACAGTGGAGCTGTTCTCAGAGCAGTTCACTCTGCAGCACTGACAGTCATCTGCACTTCTTCTCATTCCTCTGTCAGTCACTGCTGGATGAAGCTCTCCTCTCCACCTCCCAGTAACATGGGCCCAGTCAGAGCATCTCTACACACAAGCTGCTGCTGCTTCAACCTCTCTGGATCATCAGGACACAGCTCCTCCTCTCTCAGCACACACACCGTCCTGTTTACCATCATCACCTCCACCTGCAGAGAGAAGAAGGAAGAGCAGAGGAGATAAACGAGTGTTTCCAGAGACTCTTCATCAGCTGTCAGTCAGTGATGCAGCACATCCAGTATAAAGAGCAGCAGGGACTTCAGTGCTGGGACTGTACTAGGACTCATTGTTGCTTCACTTTTTCTAATCTTTGGATTTTTATTGAAGTTGATGAAAATGTTTTTCCCTCCTAGTTTGAGTTTGGACTTTCATTCATTAGAAGAACCTTGGTGTGTCCACTCTGAGCTCTGTAGGAACCCCAACAACAAGCCCAACAATCCAGATGGACGGTTCCAGCTGTTAACTGGAGGAATTCCATCCAAACATCTGCTCTCACTAAATTCTTCCTCACCTACAGACTGTGTTCTTCACTGCTTTAAACTTGGAAACGAATGCAGTCATTGGTCTGCGTGCTCCTTTGTTCAGAGAGCTGATTGGCTGTTGACAGTGTTTGATCAGAGCGTGTCAGCTGTTACCATGGTGACCATAAAGGTCAGAAACAGGAAGTGTTTGTGTCCAATCCTGAAGCCTGTCACCATTCTCCTCTCACAGCTTCACTGAGAAGCTGCAGCTTTACAGGAAACACTGGATCTTTGTTTCATACTGACTGTGTTTAGTACAATACTGCTGATAGCACCACCCACTCACTCCATCACTCTACTTACACCAGAGTCTCCAGTCTGTAGTCTGGACTCTGCTGAAGATCAGACAGCTGCTTCACATCTGGATGCTTCAGGTTGTTTCCGTACAGGTTCAGCTCTCTCAGATGGGAGGGGTTGGACTTCAGTGCTGCTGCCAGATAATCACAGCTGATCTTTGACAAACCACAGCTCTCCAATCTGTATAAAGAATGAAAGATGTAAGTTTATTAGACAAAGTGTGAGCTTGAAATCATTCAGTGTTTCATCATCTGTTCAGAGCTGAAGAAGGTTCAGAATGTAGAAGTTTAGAAAATGGAAACTCCAAACAGCTGAAGCCAACAGGAAGCAGCTTCAACAGGAAACTGTGCAGAGTTTCAGACTATATGTCCTGATGCAGCCAGTTGGATTTTGGAGATTTGAATCTCTTTTCTGTGACTAAGTCCTTGAATCATTTCTTCCAGTTGGTCCAACAAGACAGACTAAGTGTTGGACATGTGTTGTGGCTCCATTAGGGGAGCTTCTAAATGTGATGTGATGGCCCCTCTGGGTCTGTCAGGTCACAGCACTGAAGAGAGCTCAAACTGGGCACACACTTGTTCCAGTCTGGACCAAAGACTCTATACTGGGACTGAGGGACTGCTTTGACTGCACCCACTGGGACTTTTTAAAGGCTCATGTTCTCACGTAGATCATCGATTTCTACTTGCATTTCTTTCTGGGAAAAATGGGGATTACTTTGGAAACAGGAAGTATTTTCCCCAATAAGCAGCCCTGGATTAGTAAATCACTCCAACATGTTCTCAGGCAGAAGAAGCTGTCTTGTTATGAGGGAGAGAAGAAAAAGATTGAGGCACAGAAACTTGTTGAAAGAGAGATAAAGCAGCTAAAATCAGGTGTAAAAGTAAAGCAGAGGATGAGCTGAATAAAGGACACTCAAGGCTGGCTTGGAAAGGAATGAAGTCCATGGTGGGGATGCAGAACAAGGAGCAAAGATGAATGTGATGCTGAATCAGCAGAAGACTTGGACTCATTTGATTCCAGCTTTGATATCATTGATTTCAATGAAGAGCTTTGTGATTGTAGCAAAGGGCTGGTAGCTCTGAGAGTCCCACTGATGAGGTGTTTGTGTGGAAATCTCTTAGTGGGACCAAAGAGAGAAAAAGCCCTGGTCCTGATGCTGTGGGAGGGAAATGATTGAAGTGTGCTGTGAGGAACTGACTGGGAGGTTTTCACACATTTTCCAGTCCTCCTTGGAACAACAGGAAGTTCCAGAGAGATGAAACAAAGGTTAAGTGTCCTATGGCACTCAGTGATGATGGTGCTGTGGCCCCACCACCTCCACCTCTTTGTAAAGGAACTAACTGTCATCTGAAGCTTCAAATGGAACTAAGACTTCCTCCACTAGGTGGCAGTGGTCTGATGAGAAAGTGTTAGTGGAGCTGGCCTGGAGTCAGAAACAGGAAGATGCAGGATTTGGGCTGAAATGGGGGAAAGTGGTTCGCACTAGTGCCTTAAAGCAAGAAGGTTGTAGGTTGAAGCTTGTTGGCCTTTCTGTGGAGGTTGGATGTTCTCCCACAGTCCAATGAAATGCTGCTTAGGTTCATTGGTGCTTCTAAATTGGCTGTAGGTGTGGATGTGAGAGAGTGCTTCTCTGTCTCTCTCTGTTGGCCCTGTGATGGACTGCTCACCTGTGCAGGTGGACCACGCCTCTTGCCCTATGACAGCTAGGGCACAGGCTGCAGCCCTGTGAGCCTAAGCTGAATAAACAGTTAGCAAAAATGATCCATAGATGGCCTGAAATCCCCCAGTTAGCAGTTTGGTAGATAGCTATGACATGCTAATCCCATCCAGCAGCTGTATTCTACCTGTAAGCTGATCCCTGCTGAGCCAAAGCACTTTTTCATATACAAATTACAACCTTTAATAGAAACCTATTGGTCAGCATCTTATTAGCCTGCTGTTAGCTTCATTCCACAGAAAACTGAGAGAAACTAACAGAGTTGATAAAGAATAAAGAGAAATGTGCTGATTTAAAGCCTTTGAAGTGCTTCAGATGATCTCTGTCCACTTCTGTCCACTCATTCATTCATGTAAGCTTTCTAATGCAGCTTTGATCTTCACAGTCTGCTTCATGAAACTCATTCTAACCCTGAATGTCAGAGTGTTCCTCCTTCTCTTTCCCATCATTCATGCTGGCAGTGGAGGAGATTTGGATGTTGGACTGTGTTTTGGATGATGTGTGTATGTTTGTGTTGGACTGCTGTCTGTAAAGCAAACGCACATTTTGCTTTGGATTGCTTCATGTGTTTCTGTTTGATCCTCAGTGACTTTGACACAAAGGCCTCTGCTGTGATGATCACACCTCTGATCAAGTCTCACAGTGTCAGCTTTGTTTTTATACATATGGATATGTGCTGATAAATGATCAGAGTTATAATATTTCCCACTGCCTGCTGTGTGCCGTGACCTTTGACCTGCTAAAGACAGTCAGCTGTGGATTATTCATTGTTGTGTCTGATACTTAGAACTGTGAGGAAGAACACTACACAGTTCATCAGGGTCCCCTCTTTCTGAATCAGGGAAGGTGGGCAGGCCGCGTGTGGGCCGCGGGCCATACGTTGAGTCTCACTGTTTGAAATGTGAACATTGTTCTGCTGCAGTCAATGGACTAAACCAGAGAAGAAGAAAACAGACTTTACCATGAAGATCCTCAGTGTGGATCAGTATAATATCAGCCTGATGTCTGCAGTTTAGTGTCAGCACAACTTTCACATCATATTCATCTCAGCACAACTAAAACATGCTGACTGACCCCAGAGTTTCAAGTCCACATCCTGGACT
The DNA here is from genome assembly GCF_057382185.1 of Mchenga conophoros. Taxonomy (NCBI): domain Eukaryota; kingdom Metazoa; phylum Chordata; class Actinopteri; order Cichliformes; family Cichlidae; genus Mchenga; species Mchenga conophoros. The sequence continues at coordinate 84,590,911 of NC_140528.1, read as the reverse complement.
CTCCAGGAAACCACACAGATGCTTCACTCCTGAATCCTGCAGCTTGTTGTTGGAGCTCAGGTGCAGCTGTCTCAGATGGGAGGGGTTGGACTTCAGTGCTGCTGCCAGATAATCACAGCTGATCTCTGACAAACCACAGTCACTGAATCTGTATAAAGAATGAAAGATGTAAGTTTATTAGACAAAGTGTGAGCTTGAAATCATTCAGTGTTTCATCATCTGTTCAGAGCTGAAGAAGGTTCAGAATGTAGAAGTTTAGAAAATGGAAACTCCAAACAGCTGACAGAGTTCATACGCCTTTGTCAGGGTCAAATTCAAGCAAGACCATGTGAAAATTAAAACACATCATCCTAGGTGAACTTAAACACCTTTGTTCCCCTTTTGTTAAGACATAGAAAAGTACACCACACAAAAATACTGCAAAAGGAAACGGTCGCCTTATATACATAGTGTATAAACTCAAAATGCACATTTCACTTCAAATTAAGATTAAGGCTTTGAACAGATCACATAGTTCAGTTCAACATATAAGACTTTAAGAATGCACAAGCATCTACTTAAAATCTATTTAATTTATCATCCATGATATTATTTTGTACAATTCCAATGTATTTTGTTCATCTCCCTTAAATAAACAGGCAGTCTTAAAGTATGAAATATTCATATACAAACACATATAAATGTGTGTACTGTCTCAGTGGCTGATAGTACCCCACAGGCCTCAGTGTGAGCTTGAAGACATTTATAATGTTTAAGTAGTTTAATGTGCAGGTGCTGACGATAAACACATTTTGAATGAAAGCCGGGGAACTTTGGTAGCACAGAAACAAGTGGCTATTCTTTGTGACTATATGGATCACTCACAATACCATTATTTCACACAAAGGCACCAAATTAATACTCAAAAAAGCTGCAGCAATACACACAAATATAAACAGTACTTGGTGACAACTTTGCTTTTAGCCTTTAACCCTTCTTGACTACTTTTGATGTGGCCTCTATATTTTACCTTTAAAAACAGTTTATCTTGCCAATCTGTTATTTTCTCATTTTGACCAACTGTATCAGCACAATTTATCTAAATTCAGACAAAATTTAAAATACAAGTAGAAAGTGATATTTTGACTGTAAAAACCACACACATGTTTAACGAATCATCTTCATAACTTGAAATGCAAATAGAGATTGTACACTTTTAAAAATACGCACACGTTTTGCAAACAACAAAGTTATATGGTACTATTTACCAAAAAATGCAGCCAAGGCTCAGACGTTTTTCATATAATCATTTCAAACTATTTACAGAACAATCAGGTGTCAAACAATAGTTTGTGTCACTCTAACACATATGAGAACAGCACAGGGATAAACCTGCAGGTCTGACAGCAGGTGTGTCACTCAGCGTTTACACTGCAATCTGCCTTTGTTGGCTTTAAGGCAGCAACTGTGACGATCACTAGTAGAACTGACACACAAAACAAAACAACAGCTACACACTAAATACACAAGACAACAAACTAACTTGAGACCAAACACGGTAAACGTCACAAATCTCTCACGTATCAAAACTCTCTCTCTCTTTCGCTCACTCGCTCTCTCTTGCCGGTCACTCCTAAAACTTCCCCCTTTTGCTAAACAACCAAATGTCATGTTTCCATATCATTTTTGATTGGTCGACATGGTACATTTTCCCACCTATAGGGCTTTGGAGCGTGATGTCACGGGAGATGGGCCATGCCCCCTTCCACCATGACAGTAGGCCAGCCAAAGGATACCATTTCAGCTCTGTGGGGCCGGGCGGCGCTGCTGCACTGGGCCCGGTCTGGATGGGCCTGGGCCCCCTTTCCCTGGCGGGTCGCGGAGTATGGGGGTGCCTACTGGGGTCAGCGGGGGAGCTGGCCCCAGGGAGGGGTCACTTGCCCCTCCCTTCCTTCCCTCCCCATCTCCAGCTGCCTCCCTCTTCCCGCTCCACCACAACCACCCACACATACAGGGCCTTGGAGTAGGGGTATGTCACCAGGGTGCAGAGGAGGCTACCCCCCCCCCCCCCCTCTGTCCCCTTCTGGCTGCCTCTGCCTCAATTTTATCCCACAACTTAGACATTCACATTACTCACACTCTCATTACACATACATATAGGATCTTGGGGGTGGGCACCATACACGGAGTCCAAAGTACCATCAGGGTGTACACCCCACCCCTGGCGTCGTTGCCCACCTCTCAATTTTAAATACACGTAGACATTGAGGGCTAGCAGGAGGGACTATGCGCTTACCTGCTGCTCTCTGGCAGGTAGCTCCATGCCCTCCTGGGTTTTAAATGCACCTTAGAACACACATGCATCAACATTACAATGAGTGGGTGGAGGGAGGTTCGGAGTCTTCTCTCACCCCCGTTCTCTGCGACCTGCTGGAGCGGGGGGCTAGGACTAGGAGGAGGAGTTGGCCGTCCGACTGCGGTCTGGAGTGTGGAGCCTTCCTGCTGCTGCGGAGTCGGGGCGGTCTGCCTCCCCCCACCGCAGGGAAAAGGGAAACACCACCTGGGTCTGGGTGCAGTTCCCCCCTCCAGGGGCGGGGGCACCTAGACCCGGTTTGTAGAGTACGCTTGGGGAGTGTGATCGTGTGTACAACGTCTCTTTATGTCTGTCTCCACGTTGGTTGAGTGTGGAGTAAGTGCATATGAGAGCATGAGGGTGGGAATGGATGTTTGTATTTGTGTGTGCCTGTATGTCTGTGTCTATATGTCAGGTTGGGTATCAGACGCCACCTCTCTGGGGACATCTCAGGCCCTCCAAGGTTTGGAGGCCTATCTCCCCCTACCACCACTTCCCCTGCCAGTGGCGGACCCCCTCAGACATCGGTGCGTTGGTGGTTCTTTGTGTCCGGGGATGGGCGTCCAGGTACACACCGGCTCACTCCTTGGCGGCCGCTTATCGGGGCCTGGAGCCTGGGGCTCGCTCGGGCCACTTCGGAGGTGGGGTGCCCCCGGCCTCTCGGCCTGGGGCTCGGTCACTCAGGCGCAGCTGGCTGCCGGCGGAGCTCACGGGCGCGTCACTGCAACCCCCCCTGGCTTCTGCTCCGCGGCTGCTGAGTGAGCCCTCATCTGGGACTCTCCTCAGCTCTTTCCGGGACAGTGGCGCAGCTGCCCCTCTGTTGGTCTTCCTTGGTCTCTTGTGTTCTGGGGGCCTCTGGATGTCTGGAGTTTTGATCTCCTCCACACCTGCTTCACGCCCTGGAGGACGGGGCTGTGGCCCCCCCACACCCTCTAGCAGATTATTACATGAAGGAACCTTTTAAAAAAACAAAAAACAAGCGCGTCCATGCTCACAGGTGTACACACGGGTGATCACACCCACAAACTACACCCTTTTTGGCTCCTACCTCAAAGCACACTGTGTTCTGTTGATCTTATGTGCTGCACAATAATGTTTAACATTTAGTATTTACTGTCATATTCCCATATATCATTGTGATGTTGTTTATTCTATTACTCTTGTTCTCTTCTGCTTGTTTTCTTTTTTCTTTCTCAGCAGGTGATCCAGGTGATCGATATATGCTTTTTTTTTTCTCTGCCCGTTCTGTTGGTTTTTGTCTTTTGCCCTTCTCCCCCGTCCCTCTTCTCAGCTGTTTCTCTTTCCCTCTTTCTTTCTCCCCTTCTTTCCCCCAGTCAAGTCTGTCCCGTATTCAGTAAGTGAAAATAAAATAAACAATAAAAGGTGAATCAAATGGACCATTACGGCAAGGCTGGGATGGTCAGTTTGGTAAAGTAAATCTGTTGGGCATCTTTCTTTGCCTTTAGACAACAATTCTGAGGGCAAAAGAGCCAAACGGGAGAGGCCAAAAAAAAAAAAAAAAAAAAAAGGATACCATTTCAGCTATGGATCGTACGTGTTGTGTTGTCGGTTGCAACGTTAGATCACACGATCGTGAAGGCAAGAAGCTGGATAACGGGCTCTCTTTTCATCGTTTTCCATCCTGGAGGCAACGTGAGGGATCCCATGTATCCGATATTACTAAACAAAGACGTCAGGCTTGGATTGCAGCGGTGAGACGAGCGGATATCGAGTTCTCTGCAATCCCCAGCTTTTTGTTGGTTTGCTCACGGCATTTTCTTTCCGGTGAGTTCTAAATTAATTCATATCACTCTTGAAAGGCTTTTAGTGTTATTTTCAACGTGCTGAGGTCATAGATAATGAGATAAAACATGCTAATGTGTGATGCTGCAGAACCACATCATGTCGACTGAGTAGCTTATGATTTGGCATTATTGCAGGCAAACCAGCATATGAAATGGATGTAACAAATCCAGACTGGGCACCAACACTGCACATGGGGCATGACGACATACCTGTATCAGACTCGGACCGGCACTCAAGGCGTACGCAACGGAAGCGAAAAAGAGCACCCATCGGAGGTAAACAACCCCCCCCCCCCCTCTAAAAACATACTAAATTGCTATCACTGTACACTAATCCGCACATAACTTCCAGATGAATCACACACCTGTCATTGGAATATTGGTGTACATTTACCTTATGTCTAATTTTATCTTACAGGCTTTCGTTATGCAGCTGCAGAGTCTGAAGGTGTGCCCCGTGCAGAAGTGATTGATGAAGATCTGACAGAAGACCAACAGCAAAATCACAATGTCATGGAGGCAGTGGACAGCAGTTGTGTTGGACAAGTGGAGGTTGAGGTAGCAGCTGCAAATGTGGATATACTGAAGAAATGTAAACCTTTTAAAATGATGACAGATTACAAACTCTCAGCTGTGTCTGTAATCAAACCTCTGTAACTTTGCTTCACTTCAGCAGCATCAGCTCATGTTCACATGTTGATTCATGGTTTGCTTCAGTTTTTGATGGACTGCAGAATATTTTGAAGGTTATCTGCTATAAAAAGCCAGAACAGGAAAATCTGCTTCATGTGTTTCTGTTTGATCCTCAGTGACTTTGACACAAAGGCCTCTGCTGTGATGATCACACCTCTGATCAAGTCTCACAGTGTCAGCTTTGTTTTTATACATATGGATATGTGCTGATAAATGATCAGAGTTATAATATTTCCCACTGTCTGCTGTGTGCCGTGACCTTTGACCTGCTAAAGACAGTCAGCTGTGGATTATTCATTGTTGTGTCTGATACTTAGAACTGTGAGGAAGAACACTACACAGTTAATCAGGGTCCCCTCTCTCTGAATCAGGAAAGGTGGGCAGGCCGCGTGTGGGCCGCGGGCCATACGTTGAGTCTCACTGTTTGAAATGTGAACATTGTTCTGCTGCAGTCAATGGACTAAACCAGAGAAGAAGAAAACAGACTTTACCATGAAGATCCTCAGTGTGGATCAGTATAATATCAGCCTGATGTCTGCAGTTTAGTGTCAGCACAACTTTCACATCATATTCATCTCAGCACAACTAAAACATGCTGACTGACCTCAGAGTTTCAAGTCCACATCCTGGACTCTCCAGGAAACCACACAGATGCTTCACTCCTGAATCCTGCAGCTTGTAGTTGTCACTCAGGTCCAGCTGTCTCAGATGGGAGGGGTTGGACTTCAGTGCTGCTGCCAGATAATCACAGCTGATCTCTGACAAACCACAGCCCCTCAATCTGTATAAAGAATGAAAGATGTAAGTTTATTAGACAAAGTGTGAGCTTGAAATCATTCAGTGTTTCATCATCTGTTCAGAGCTGAAGAAGGTTCAGAATGTAGAAGTTTAGAAAATGGAAACTCCAAACAGCTGACAGAGTTCATACGCCTTTGTCAGGGTCAAATTCAAGCAAGACCATGTGAAAATTAAAACACATCATCCTAGGTGAACTTAAACACCTTTGTTCCCCTTTTGTTAAGACATAGAAAAGTACACCACACAAAAATACTGCAAAAGGAAACGGTCGCCTTATATACATAGTGTATAAACTCAAAATGCACATTTCACTTCAAATTAAGATTAAGGCTTTGAACAGATCACATAGTTCAGTTCAACATATAAGACTTTAAGAATGCACAAGCATCTACTTAAAATCTATTTAATTTATCATCCATGATATTATTTTGTACAATTCCAATGTATTTTGTTCATCTCCCTTAAATAAACAGGCAGTCTTAAAGTATGAAATATTCATATACAAACACATATAAATGTGTGTACTGTCTCAGTGGCTGATAGTACCCCACAGGCCTCAGTGTGAGCTTGAAGACATTTATAATGTTTAAGTAGTTTAATGTGCAGGTGCTGACGATAAACACATTTTGAATGAAAGCCGGGGAACTTTGGTAGCACAGAAACAAGTGGCTATTCTTTGTGACTATATGGATCACTCACAATACCATTATTTCACACAAAGGCACCAAATTAATACTCAAAAAAGCTGCAGCAATACACACAAATATAAACAGTACTTGGTGACAACTTTGCTTTTAGCCTTTAACCCTTCTTGACTACTTTTGATGTGGCCTCTATATTTTACCTTTAAAAACAGTTTATCTTGCCAATCTGTTATTTTCTCATTTTGACCAACTGTATCAGCACAATTTATCTAAATTCAGACAAAATTTAAAATACAAGTAGAAAGTGATATTTTGACTGTAAAAACCACACACATGTTTAACGAATCATCTTCATAACTTGAAATGCAAATAGAGATTGTACACTTTTAAAAATACGCACACGTTTTGCAAACAACAAAGTTATATGGTACTATTTACCAAAAAATGCAGCCAAGGCTCAGACGTTTTTCATATAATCATTTCAAACTATTTACAGAACAATCAGGTGTCAAACAATAGTTTGTGTCACTCTAACACATATGAGAACAGCACAGGGATAAACCTGCAGGTCTGACAGCAGGTGTGTCACTCAGCGTTTACACTGCAATCTGCCTTTGTTGGCTTTAAGGCAGCAACTGTGACGATCACTAGTAGAACTGACACACAAAACAAAACAACAGCTACACACTAAATACACAAGACAACAAACTAACTTGAGACCAAACACGGTAAACGTCACAAATCTCTCACGTATCAAAACTCTCTCTCTCTTTCGCTCACTCGCTCTCTCTTGCCGGTCACTCCTAAAACTTCCCCCTTTTGCTAAACAACCAAATGTCATGTTTCCATATCATTTTTGATTGGTCGACATGGTACATTTTCCCACCTATAGGGCTTTGGAGCGTGATGTCACGGGAGATGGGCCATGCCCCCTTCCGCCATGACAGTAGGCCAGCCAAAGGATACCATTTCAGCTATGGATCGTACGTGTTGTGTTGTCGGTTGCAACGTTAGATCACACGATCGTGAAGGCAAGAAGCTGGATAACGGGCTCTCTTTTCATCGTTTTCCGTCCTGGAGGCAACGTGAGGGATCCCATGTATCCGATATTACTAAACAAAGACGTCAGGCTTGGATTGCAGCGGTGAGACGAGCGGATATCGAGTTCTCTGCAATCCCCAGCTTTTTGTTGGTTTGCTCACGGCATTTTCTTTCCGGTGAGTTCTAAATTAATTCATATCACTCTTGAAAGGCTTTTAGTGTTATTTTCAACGTGCTGAGGTCATAGATAATGAGATAAAACATGCTAATGTGTGATGCTGCAGAACCACATCATGTCGACTGAGTAGCTTATGATTTGGCATTATTGCAGGCAAACCAGCATATGAAATGGATGTAACAAATCCAGACTGGGCACCAACACTGCACATGGGGCATGACGACATACCTGTATCAGACTCGGACCGGCACTCAAGGCGTACGCAACGGAAGCGAAAAAGAGCACCCATCGGAGGTAAACAACCCCCCCCCCCCTCTAAAAACATACTAAATTGCTATCACTGTACACTAATCCGCACATAACTTCCAGATGAATCACACACCTGTCATTGGAATATTGGTGTACATTTACCTTATGTCTAATTTTATCTTACAGGCTTTCGTTATGCAGCTGCAGAGTCTGAAGGTGTGCCCCGTGCAGAAGTGATTGATGAAGATCTGACAGAAGACCAACAGCAAAATCACAATGTCATGGAGGCAGTGGACAGCAGTTGTGTTGGACAAGTGGAGGTTGAGGTACCAGCTGCAAATGTGGATATACTGAAGAAATGTAAACCTTTTAAAATGATGACAGATTACAAACTCTCAGCTGTGTCTGTAATCAAACCTCTGTAACTTTGCTTCCCTTCAGCAGCATCAGCTCATGTTCACATGTTGATTCATGGTTTGCTTCAGTTTTTGATGGACTGCAGAATATTTTGAAGGTTATCTGCTATAAAAAGCCAGAACAGGAAAATCTGCTTCATGTGTTTCTGTTTGATCCTCAGTGACTTTGACACAAAGGCCTCTGCTGTGATGATCACACCTCTGATCAAGTCTCACAGTGTCAGCTTTGTTTTTATACATATGGATATGTGCTGATAAATGATCAGAGTTATAATATTTCCCACTGTCTGCTGTGTGCCGTGACCTTTGACCTGCTAAAGACAGTCAGCTGTGGATTATTCATTGTTGTGTCTGATACTTAGAACTGTGAGGAAGAACACTACACAGTTAATCAGGGTCCCCTCTCTCTGAATCAGGAAAGGTGGGCAGGCCGCGTGTGGGCCGCGGGCCATACGTTGAGTCTCACTGTTTGAAATGTGAACATTGTTCTGCTGCAGTCAATGGACTAAACCAGAGAAGAAGAAAACAGACTTTACCATGAAGATCCTCAGTGTGGATCAGTATAATATCAGCCTGATGTCTGCAGTTTAGTGTCAGCACAACTTTCACATCATATTCATCTCAGCACAACTAAAACATGCTGACTGACCTCAGAGTTTCAAGTCCACATCCTGGACTCTCCAGGAAACGACACAGATGCTTCACTCCTGAATCCTGCAGCTTGTAGTTGTTACTCAGGTTCAGCTGTCTCAGATGGGAGGGGTTGGACTTCAGTGCTGCTGCCAGATAATCACAGCTGATCTCTGACAAACCACAGTCACTCAATCTGTATAAAGAATGAAAGATGTAAGTTTATTAGACAAAGTGTGAGCTTGAACTCATTCAGTGTTTCATCATCTGTTCAGAGCTGAAGAAGGTTCAGAATGTAGAAGTTTAGAAAATGGAAACTCCAAACAGCTGAAGCCAACAGGAAGCAGCTTCAAACAAACACAACAAGAGAAAAAACTCTGAATGTTTCACATTAAAGTCGTACATTTATCATAAAAACAGGACAAAGACTTGAAAAAGTCGTGTTTTTCCTTCCAGGAACCACAAGGCTTCACTTTTAAAGGTGAAGTGTGAAAGAAATGGACATATTTGAAGTCCAACACCTTTTTCCAGTCACATTATTAAAGCAGACAAACTACAAGCTCATTTTCATTCCAACAAGTCATCTTCTGACCTGGACTAACAACACTGGTCTCTATGTGCAGCTGGCTGTGAGACCAGTGCTCAGGGAGCGTCTACAAAGTGCAACACTGAAAGAACATCACACACTAGCTTTGTCCCAAAACGTCGGCTGCATCCTTCGGAGGACCCGGTATTCGCGGTCTACGTGGGCCGGGTCCTTCAAAGACTGAAAAGGCTGGAAGTGCGAGGCTGTGAAATGGGACGGTCTAGCCTTCAGATTTGCGTCACCGCTGTCTCGGTGGAGTTTAATAAACTCGGCCGTCTGCTCCTTGCTATCTAAAATATAACAGGACACTGGCGTAAATTCTCGACCGTCTCACACTTCTGTTTAATCAGTTTCCTGTTTAACGTTTATTCAGCTGTGTGAAAATCCCGGAGGAACTTTGATCTCAGCCAAACCGATTTACTCCGGAACAAATAAAACACAGAAAAAAGGCAAACAATTACATTTTTAAGTTATCCGAGTGACTTATATATCATGTTTCACCTGAGTAGCGAAAGAGCGGGGTCTGAAAACGATGAAGCCGGGCGTCCGCTGCTCTCGCCGGCTGGAGTGACCATTGAACCCCCCGGCTTGCTAGCGAGCGGGTGGGTAACAGACGTCTCCGAAAACGTCGGCACACTTTTGCAAATATGTGATGTCTTGATAAACCAAGCAGATATTTGAAGTTTACACAGCTACTTTCTCGCCTGAAAATATGTTAAAAGTTTATTTTGTGACCCAGAAAGATTAATAAGAGTAATTTGAAAACTTAGTAGCTGCCGCCATTGTTGGCAGCTGAAATTTGGCTGGGCCGCGCTATGAATTCTGGGATATGGTGGGCCACGAAGGACACACCCGACGAATCCTTCAAATTCGGGGAAATGAAGGACGCATTTGTCGGGCACATTTGAAGGAGTCGACAAATACGGACAGCCTTCATCGCCTGGCTGTGATGTAATCGGCCTTCAAATGCAGCCTCTGGAGGATGCAGCCGACGTTTTGGGACACAGCTACTAATTTGCTTCCATCATCCAACCTGAAGAGGAAACAGAGACGCCTCCCCTTCAAAGTAAAAGCTGCTCCTTTTGGACACAGTATCAAAGAAAGTCTACAGTATAACATAGAAAAGACAGAACAAAGTTTTGGTTGTTTTTAAATTGTGCAGAAATGAAACTACACTAAGCTCAATTATGTGACAGACATTTCATCCCATGTCAGTTTGGCCTCATCCTGGGCCGGATTATCCAGCACACACTCTGACCACAGGTCCATGTTGAGCAGGATGAGCTGCTGGATAATCTGGAGGCTGTAGCAGCAGCTCACAGTCACAGTGGGTTTCCACTCATGAAAAAGCTCTGGCTGCTTCATTTCTCATCTCATATCAGAGACTTTAATGCTTCACTGAAGCTGTACTGTGATGCTTCCATATTCCAGTGAGGCCTCCATAATGATTTCAGCTGTTCTGTACACACACTGTGTGCCCTGTATGGCTCAAAGTCTCTGCAGCCTGTTTTTATCTGCTATCATCAGATCTTCATCATCCTCATTCACATCCCTCACACACTCTACAGCCTCATCAGCACTGACTTCATCTTCACTGACTGATGGAGCACAACATGAACCTGTGGAGGCTGAAACACTGTCCTGTCAAACATCTCCCCGTCACCACTCCACTTCTATCAGCCTTTAAATGAACCCTGCTCAAGTCTGTCACTTCTGTTTGGAGCCAAAAGAGGTTAAAGATTACGCCACTACATTCTTGTCTAGAAAATATTAAAGTGTATTTGGTGACACACAAAAAAGGGTAAAAGTATAGTTTGGGTCCACACATGTCCAAACCCTGGTGTGTAGGCCTACTTAGTATTGAGAAAAGCCCACTAAAAGAACGCCCACCAGACCAAAGCAATGGTGTTGACTTGATCAGCATTAACCCCGCCCCCTGACTTTGATGGGTGAAGCTGACAAATAAAATGTATTTATGAACAGCGATGCAGGGCCAGGAGTAGCAACGTGAATTAAATAAATACATCATTAAATAATTCATTAAATGTGTCAGTAAAATAATTAAAATAGAAAACAAACCAACAAAATATGTAATTAACTAATTTGAATTGTACATAAATACTTAATGAATTATTTTAAATGAAATTAACCGATAATTCATTGTGATTTTGTTTTGTGTTTTGATGAGCTAATAATCAGCTCTCTTTTTCTCATTGTTGTTCTAAGCCGCTTATCCAAAGGTAAGGCACTACCTGTTGAATTATTTCCAAAGTGTGCCAAATTGGACATTACAAATTAAAGTCTACTCACTGAAATTACTGGGGAATGTCTGCTTTGATTTTGATGAGAATCTCATGACAGTACTGAGGATTTAATGCAGTTGGACTGCTAAAAATGATTGAATGCGGTTGGACCGCTAAAGGATTTAATACGGTTGGACCGCTAAAGGATTTAATACGGTTGGACCGTGGAAAGCAGTTGGACTGCTGAGTGATTTTAGTATATTAGGGAATTTGGTTATTGTTTGGGGTGGAGCCCGTATGGTTATAAGGTTGGACCTGCTTCAGTCTTACACTTTTTTGGCTGTTTTACTGTTGTTCCAAAGTATTATAAATTATTCAAGAACGTCAGTTGGACTGATAGGAAGCGCAGTGCTCAGAGGTAACGCTTGCCAATGCCAAGGACGCTTAGGCATTGTCCTCGAAGAGGGATAGTCAGTTGGTCACTGTGGAGCTTGGGGCACTCCAGAATAACTAGGAGTTAGAGTCTCCTTACCGTTTGGAACGGTAGTCTGCGCTTTTTTGGCCAGCAGAAGTTGGACTTCGGGCGTGTAACTTTAACTTAAAACTTCGGGGTAAGCCTTGGCTGTGAAATGCCAAAAATAGAGCTTCAGGCAAAGTTTGGGTTGGTTGACGCTTTTAAATTGAGTTAGGGATTTTAGAGATGAGGCCAGAAACTGTTGGACAGATACTGGTTAATTGATCACAAAAAAGTTGGACTTTATCGGTTGGACCGTTAACTTAAATTTGTCGAAATTGTTTAGGCGCTAAAGCTGACAGATGTGACAGTGGTTGTAAATATAAGACGTCTTTGTAATATAAAATAAGAGATCTCTGTGTGAAAGGAGTCTGAGGCAGTGCTGGAGCTATTTTTAGACTGTGTGTGTGTGAGTGTGAAAATGCAAATTAGTCAGCAGTGAACTGTTTAAACCACAGTTGGTTTTACAAATACTGCTGCAAACATTGTTGAGTGTGTGTTTAAGACGCCATTTATGTTCATTAGAGGGCTATAAATAAAGTTTTGAGTTGCCGTAGTGGATGTATAGTAATTGACTGAGTTTTGATATATAAATATAGTGAGTGCACTGTATATATTTAAGACTAACATATTACTTTTAGGAGTAACCTCTCATCAGCAATAAATGCTGGTGTGTTTTATTTTTTCTATTCTATGTGTGTGCTGTGAGAATTAATAGAGGTTTCAATTGTTTTCTTTGACTTGCTCTTTCTGAAGAGAGATAGGCATGTCTGAAATACTCTTAGGAAAGCGTGTTGTGAGTATATTCCTCAACTCTTGTCACAGTTTAAGTGTGTGAATGCTGTGAGTAGCAGGTTTTGAGTGATTGGGTGTGATTTGTACAAAATAATAAATAATAATAACACTATGAAAGTTGATAGTAGAGTGAGTGCAGAAGTGGAAGTGTGAGAGAAAAGGCGGTGTGTGTGTGAGACGATCTGACAAACGCAAAGAATTTAGTATATTTAGAAGTGTGTGCGTGAAATAAGGGTGAATTGTTTTAGATCAAGACTTAGTAAAACAAGAGTTTTATTAGCCTGTAAAAAAAACAAAACAGGAGAGATAGAAACAGAAAATATGGTTCTGAGCAGCTGCAAGGTTGACAGGAAATGGTGTGTGTGACAGGAACTTGCATGCCCATAAAAGGAACTGACTGTGACAAGTGAGCACACAGAGAGAGAAACATACGAGTTAAACTCCAGGCAGATGAAGCAAATGGAGGTTTTAAGAAAAGAAATGAAAAGGATATTAATTGTATGCTTTAGTGTGTCAATACAGGTGGACTTCTTTCAACCTAGAATCTTGAGTACAAAACCATTGATTAACAGAATTGGGAAGAAAACAGGCCAGATTTTGGCTTAAAATTTTACAGCTTGACCTCCCACTTGTCCCGATCCTGAGAAGAAGCTCATAGGACAGTTAATCTCCTGATGAAGACCGACAGAACATCGTGGACTTCAAGAATTAACAGCAGGCAAAAGACAGTGCAACTGAAACTACACTGACGATACCAGCAGCAACATGGAAGAAAAGCACGTGATGGAAAATGCACGTGAACTGCAGGCTGGTAAGAACAGTGTGACATCACTGTTTAAAGACACTGAATGGGATATTTCGCCAGGCTGGGATTTAATCTAAAAGGAAAATACTGAAAAGAGCAACGGAGAAGAAACAGAGAAGAAACAGACTGTGTTTGCTGGGGATCACAAGACAACAAAGGACACTAAGAGAAGGGCACAGGGGCCAGTGGGAAGGTGAAGCCCAGACGAGTTCGACTGCGAGAATAGAGGGTACAATTGGGTTGAAATTGAAGCCGGAACTCAGGATGGTTTAGGGATGTCCACGTCACAAACAAAGAGGTAAACAAAAAGAAGGTAAAATAAAGAGAGAAAATAACTGACAATTACATTAATGAATAGAAGACACACATACAGATATTACATAGATTTATTTTTAGGATAAAGGGGAGAGCTTATACGTAGAAATGACTTTTTATACATATTGCATTTTGTGCCTTTAAGGGAGTTGTGGCTCAATTCGTCTCTTGTGGGTCACGAGCCTTTGGCTAGCGCTATGATTAGCCAATCTACTGTGAGGATGATATGAGTTATTGAAGGATTGCACACGCTTACAGACATATAGAGTCCATGAACACACATGACAGTATTGATTCCAGGCAAAAGGCCTCAAATTAATTTAGCGTTTAACTGAACTTGAGCTGGCCCTGTAACAAGTGACAGAAAAGAGGAACTGAATAGGAGTTTCTTGCTTTAGAGAAGGACCAAAGGAAGGAAAGCATATATTTTGGTTAAGTCTGATAAACTAGAATGAGAAGGTATTGTTACATCAAAGGAGCAAGATGAAATAAAAAGGCTGTACCAAAAACAGGCTATAACATAGGAAATGTGAGTTTTAAAATGAAGTTAGTGTTAACACACAGGAGTTGTTTCAAGGCAGCGTTTAGCTGTGATAAAATGTATGCAGGAGTAATTGCTTATATGTTTAAACTTAATTGATTAAAGTGGTTGTTTTTTTTGGATCTTTTAGTAGAATAGGCGCTTATAATGATTTTCTTGTGAAAGGAGATTCTAGGTCAGAGTGGAGGCCTTGCAGCAGCGAGACTTCTGTGTACAGGATGTTGATGATTAGATAAGGCAAGCGACAGGAAACGCATGCAGGGACGTGAAAGCAGCGTTTTAAGAGTTTTAAAATGATGAGTAACGTTGAAGAATATATATAAATACAAGTCAATAAGTCAAGAAGATAATTAGGATCAGGCTTTTGATTAAAGAGTCCCAAAGATGATAAGTTAGGGAGGTGCAGGAAAAGGTGTTTGTTTGCTTTACACAAGATCTCGGCGACCACAGGGGGGTGAGGATCCTGGAGGCCCGAGGCATGATGGACCACAAGAGAGGGACGCAGAAAAAACCTAATCTTACGCATGGAGTGTTCTCGAGGGGGAGCTGGTGTTTATTACTGGACCACTTAGATGACATGAGGTTGTCTGATTTGCTGAGCCAGAGGACGGCTAGAGAGGGTCAGAGCGGGAGTGGTGACCCCGATGTCCATGATGCCATGGATGGACATGGAAGCAGCTGAGTGGGCCGAGGAGTGACCCAACACAATGTATTGTGACCTCTGGTGTTCCAGAGGTCGAGAGAGGGAGTATTGAGATTGGAGAGATATTTTGCTGCTATTGTTAAAGGCTCATGTTCTCACTTAGATCATCGATTTCTACTTACATTTCTTTCTGGGAAAAATGGGGATTACTTTGGAAACAGGAAGCATTTTCCCCAATAAGCAGCCCTGGATTAGTAAATCACTCCAACATGTTCTCAGGCAGAAGAAGCTGTCTTGTTGTGAGGGAGAGAAGAAAAAGATTGAGGCACAGAAACTTGTTGAAAGAGAGATAAAGCAGCTAAAATCAGGTGTAAAAGTAAAGCAGAGGATGAGCTGAATAAAGGACACTCAAGGCTGGCTTGGAAAGGAATGAAGTCCATGGTGGGGATGCAGAACAAGGAGCAAAGATGAATGTGATGCTGAATCAGCAGAAGACTTGGACTCATTTGATTCCAGCTTTGATATCATTGATTTCAATGAAGAGCTTTGTGATTGTAGCAAAGGGCTGGTAGCTCTGAGAGTCCCACTGATGAGGTGTTTGTGTGGAAATCTCTTAGTGGGACCAAAGAGAGAAAAAGCCCTGGTCCTGATGCTGTGGGAGGGAAATGATTGAAGTGTGCTGTGAGGAACTGACTGGGAGATTTTCACACATTTTCCAGTCCTCCTTGGAACAACAGGAAGTTCCCAGCATATGGAAACAAAGGTTAAGTGTCCTATGGCACTCAGTGATGATGCTGCTGTGGCCCCACCACCTCCACCTCTTTGTAAAGGAACTAACTGTAATCTGAAGCTTCAAATGGGACTAAGACTTCCTCCACTAGGTGGCAGTGTCTGATGAGAAAGTGTTAGTGGAGCTGGCCTGGAGTCAGAAACAGGAAGATGCAGGATTTGGGCTGAAATGGGGAAAAGTGGTTCGCACTAGTGCCTTAAAGCAAGAAGGTTGTAGGTTGAAGCTTGTTGGCCTTTCTGTGGAGGTTGGATGTTCTCCCACAGTCCAATGAAATGCTGCTTAGGTTCATTGGTGCTTCTAAATTGGCTGTAGGTGTGGATGTGAGAGAGTGCTTCTCTGTGTCTCTCTGTTTGCCCTGTGATGGACTGCTCACCTGTGCAGGTGGACCACGCCTCTTGCCCTATGACAGCTAGGGCACAGGCTGCAGCTTTGATCTTCACAGTCTGCTTCATGAAACTCATTCTAACCCTGAATGTCAGAGTGTTCCTCCTTCTCTTTCCCATCATTCATGCTGGCAGTGGAGGAGATTTGGATGTTGGACTGTGTTTTGGATGATGTGTGTATGTTTGTGTTGGACTGCTGTCTGTAAAGCAAACACACATTTTGCTTTGGATTTCAGTGTCAGACAGACTTTAAGGTGGAATGAAGAGTTGGAGAGTTTCACAGTGAATTATCCAGTGGAAGATTTTTCTTCTTCTTTTTGAAGGTTTGAAAAGTGAACATTGTTCTGCTGCAGTCAATGGACTAAACCAGAGAAGAAGAAAACAGACTTTACCATGAAGATCCTCAGTGTGGATCAGTATAATATCAGCCTGATGTCTGCAGTTTAGTGTCAGCACAACTTTCACATCATATTCATCTCAGCACAACTAAAACATGCTGACTGACCTCAGAGTTTCAAGTCCACATCCTGGACTCTCCAGGAAACCACACAGATGCTTCACTCCTGAATCCTGCAGGTTGTAGTTCCTGGTCAGGTCCAGCTGTCTCAGATGGGAGGGGTTGGACTTCAGTGCTGCTGCCAGATAATCACAGCTGATCTCTGACAAACCACAGTCCCACAATCTGTATAAAGAATGAAAGATGTAAGTTTATTAGACAAAGTGTGAGCTTGAAATCATTCAGTGTTTCATCATCTGTTCAGAGCTGAAGAAGGTTCAGAATGTAGAAGTTTAGAAAATGGAAACTCCAAAACAGCTGAAGCCAACAGGAAGCAGCTTCAAACAAACACAACAAGAGAAAAAACTCTGAATGTTTCACATTAAAGTCGTACATTTCTCATGAAAACAGGACAAAGACTTGAAAAAGTCGTGTTTTTCCTTCCAGGAACCACAAGGCTTCACTTTTAAAGGTGAAGTGTGAAAGAAATGGACATATTTGAAGTCCAACACCTTTTTCCAGTCACATTATTAAAGCAGACAAACTACAAGCTCATTTTCATTCCAACAAGTCATCTTCTGACCTGGACTAACAACACTGGTCTCTATGTGCAGCTGGCTGTGAGACCAGTGCTCAGGGAGCGTCTACAAAGTGCAACACTGAAAGAACATCACACACTCATTTGCTTCCATCATCCAACCTGAAGAGGAAACAGAGACGCCTCCCCTTCAAAGTAAAAGCTGCTCCTTTTGGACACAGTATCAAAGAAAGTCTACAGTATAACATAGAAAAGACAGAACAAAGTTTTGGTTGTTTTTAAATTGTGCAGAAATGAAACTACACTAAGCTCAATTATGTGACAGACATTTCATCCCATGTCAGTTTGGCCTCATCCTGGGCCGGATTATCCAGCACACACTCTGACCACAGGCCCAGGGGCCACGCACAGCTGGGCTCCATCCAAGAGACAGGAAACAAACCAACACAATAATAAAAAGCACCATGTGATCTTCTTACATCTTCAAGACAAACATAGTAAAAACATGAGCATATTTGTTTCCTGATAAAATGATGTGACAGGTAGAACAGAGTAAAGTGGTGGTGTTACAGCCTTTCTCCCCTCTGCTGCCGAGGCTGTTAGTCTCTCCCAAACTCAGCTACAGGACTTCCAAATGAATGAAAGCAGCAGAAGTGGCTTTACAAATGAAAGAGGAAGAGGAGAAGAAGAGGAGAGGGAAACATCACACTTCCATTAAAGTTGGTGAGGAAATGTTGAGCAGGATGAGCTGCTGGCTAATCTGGAGGCTGTAGCAGCAGCTCACAGTCACAGTGGGTTTCCACTCATGAAAAAGCTCTGGCTGCTTCATTTCTCATCTCATATCAGAGACTTTAATGCTTCACTGAAGCTGTACTGTGATGCTTCCATATTCCAGTGAGGCCTCCATAATGATTTCAGCTGTTCTGTACACACACTGTGTGCCCTGTATGGCTCAAAGTCTCTGCAGCCTGTTTTTATCTGCTATCATCAGATCTTCATCATCCTCATTCACATCCCTCACACACTCTACAGCCTCATCAGCACTGACTTCATCTTCACTGACTGATGGAGCACAACATGAACCTGTGGAGGCTGAAACACTGTCCTGTCAAACATCTCCCCGTCACCACTCCACTTCTGTCAGCCTTTAAATGAACCCTGCTCAAGTCTGTCACTTCTGTTTGGAGCCAAAAGAGGTTAAGATTACGCCACTACATTCTTGTCTAGAAAATATTAAAGTGTATTTGGTGACACACAAAAAAGGGTAAAAGTATAGTTTGGGTCCACACATGTCCAAACCCTGGTGTGTAGGCCTACTTAGTATTGAGAAAAGCCCACTAAAAGAACGCCCACCAGACCAAAGCAATGGTTTTGACTTGGTCAGCATTAACCCCGCCCCCTGACTTTGATGGGTGAAGCTGACAAATAAAATGTATTTATGAACAACGATGCAGGGCCAGGAGTAGCAACGTGAATTAAATAAATACATCATTAAATAATTCATTAAATGTGTCAGTAAAATAATTAAAATAGAAAACAAACCAACAAAATATGTAATTAACTAATTTGAATTGTACATAAATACATAATGAATTATTTTAAATGAAATTAACTGATAATTAATTATCAATATATTTTTTTTAAATTAATTATGTACATTTTTAATTAATCACTGAAATAAATAATTCATTAGTGATGTATTTATTTAATACACCATAAAATTATTGCTAGTTTAATCAAAATAAATTTAAGACATCAATATTAAAGGTTAAATTATGATAATGAATACATGCAACTATAACTGATGATGTAAGAATTTGGATTTTTTAAGCTAAAGCGAAGGTGCTGACTCACTTGGCATGTTAGGCTACGTTCACTCTGCAGGTCTTAATGCTCAATTCCGATTTTTTGATCAAATCCGATTTTTTTATCTGCTCGTTCACACTACAAATAAAATGCGACAGCAAACGCGCTCTAGTGTGAACGCTCAAAGCGGCCCGCATGCGCAAAAGAAGACTTCACACACAACGTGCTCTGTTTAGACCCAGAGCAAACAATATTGTTTGACAGATGGCCCTTAATATAAAGACTTCGGACTTTACGTTTCCCAATTTTTGCTTTAAGTTATTTTGTTATTTACATAATAATGTAGATAACCTAATAATGATCCTTATTGCTGTTTTAGAGGAGCGGTGCTTCAAAGGATAGCTGCAGATTTCTGTCAGAATCTGCAGATTATACAGTACAAATAAAAAGTTCACGTTTCTCCAACGCTGTCTTCCCAACAGTTTCACTGACATCTACACGGGATGGCCAGGAAGCGTTTGCGATGTCTTATCGGGCGCTGATAATTGCCGTCTGTCTTGTGTTGGTGACGTAAAAGACGGATTTAATGCGACTTGACCATTCAAACAGCAGTCGCTTTCTAAAACATCGGATATGTATCGGATTCAGTACCACATACGAAAGTGACCCAGATCGGATTTGAAAATATCGGATTTACGCCGTTCACACTGTCATAGCATGATCGGATATGGGTCGCATAGGGTCAAAAAAATCGGATTTGATGCGCTTTCGCCTGCAGTGTGAACGTAGCCTTACTCTCAAATCCTCCCTAATAACAAGAACATAATTACACTTTAGCCACAAGAGGGCAGCAGCATTAAGTCGCATGTATATAAAGGTACAGTGATTATATTACAGTGATTTTGACAAAAACAAAACAGAAGTTCATGGCAGTGTGTTTTTCATAACATACCAACCAAATTAAATAATAAAAACTTCATAACTTACAGAACTTTTTTAGAGACTTTGACCACTGGCAGCAGCCTCAGAAGAGCCTCCTCTGAAGCAGAGTATTTATTCAGGTCAAACACGTCCAGATCTTTTTCTGATGACAGTAAGATGAAGACCAGAGCTGACCACTGAGCAGGAGACAGTTTATCTGTGGAGAGATGTCCTGATCTCAGGGACTGTTGGATCTCCTCCAGTAGAGAACGATCATTCAGTTCATTCAGACAGTGAAACAGATTGATGCTTTTCTCTGCAGACAGATTCTCACTGAGCTTCTCCTTGATGTACTGAACTGCTTCTTGATTGGTCTTTGAGCTACTTCCTGTTTGTGTCATGAGGCCTTGCAAACGAGTTTGATTAGTCTTCAGACCCAAGAGAAAACGAAGGAACAAGTCCAGGTGTCCATTGGGGCTCTGTAAGGCCTTGTCCACAGCACACTGGTAGAAGTATTTCTCTGTCTCAGAGCTTGTTTGTTGTTCTTCCAGCAGATTGAGTCCAGAGTTGATGAAGGTCAGGTGGACATGAAGAGCAGCCAGAAACTCCTGAACACTGAGATGAACAAAGCAGAACACCTTGTTCTGGTACAGTTGTTTCTCCTCTTTAAAGATCTGTGTGAACACTCCTGAGTACACTGAGGCTGCTCTGATATCGATGCCACACTCTGTCAGGTCTGGTTCATAGAAGATCAGGTTCCTTTCTGCAGCTGATCAAAAGCCAGTTTTCCCAGTGACTCAATCATCTTCCTGCTCTCTGGACTCCAGTGTGGATCTGTCTCAGCTCCTCCATCATATTTGATCCTCTTCACTTTGGCCTGAACCACCAGGAAGTGGATGTACATCTCAGTCAGGGTCTTGGGCAGCTCTCCTCCCTCTCTGGTTTCCAGCACATCCTCCAGAACTGTAGCAGTGATCCAGCAGAAGACTGGGATGTGACACATGATGTGGAGGCTTCGAGCTTTCTTGATGTGGGAGATGATCCTGCTGGCCTGCTTCTTATCTCTGAATCTCTTCCTGAAGTACTCCCCCTTCTGTGGGTCAGTGAACCCTCTGACCTCTGTCACCATGTCGACACACTGAGGAGGGATCTGATTGGCTGCTGCAGGTCGTGTTGTTATCCAAAGGCGAGCAGAAGGGAGCAGGTTCCCTCTGATGAGGTTTGTCAGCAGCTCATCCAATGAGGTGGACTTTCTTGTTTCAGTCAGGATTTTAGTTTGTTGAAGTCCAAATGAAGTCGACACTCATCCAGACCATCAAGTATGAACACAACCTGGAAGTCTTCAAGCCTGCAGATTCCTGATTCGTTAGTTTGATTAAAGAAGTGATGAACAAGTTCCACCAAGCTGAACTTTTCCTCTTTCAGCACATTCAGCTCTCTGAAAGTGAATGGAAATATGAACTGGATGTCCTGGTTGGCTTTGTCTTCAGCCCAGTCCAGGCTGTATTTCTGTGTTAAGACTGTTTTCCCAATGCCAGCCACTCCCTTTGTCAGCACTGTTCTGATTGGTTCGTCTCTTCCTGGTGAGGCTTTAAAGATGTCTTCTTGTCTGATTGTTGTTTCTGGTCTGTCTGGTTTCCTGGATGCTGTTTCAATCTGTCTGACCTCATGTTCATCATTGACCTCTGCAGTCCCTCCCTCTGTGATGTAGAGCTCTGTGTAGATCTGATTCAGGAGGGTTGGGCTTCCTGCTTTAGCGATGCCCTCAAACACACACTGGAACTTCTTCTTCAGTTGGGCTTTAAGTTCACGTTTACAGAGTGGAGCAAATATTTCTGAAGGTAAGAAATTCAGAAAAAAATATTATATAATAAATATCATAGCCTTTCAGTACCCTGAAAGGATGAATGTCTATTGGTCCATTTCTTGAGCTATTAGGAAAGATCAATATTCAGTCTTTAGAGAAATTCTCTTACTGCTCTGCAGATGGTCAGCCATCTCATGCTGCTTAAGTCTCCTCAAGAAGTGGAGTGTGATCTTCAGAAATGCTTCTCTGCAGCTCTTTCTTTCATCTTCATCCTCTCCTTCAAACATCTCCTCATCCTCCATCTGGCTCTTTAAAGTTTCTGGGTGATCTGGACTCAGAAGCTTCTGGATCTTCTTCAGCTCGTTCTTCACAAACATGGTGATGTTGTCCTCCAGCCGCTGGAAAAGAAGACTATATGAATTACCCAGTGGTAAATGGACTGGTTCATATATAGCTCTCTTTGATACTCTGTGCACACAAAGCATTTTATACAACATGCCTCATTCAACCAAGCACATTGTTCTATGCTTAAATACTTTCTTTCACACTCTGATGGATGCATCAGAGGGCAGCTTGGGTTTAGTACGTTACCCAGTACATTTGCCAGCCAGGGTTTGATTCACAAACCTTCTGACTAGTAGCTGACCTGCTCCCCTCCTGAGCTACAGTCACCCCAATCTGACTGAAATCATGGAGCCCAAACTCTGATTTATGTTGGACACAATGACAATCCTCTAGTCCACAAAGTGCAGCATAGAGGTGACTGAAAAGAACAAATGTAAACGTAGTACTACAAACCATAACCACAGAGTCCAGGTGTGTTTGATGCTGCTGTGCAGACTGACCAGTGGAAACCTCTGCTCTCTGCTGGTCCACTCTGTGGAGGAGTAATGTATAATTAGCTCATGTTATGTCTGTCCACACACAGACACAAGCTAAAGGTCCATGAAGTGATGTTTGGATGGGTTCAGTCAATCAGATGACTGTCATGGTGAAGCTTTGCTAGTCCTGCTGATCCCACTGAGAATTAACAACTCAGTTTCCAGATGTCTGTAGTTTTCTGCTCAGTTTCTTTAGTCCCAACAGCTCTTACCATCTCCTGCATAAAGCTTTCCCTCCATGCTCAGATGCCCTGGAACAAGGTGCTCTCTTTATATCAGTGACTGGTTTAAAGGGACAACTTGCAGTGCTCGCCAAACTTTGTGTCAGCAAAAGTAGTTCTAATGTTTCTTACATTTATTACATTTTTACATTTTTACACACACAAATCAATGAACGCAAAAACATGAACTTTCCAGATATTTTGTTTCACAATGTTACAAAACTCAGTTCACAACTACACAGTCAGATTTACAAGTACAAAATATTTATGACCACAGTTTGAGCCGATGTATGTCCCGAGTCTGTGGACTCAGTAGTTTTGTTTTGATTGTTATTGTCTTTTGTTACAATTTCATTCTGATTAAGATTTTCTACTTCTGAGGTTTTGGTTTCTGTGTTCCCTCTGTACTGTGTTAGTATTGTGTCTCTGTGTTCACTTCCTGTTTTATTTTGACAGTGCCATGTCCTATGTTAGTGTGTCTACTTTTGCTTCCCCTTGTCTGGTTATGTCCAATGAATCCTGCTGTGTCTCCCTTTTCTCATTCCCTGATGGCTCTTTTGTGTATATGAGCCCTTTGTTTTCTCCTGCTTGTTGCTGGTTCGTCTGTGTTGTCTCCCCGTGCCTCCGTTTAAGGTTTCAGGTTAGTTTTGTAGTTTTTTCAGTAGAGGTTATCTTAGCTTCTGCACAGGCCCATCTCCACTGCACTTCACCGTTTCAATAAAGCTCACTCACTTCACAGCAGTGTCGGCATCTTGGGTCCTTTATTAAATTCAACATGGCTCGCCCCGCTAGCCGTGACATAAGATGTGAAAACAATATCCAAAAAACACGAGAGACAAACAGGGAATAGTTTTAAGGTGCAGGGCCAACAAACTGAGTCTAGCCATGAACTCAGAGTTGATTGAATTAGCATTTTGAATTGGCTGATCTGAGTTACTTCAATCAAGTCTATGTTCACTTTGAGTTAAGATTATACGTGATTGATGGAAAAGAAAAAAGCCATCATCAGCAACTGATTCT
This sequence comes from Mchenga conophoros, assembly GCF_057382185.1. NCBI lineage: Eukaryota > Metazoa > Chordata > Actinopteri > Cichliformes > Cichlidae > Mchenga > Mchenga conophoros. Next base: position 84,566,820 of record NC_140528.1, on the reverse strand, counting down.
GATTTAGCAGGTTTACAAATCTAAACGGTACCCATCCCTAGCTGGCTGTAGTTAAACCTTTACTTAAAAAGCATCCCTAGACCCAGCTGTCTTAGCTAATTATAGGCCGATCTCCAACCTGACAATCCTTGAAAGAGTAGTTGGGGGGAGACAATCAGAGGGGCAGTGTGATGATCTTAGGTTACAAACTACTGCAGTCAAGTCATTAAGGGAGACGGGATCAAACTGCTCTAAGACAGCTGAGCACACAGGAGAAAGACTCGGATCTGAGGCAGCAGTCGGCGAGACAAGAGCCCTAATAGATAGAAGCTTGTTGTTAAAAAATGCTAAAAAGAGTGACGCTGAAAAACTAGTTCATGCATTTATTACTTCCAGGCTGGACGACTGTAATTCATTATTATCAGGATGTCCTAAAAACTCAGTGAAAAGCCTTCAGCTAATCCAAAATGCTGCAGCAAGAGTCCTGACAGGGACTAGAAAGAGAGAGCAGATTTCTCCTGTTTTGGCTTCCCTTCATTGGCTGCTCCTCACATACAAGGTCTTAAATAATCAGGCCCCATCTTATCTTAATGCTGCACCACAACACCTGATCTCTGGTTTCCTCACCTCTTCAATCCCACTTTAATACTTGACTAAACTCATTTTCCTGTTTAGGTGTTGAGGCAAAGCCGCCCATCTACAATGCAGGCAACAGCAAACGGAGCTATTTTTGATTCCCTTTGGGTTTTTTCTACTTTTGTGCTACAAAATGTTCAAGCTGATTAAATTCATTAGAATAAAAGTTCAGATAATTTTCTCATATTAATGTTGGAGGTAGAAATTCAGGTAACTTTGCACAAAAACTGGCAGAAATTTCCTTCAAAGATGGCGTTTTTACTTTAATACTGTGAGTACATTTCAGAGCCTGTACTCTTTTACCTTTACTTGAGTAAAGAAGTTGAATCATTATTTCAGCTTTAAGAGGGTATTTTAACACAAACATCAGTCCTTCTACTTAAGTATGTTTGACACTTTGTTTAATCATTATTTTTAATGATCAAATATAATTATGTTTGTTATTTGTGGATTTTAAATGTCCTTGACAGAGACAGATGATGATCATTATCCTGCACTGTGCTCTCAGGTTTGGTCGAGCTAGCACAAAGAATGGCTATGTTGAACTTCCTCCTGGGATCTACACTAAGAAGTGAGTCCAACATTAGCAGGGTCTCTTTCCTTTATCTGATTCACTTTAGCATTCACAGTCACGTGAAGCTTGTTATTAACTCGATAAGTCAACCCAGGGTTTCAGCTGAGCGCTCACATGAAACACATGGTGTTGGCAGCATCTGATCAATCATATTCATGGAGACGTGTATCAGCAACAGAGCAGCTGAGTTTGCAGAAGGAAGTCAAACTAAACCACAGGAACAATATGAGGAGATTACACACATAATAAAATACTAGCAGTAACACAGCTGCTGCAGACAAATCAGTCGTGTGATCGTGTGTGAGAGGAGAAGGACTGTAAAGGAGTTTGGTGTTAAAAGCTCTGTATGAATGTGGGAGACTTTGAAGGGCTTTAAAAAGGCCAATATAAAATAAAAGGCAGCAAAATTGCTGAATGTGAAAGTCACCAGACTTATCAGACCTCTGTGATTAAGACCTGTAAGAACACCTGTTTGTACTTGTTGGCATTATATCAAACACACACGTATATTAAGCCTTTGTTTGAACTCTGGTTGAATTTGTTACTTTCAGACTGTGAAACATCACAGAGGCTGCAGCTGCAGATCTTTTATTCACCTGGAAATTTACTTTAAATGTTAGATGGAAAATGTATTGCTCAGTTTAACCAAAGTAAGAACAATAATCCATAAACCTTCATAAAGACAAACATCTCCCAGAACATTGAGCTGCTGAAGTGTCACTGAAGGGAAAAACTATTTGTCCTCCTCCATCCAGCAACACCTGAAACACCTGAGTGGAAGCTCCTCCCTACACTGTGTTTGAAGCAAAGCACAAAGGAGACACCTGCTGGAGCAGCTGGAGTCCTACAGACACTCAGCCTCTTCACTACACAAACACCTCCTACAACATCCACTCTTTCCACTCTGACTGCTGTGTTTGTGGAAACACTCCAACACACACCGCTTCACATACCAACATAGAAATGTGTGAAAAAGAGCTGAGCTGATATTAAACATGAGGATTTATTCAGAAATACAGAGTCAGGAACAACATCTAGACACACATTACCTCTCAGCAGCAGAAGAACAGCCTTTAAAGTTTATATCAGCATCCTTCGACACGTTGCTCTTTAAGGAAACACAGCTGGGTTCAGGTCCAGGAGATTCTGGCCTCTTATTGATCCTAAAAGAAAAAGAATAAATGTAACAGCTTCATGAGACAGGAAGGAAAAACTGGAAATATTAAATTAAAGACATGATGAACAATCTCATAAAAATAATGTACTTACTCTTTGTCACATAACAGTCTTTTGTTAAATTTTACACTAACACCCTTCGACCTGTTGCTCTTTAAAGAAACACAGCTGGGTTCAGGTCCAGGTTCTGGATTAGTTTCAGGGTTATGTCCAGCTGAGCCTGGTACGCCCCACAGCTCTGGGCTTTAAAACAACACACACAGAGGTATGAGTGTGAATAATGATGGAGCAGTGATGTGAGTGCTGAGCTGTGACATGGAGAAGAGTCATGGACAGTTAGAGATGGTCGTCTCACCTCTGAGCTTTGGTCTGGCTCTCATGTTCCCCACACAGAGTGCTTTTAGAGGGAGGGACTCCCTCCTCTCTGTCCTCACACTGATCCATGCTGCTCAGTTCACATCAGCTCACACACACTTTCTACCTTCACCTGCAGAGGAAACACAAATCATTCATGTGCACATCAACTGAGAGCTGCAGAGGTCGTGTCTGATGTGTTGGACTAACATCCATCTGAGACACAGCTTTCATCAGTTCACTACAAAAAGTGTCACAGAGCCCAGTTCAGCCTCCAAATCCTCCATTACTGTAGTCCTACAAAGCAGCAGGTCAAACACGGCTGCAGAGAGCAGCTTTATGTCAGTAACCATGTCCAGGACCGAGCTGACTGCTTGCAGAGTTCATACTCTAACTGCTAGCTGCTCTGCTAGCTAAGCTAACTCAGTAACAGTGACTCTGACAGCAGTTACTGTGGAACAGCGGCCGAGCTCAGGACACATTCAGCGTGTTTAGTCTGAGTCCTGGACTCTGATTCAATGGATTCAATCCAGCTCAGAGTTTCATGTGTTCATCAGAATAAAATACATGTACTAATATAACAGAAGTAATGCTCTGAATGCAGGACTGTAATGGAGGATAAATAAGGTTTTTACAGCCTGAAAGAAACATTCAGTTCATATATTTGTAGACAGTGAAGCAGTTTTTAATACTGCAGCTGTTTCCTTCACCTGTGTGTGTGTGAGCCACACCTTCATGTGCTGCTGTAGAAATATGTGGTCTGACTGCTCAGACTGAGTCTAGGAGGAAAGTTCACACACTGGAGAAAGTTTTGTTCCTAACTTTGTCAGAGTTCGGCTCCAAAGACAAAGAAGACGGAGCTCACAGTCTGTAGATGGTCCTCAGTGTGTGTGTGAAGCACACAGGAGTGTGTTTATGTCAGCAAATCAGTGTGTGTGAAGAGTCTGGGGGAGTGTGTGAATGAGACTAAACACTGAAACCAACAGTCTAAGAAAAGCGTCTGGATTTCTTTAAGTTTAACTTAAAGAAATCCAGACGCTTTTCTTTTTGTCTCCATAATGTCTCCATAATGCTGCAATGTTATCTGTCCATCAGCAGACAGATGTTCAGTCTTACTTTGTACACAGCTGCTCTGACTGGCTGTCTGCAGTCCAGCTCTGCTTCTGGATCTTTCTCCACACTGTGCAGAAGCTCTGATGGTGACACAGAAAAGTCACAGTGGAGATACTTCTGTCCACCTTTGATTAGACTCATTATAAAAAGGAAACAAAGTTTGAACACAGTCATGTTTCCAGTTCACTGACTTACATTTATTCCATGGACACTCACTCTAACCTGAAGCACAGCTACAACCCAACATTGTTGAGGCCTCATCTCCTCCTTTCCTGACTGTAGAGGTTAAATATGCAACAACCGACAAATAAAAGAATTTGGTTCATTTCAAAGAAATTCACACGGTGACCAAGTAAAGTAACCGTAGTAAAGGAGACAACATCCCGTTGATGGTGGGATTATTTGAAAGATTTGCTTTAGTCATGTCACCAAATGCAGTTGAACCACCCGTGGATCCATGTTTGACCATTCTACCACTCTGAGCTCTGCTTTTGAATCATTTTATTATTATCATCATTCATTTATTCATTCTTTGGAGGGGGGCTATTTCCTAATGCCGCCCTAATAAGGTGATGTTCAAGGGGAAATATAACAGAAACTCTTTAAGTGTTATTCATTAATAAATTAACAGATAAACTGTGAAGAAGAAAAAACTGAGATTTAAAGGAGAGAGTGAGAAACTTGATCATCCATCCTCATAATACATGTTTATCAGTATCTGCTGTGACCATACTGCAGTAATAACTACAAGTCTACATTTCTGTGACTGTTGATCAATCACAGCACGAATCTGAGCTCATCTCTGCACACAGAGCAGCTTCAGCTCTGGGATAAACTGCTCGCTTCATGTCCTTCTCAGCTCACAGACACTCATCCTGATATTTTCCTTTAACATTTGATGGTATCTGGAATAGTTGGCAGCAATAAGGATGATTTTCTGTAAAATAATATTGATATGAGCCGTGAATTATTCGTAGATGAGCGTTAGATTAGTTTGATGGGTTAACTCAGAGAGCTGAAGATATGGTGGACATGCTGACCTCGCTCCGTGGTGTACAGGGCCCGTTTACCCTCATGATTAATATTCACAATAAAAAAATGAGGCGAACATCATGAAGTCTGTGTGTGTTTCATAGTGTCGAACCACCTTTGTACAGTTAAACCTAACAGTTACTACATGACGGAAACACCAACGTTATTTCTTTTATGTGTTTATCAGGTCACGCTGATTATTGAACAAAAACCCAAACATCAGATGTTAATCGAATCTTTTTGCTCTCTCTCCTCCTTAAACATGTTTTTAATGTTAGTTAATTCAGAATTGGCGACTGGAACACGTATGACACATACGAACATCAGGAAATAAAAACACGATAAATATAACCTCTGTAAATGAAGTCAGTGTGCAGCGGGGGTTATTACAGCTGTGTACCGGCCTGCGCTTTGTCGGTGGTAATAGCAGCTCGATTGCTTGCGAGGCGAGCGGGTCTGTCCCACCTTTGCCGTGAGACTGGGCTGGGCAGACATCTCCGAAATCATCGAAGCACTTTTGCAAAAAAGCTGTATCTTGACCAACCGACCAGACATCTGAAGATTAAACCGCTACATTCTCGGCTAAAAATATTAAAACGGTATTTGGTGAGACACAAACTGTCATGGTCCCCGTGTCTGCCCGGCTGACTCAGGTTGGCTACATATGTTTCTTGTTTACATCTACCTCTCTCACGCTAGCTGTGTCTCGCCAGGGCGGAGCTCATTGCGGGCTCCCGCCCCTGGCCCTTGCACCTGAAGTTAATCACACATCTGTGGCTCATCGCCTAAACTCATCCACTACTTAAGGCAGAGGCTGGAAACATCTCGTCGCTGGACTATTGAGTAACCTCGGTAGTAAGCTCCGGAGTACTAGTCTCTTGTTGCCTTTTCGTATCGCTGACCCTTTGGATTAATCACTTGTTGTCTGTAAACAGGAATTCCGTTTCCTGGAACCCTTGGTGTGCTGTGTTTTTTATGAAGTCCCTCGTGTGTGAAGAGCTCCTTTCCCGGATTCCCTGTGCCCTGGATTTCCCCTGCCATCTCACTTGTATATATTTGCACCTGGTGTTGTATAGTAAAAAACTGAACTGTATTCTAGCTGCCTTGTCTGCGCTTGAGTCCATCCCACACACAAACACAAACAGGGTTTTTCAAAGTTCAGTTCTGTTAGTTTCCACATGGCAGTTGTTGGTGTGCAGTAACGCCTTCTAAAAACAATGGCCACCAGGCCAAAGCAATGGTTCTGACTCGATCAGCGTTAACCCCGCCCCCTGGGTTTGATGGGTGAGGTTGACACATAAAATAAATTTATGGTGAGACCTGAAGGAGGTCAACTGTGCCAAAATGAATGAATTAAATACACCATTAAATAATTATTTAAATGTGGCAATAATTAATTAAAACGTGAAATAATTAATTAATTAATTAAATGTGTCAAAAAATGTTTATTTAATTATTTATTTCCCATTTTAATTAATTATTTCAAATTTTAATTAATTATTGTCACATTTAATTTATTATTCAATGGTGCATTTAATTAATTCATTATGGCACTCCTGGCGTTCCATACTGTGGTTGGGTCGACTTTACTATATAGATGTTTCACATGTTTCCATCTCAGCAGCCCCGTTGACAGATCACAGTATTATTACTTTTAAACTTAACCCTGAAAATAAAACGCAGTTTAAAAAAGATTACTGGAAATTAAATGCAGATCTATTAATTGATGACGGGTATGTTAAGATAGTTAAAGAGCTCCTCCATAACATTTACAACAACGTAACAATTGGCAATTACATACATAGATGGGAATTTTTTCATTTAAAGTTAGAGAATTTTCAATTACGTTTAGTAAAATGAAAAGTAGACAACAGAAGGAATTTGAAAGTAAATTACTTTACAATATAAATAACTATTGTAATAGACATTTTATGTCAGAGGCTGATAAGAAATCCCTGTTGTCTTTACTCAATTAGATGATCTATACAAGAAAAGGCTCATGGAGCTTACATTAGAGCTCGTGCAAAATGGATAGAAGAAGCTGAAAAAGTGCTTCATATTTCTACAATTTGGAGAAACAGAGGCAAGAAAAGAAATCTATTAATACATTAATCATAAATGGGGAGGAATGCACAAATCATAAGACTATAGCGGAAGAAAAACATAAATTTTACTCAAATTTATACTCCTCAAAATATTTAATTGCTGATTCATTAACTTTTTGTGATCAGATTGAACCTTATACTCCAAAAATTGATTCTGCATTCAGAGAAATTTGTGATTCTGATATATCACTGGATGACTGAGATCAAGCCTTAAACAAACTGAAAATGACAAAGCTCCTGGTCAGGATGGCTTGACTGCAATCTTTTATAAATTCTTCTGGAAAGAAATAAGAATTTTTCTTCAAAACTATTACTGAAATCATTAGTAATGAAATGTTAGCAACGACAATGAAACAGGGTCTTATCTCCCTTATTCCCAAACCTGGTAAAGATAAAAGACTAATCGATAATCTACGACCAATAATATTAGATTGGTTGTAGATCTACTGGATTCTAATCACTTAATTGAAGATGATGGTGTGATTCTTTTTTTAGACTTTTATAAGGCATTTGATACGGTCGAACATCCTTTTATTTTAAAAGCTCTACCCTATTTTGGTTTTGGTAAACAAAACTTCATAGATTTAATTTCTTTATTATACTCTGACTCAATAGTTCTGTTTCTTTACCTTTTGGAACATCTAAACGCTTTAATGTTAGACGAGGAATCGTCAGTTTTTATAGAACATGAATGAAATTTCACTTTTCTCAAAGGCTTCTGGTTTGTACCTGAATATTAGAAAATGCAAATTATTAACTATTCATGATTGTGACCTAGTAGCTCTCTTAACATAGCTGTTAAAACTGACATTAAATATTTGGGGTATTATAATGTCAAAGAACACAAATAATAGAGAAAATCTACATTTTGAGCAAATTACCCAGAAATCAAAAAGATTACAGGCTACAAAGACACCTCTCCATCTTTGGACGTGTCTTGCTTACTAAAACAGAAGGTATCTCTGGATTGATTTATCCATCACAATGTTTATATGTTTCCAATAGTCTAATCAATAATATAAATCAAATTAATTTCAATTACATTTGGAGAAACAAGCAACATTATGTTAGGAAGAATGATATAGTGAAGTCATTTGAAGAAGGAGGTTTGAATGCGATTGATTTTGAAGCAATGATGGTTCCATCAAACTCAAATGGTTGCAATCTTTCATAATAATTCAAACGTTATTTGGTTTTATTTTCCCAAAGTAATTTTGGAGAAGCTGGGTGGCATTGAATTTCTTATAAAGTGCGACTTTGAAATTTCCAAATTAAATTATCCAATTTTCACAAACAGGTTCTCCAGTACTGGAAAATGATACACAAGCATATTTTTTCTCCACATACAAATTCGATTTGGAACAACAGATGTATACGATAAAAGAAAATCCATCTTTTATAAGGATTGGATGGATCATGGCATTTGGACGGTTTTACACCTTTTAGACAATGACGGAAATGTGTTAACATATAACAAACTCATAGATAATTATGGCATATCATGTACTCAGAGTAAATTCATTAAAGTTGTGAAAGCCATTCCCCCTGCAATGATTCAGATGTCTTCCCCCGACTGAACAACAACCCCGTCAACAACATGCTGAGCTGTGACTCTTCTTCCCTCTAAAGTCCTGGTGTTAACACTCACCCTGCATCAGCTTCACCTTTTTTTAATTGTTTTTACTTTTCAAACCGACGGATCATTTGAAGCCAACCATCCAAAAAACTGCTTCAGCTGTGTTTGATGTTTATGCTACAGCCTGTTTACCAATATAATCAATATCAGATATCAGAGCAACAGAAACCTCGGTGATCAGGACGCTGGGACTGAGAACAGGAAGTGGCTCAAACGTCACAGTTTCATAACGTCACCCTGAACTCCACTCACGGAGTTTCTGTCGCCATTGTAGTTTTTAAAGTCCCGTGATAAAGGCGGGTCTTTCTGTGAATCCGCACGCTCATTGGCTAATAGCTCGAGATTGACACATCATTATCCAATGAGCGTGCGGGAACTTCCGACATAAAGTTGTTTCCTTTGAAAAACCAAAGTCTGATTATTTTTGCCTCCACTGACGGAGCCTGTTGTTCCCGCCACAGAGACACAGTAATGTCAGAGCGGTGTTAACACTCACCCTGCCTCAGCACAGCTCTCACTCTCCTCCTGCTCTCTCACACTAAACGGAGGCTCAGCTAAACTCACTTCCTCTCTACTTACAGGAAACCAGCGCTCAGAGGAGCCGACCGGCCTCACATTTCACCCACAGACACGAACAGCGTGGAATTATTTTATGTCATAAGAAGAAACATATTCACGTAAACACTCACCTGCCTCAGCTCCACCTTCCTCCTCCTGCTTTCACTTTCACTGCTGCTCCCTAAACACAGAGGATGCTGGGACTTGTAGTTGTTTCCTTCCGGTGCGGTCTTCCTCTTTGTTTGTTTGTGTTTGTGTTCAAGTTATTTCGATCATGTAAACATCAACATTAATTACAACAATTAATTACAGCAAAAACCATCATTATAATTATCTTGATTGATATTGTAATCTCAGTTTTCAACACAATTGTTCATTAACTTAAACAATGTTACAAGATAAATATATATTCTTAGTGCTTATTTTCTGGATAGATTGTTTTATGTATTTTAATAAGAGAGGCCTTTATAAACCAATCGCAGTGTGTGTCTGGCAGGAAGTGAAGCAGGAAGTCTGAATATAGCTTGTGAGCTTGTGAGAGACATTTCAAAATGAAAACAGAGGAATTAGAGAATGAAAGTGCAAAGTAATAGTAATGAAAATGATATTAAATAAATGTCTTAGTGTGTTAATACAGGTGCCCATGGACTTGCTCAACCTCCTGGAAGAATACAGCAGAAAAATGATAGATTAACAGAATTGGGACGAAAACAGGCTTTGATTTAAAATGTCCACAGCTTCACCTCTCATCCTGTCCTTATCCTGAGAAGCTTAAAGGACAGTTAATCTCCTGATGAAGACAGAAGACAGACAGAACAACACCGTGGACTTGAAGAATTAACAGCAGGCAAAAAGACAGTGCACCTGACCTAAAACACTGAAGGGTCCAGCAGCATGTATGTTGATGGAAACATGCGCTCTGAATTACAAGCTGGAAAGTGTACCAGTGACATGACTGTGTGAAACCACTGGATGGGACTGTCTGAGTTCATATTTGCCATGCTGGGAGTTAAGCGCCAAGAAAGACTGAAAAGAGGAAGAGAGAAGAAGAAACAGCTGATGTGGGCCTGTGTTTGATTTGGGAGGCCACACAGGAAGTTGAGAGAAGAGGGGACGAGGACCGGTGAGAGGTGAAGGTTGGACGTGTTAAAGTGACAGCATAGGAAAGTTGGGTTGAACATTGAGGCTGAATTTGTGGGTTTAGAAACATCCAGAGCATCACAACAGAAAGGTAAATAAAAAAGTAAGAGAGATAAAGAAATAAATAAACTAATAATACATAAATGAATAGAAAAATAGAAAACACACATGTAGAAATTGTCACATGAGAAATTATTTTTGGAGAGAATCAGAAGTGAGACAGTTTGAATCCACAGTTCAGCGCAAAGATGCAGGAATTAAATCTGATTATAAAAACACATCGAGGCAACGAAGACCAGCTTACACTCAATATTAATATGAACACACAACATACACGCAATGAAGACATGCTTACACTCATGAATGTGAATACATGACATAAATGCTAAATGGTGTAGATTTAACACACTTAAAGGCTGAAGCTGAGGAATAACTCAGGAAGTTGCAGGACAATAGAGCGACTGTTGTGACAAGGAAAAAGAGACTGGGAGGACCAACCAGGGATTAGAAGCTTAAAGCAGGGTTTAAAATAGTGAATTAGAAGTGGTTTCCAGCTGATTGAGCAAAAGAAGTGACGACTGTAGAAATAAAAATAAAATAATAATAATTGAATTATGCAGCAATGTTTTGAATATGCATTTCTGTTGTCAGGGCAACTTCTCGAGATGTGACTCAATACAAATTAGTTGAATGAGTGGGGACAGAAAAAAAAGAAAAACTCAAGTTTCCTGTCTGAGACATGAGTGAAGTTTGCATTGAGAGAAATATATCTGTGACTGTGTGAGAAGAACTGTTTGGTAAAATATATGATAGCAGCCGCAGGACAATTAAATAAAGTCTGTGACTAAGTGCAGTCGTGCAGATTTGGAGAAGAAGTTTATAATTTAGTGATGACACATTGTTATAAAGTGTTTAGAAAGGGCTTAATGGGAATATTACTGTTGGGCAAACTGTGCGGCTTTAACAAGATTTTCTGTGTATTTAGCAGGTGAAACTCTGTCAGCTGACTTCAGACTGTCAGGAAGCTGAAGAACCTGAGGCCAACCACTGAAACATGATGTGGGCAAAATGAACAGAGGGAGTGATTTTAAAGGTGAACATTTAGGACTTACTGCAAATGTTACTATGTCAAAGTTACTGTGACTCAAACAGAGGAAATTCTGATTTTTTTATTTCCACACCCAGCATGTTTTGGGTGTTATATGCTATTAAATACTTTTAAATAAATTAAAAAGTATTTAATAGCATATAACACCCAAAATATGCTTCGGTTCACATTTAACTCCAGAAAATCATCAATCAAAACATGGATATTACCTGACCACAGATTCGTGGTGACGTCACTGCTCTTTTAACTGTTCGGTGTCTTTGTTTGTTTGCTGGTTGTAGAAATGGTTTATATGAGCTTTGAGCTGAGAGTCAGAGGTTTCTGTGGACACTGCTCATGTCGGCACTTATATTTCTGACCTTTTCTTATAACCGATTAAACATGATCTCCTCCCTTTTGCCCCCATTTTTGGTGGTGTAGGTACAAATGATCAGGCATGACACTCTCATAATAAATAAGATACTGCAAATAATTATTTCTGCATTTGTGCGATTGAAGTGAATTGAAAATGTGTATGAAATGACACTGTTTTAAAGATTTGGCCTAAATAATTTTGGAGTGAATGAGTCTAAACATGATGACCTAACTAGTGATACCCTGTCACACACACACACACACACACACACACACACACACACACACACACACACACACACACACACACACACACACACACACACACACAGCATGTTATGCCAGTTTCAGCTGAAACTATGTTTCAAACCATGTTCCGGGTTTTTAGTTCACCATTTATGAGGCTTCAAGAAGAAAATAAAAGACAGATCTGAATGTTTGAAAATGTTTTGGAAAGATTCTGTAAAGATGAGATGAAAAATACTCAAAGGATAAATTTAATTGGTTTATTATTTAGATAAGTTGAAAAAAGTTAAACAAGCAAGTAAATGAAGAAACAAGGTAAAATGAAGTAATAATGAAAAAAGTTAAACAAGTAAATGAAGAAACAAGGCAGAGGAGAGAAAAGCCCAACAATCCCCTCTGAGCAAGCAGTTGGCGACAGTGGGGAGGAAAAACTGCCTTTAAACGGGCAGGAACCTCCGGCAGAACCAGGCTCAGGAGGGGACAGTCAACGGCCGGGACTGGTTGGGGGGGTTAACAGAGGTGGAGCAAGACGAGGCTACATCAGGTGAGGAAGCAGTAGCGTCTCTCCTCCGGAACAAGTGGAACCATTTTTTCTTTTTTTTCATGCACTTTTCCACGAGCGCTTTTTTCTGCAGGATGAGATTTCTCAGCTCATCGATGGTTTCTGCGTTTTGTTCTTCAAGTTTCTCACATCTTTGTTCCACCTCTTCCAATGTTGCTTGTTGTTCTTCAAGCTTGTCTTTGAGTTGTTTGGATGTTGCCTCCTGTATCAGCTTGTCCTTGTGCATGTCTGCATTTCTCTGTTGGACCTCTTTGTGCTTGTCTTCTAACTGCTCGTTTCTTTTCTGGATTTCTTGGAGCGTGAGCTGCAGGTCTTCATGTATTTTGTCTTCTTGTTGTTTTTGCGCCTGCATTTGAGTGTTTTCACGCTTCAAGTTATTGAATTCCACCAAAATCCCCTTAACGAGCTCGGAGTTGTTTCTCGCTATCTGATCGATCCTTCTCTGCATCTGTGAGCAGCGTTTCTCCAGTTTGTCCTTTTCTTCTTCCACTTTAGTTGCTTTGTCCTCCAGCTGATTACAAAACTCTTGCAGTTTTAGATTTTTAGACTCAAAGTCCTGGACGATACGTTTTCCTTCTTTCAGTCTTTCCTGCTGTTGCTCTTTCTGTTGAAGAAGGTCTTTATTTTGGCGCAGTGTTTCATCCAGGCTTTCTTTCAGCATGCGGTATTTTTCCTGCATGCTCTTCAGTTCGTGCTGCATGTCTCGTTGCTTTTTGTCCTGCTCTTCCTTCTGTTGGAGGAATTCTTTCTTTTCTTCCACAGCTTCATGGAGCTGTCTTTGGAGGAGCCGATTTTTTCGGTCCATGTATTGGAGATCCCGTTGTATCTTATCAGTCATCGTTTTCTTGTCTTGGAGCTGGTTGGTCATTTCTTTTAGTTCTGCACTCTTTTGCCTGTTTTCTTTAATGAGGTGCACAATCTGCTCTCGGGTCTGAGCAAACTTGATTCCCCAGCCCTCATTAATAATTTTTATGTCCGGCTGGCACTGTTGTCTGTCTTCCAGCTCTTTATTTTGGGCTTCCATTCGTCTACATTTGTCCTCCAGTTGAAGTTTCTCTTCTTCAATTTGTTGCATTTTTTTCTGGAGAAGGTAGTTTTCCTTCCTACTCTCCTCTAACGCCCTTTGGAAGGATGAGACGCCATTTGGGGAAATTGGCCGGCCACGCCAGGAAGGAGAGGCGGCGTAATCTTTTTGAATTGGTTGTTTTTTCCTTGGAAACATGTTGGAGTTTCTATACGATGACTTTGAAGAGCTTGTGGTGAACGTTTTGTAGGCTGCAAACACAGATGCTGCTGAAACGAACTAAAACTTGCTGTTTCTCACCCCTACTTAAGGAAAAACATCAAAGGACTTAAGATTCTTAAGATCTATGACATCATCACTCCCTAAGCCAATGAGATTGTCACAAGACATTTTGGAATGGGGTTTTTTTTTTTAAACTGTTTTCAAACTTAACTTAAAATTTCAGTGTTTCCTGGTTGTGGACTATTGGTTAGTCCAGCCGATTAAGAAATTAATTGTCACAAACATCCCTAATATTATATAACAGACGACAGAAAACACGAGTTTTTTTTCTACTCAATAGAGGTATAATAAAAGTTTTTTTAATTATCCTACTTTTTATAAAAGAGAACATTTATTAAAGATTATGTATTTAATTAAAAAACTCTGTTCATCTAAAGCAAGGGTCAGCAACCTTTAAGACCCAAAGAGCCAAAGAGCCATAATTGGCCTATCTGGGGTTGAAAGGCTCGATAAATGCACGGCGTTTCGCCGGGTACACCGGCTTCCGCGAGTGTGACGCTTATTTTGAGCGATGAAAAAATAAGAAAATATAATTTTATTTGTATATTGCAAAATCACAATAATCTTCCAATTTAGAACTACAAGTTAAAAAAAGAACTAACATAAATAAAATACACTTCAGCTAATTTATTTTCACAAACCACGCGGAGCCGCACTATAAGGACTAAAGAGCCGCAGGTTGCCGACCCCTGATCTAAAGGGTTTAACAAAAAGGGGGAGCTTCCTGCTGGAAATTGAAATGTCCCCATGTCCCCACTGGGCGATCGTGGCTCAAGAGTTAGGAGTTCGCCTTGTAATCGAGCCCCGGCTTGGACAGTCTCGGTCGTTGTGTCCTTGGGCAAGACACTTCACCCGGCAAGACACTTCACCCGTTGCCTACTGGTGGTGGTCAGAGGGCCTGGTGGCGCCCCAGGGTGGCTGTAGCTACATCACCAGTGCGTGAATGTGTGCGTGAATGGGTGGATGACTGAGCTGTGGGTGCTTAACTAGTTAAAAAAACAAACAAACATCTGTCTCTTATTTTTTATGTCACACAGGAAAGAAGCTTCAATGTCTGATGAGAAGACATTAATTTGTTGGTGTTTGTGGTGTTTGGTGCAGTTTTCTTGTTCTCTGGCTTGTTGTTTATTTACAGTGGAGATGAAGATCTCTAACAAGTTGATTTGTTCACATTTGCACATTTTTAAGAGGAATGTGTTTTTTTGAGTTTGTACACTATATGCATGTAAGGCAACCGTTTCCTTTTTCTGTATTTTTGTGTGCTGCTCTTTTAACAAAAGGGGAACAAAAGACATTTAAATCGACCTCAGATGATTTGTTTAAATTTTTACAAGGTCTTACTGAGGTGATGCAAAGTGAAACATGCTTCTTTTTTGGTAATGTGCTGGAAAAGCTTGAAAATTGACCTTGAATGTGCTTAAAAAGTGCTTGAATTTGACCCTAAAAAATGTGTATGAACCCTGCATATATTGCAGTATTTACAGTTTATAGTAGGAATTTCATGGCAACAGCTAATCTTTATTTTGTTTACTGGGAAATGAAATGCTGCCAATTCACAAAGCTGTGCTTCAGCTGCACTTCCTGTTGTAGACTTGTGATGCACACAGGCTCTGTTCCAGCACTCAGCATGTTCTTCCTTATTTGCTCCACCAGGGGGAGCTCCTAAACTATGACATCTTGATAGGAGTGAACCAGGGAGAGGGGCTGAAGTTTGTGGACGACAGTGAGGACAACGACGGCATCTCAGCTGCGGCGTTCGACTACACCATCTCCAGCTTTGTTGACAACCTCTACGGCTACCCAGAGGGTGAGGACGCCACCTCTGTACACTGCCACTTTTTCAGTTATTCCATTTTACAGCCTCCTCTCACTTAACTGCATTTTGCAGCATCATCAGGTTTTGTCTCATTAGGAGCCGCGTTTGTTGATTTGTTCGTTTTTTTCTGTTTGCTGTATTCATTAAAATAAACGGATAATCGTCAAAATGACAAATGTGGACAATTATCAAAGCTTACATTACAATTCTGACAGCTTGAGTTCACATGAATTTTCAAAAGAATATAAAAAGCTGTGAAAGTGCTTTAAGCGTTTAAAACATGCGAGTAAAGAATGGAATCAGTAACATGTGAGCCAGTGAAGTGCATCAAACAAGACAAGCGTGCTAAAGAGAGCCACTCATCCACATCACGGCGTGTCTGCGCCTTAACCTTTGAGGCTCTGTGGGCAGTAATGCTATCATCCCCCAGGTAGTGGGCTCCCAATCTCAGTGTCGGTGTTTCTGACAGATCGGCCTGCGAACCCCTCACAGCCGGACCACAGTCACAGTACAGACATGTTTGGATAATGCAGTCATGCTTCCTCTCTGCTGCCTGTCACTCCTTCTGTTATCAGAAAGACTTTTTTTTCCTCTCTAGATTTCTCACTCGCTTCCTGGCTCTTGGTTCATCTCACCAACATTTGCTTTGGTTTCATATCTGTTGATCAGACCGATCTCTTAAAAAATGTCTTGCACTGCTGTTACTTTACTCTTAGCAGTTTTCACTTTTATCTTTCTTCCCCCTCCTTTTGTCCCCTCCTGTGCTTCTTCACCAGGCAAAGACATCCTGAGGGAGACCATTAAGTTCATGTACACAGGCTGGGCGGACAGGGACAACGGCGACATGCGGCGGAAGACTCTGTTGGCCCCGTTTACGGACCACCAGTGGGTGGCACCAGCTGTGGCCACTGCCAAACTCCATGCTGAGTTTCAGTCCCCAGTTTACTTTTACACGTTCTACCACCACTGCCACACCGAGACGCGGCCCGAGTGCCGACGCCGCGCACGGAGACGAGATACCTTACGTGTTCGGCGTACCGATGATCGGTGCCACGGACCTGCTCCCGTGCAACTTCTCCAAGAACGATGTGATGCTGAGCGCTGTGGTCATGACTTACTGGACTAACTTCGCAAAGACTGGGTAGGCCTCATGTCACAGTAGTGTAAACTGTACACGTTACTGTATGTTCTCTGATAGCCTTCTAGTCATCTTGAATACTTGAATCTAGGTTGCTAGTTTAATTCCCGTGTGGCTTTGAAGAATTGAACATACTGGTTCACCAAAAGCATCCAGATCCCAGAGCAGCCGGTTGGTCTTAGATAGTTTAAAGGTTGCACAGAGAATGGGCCTCCTGTCTGTATTCAGTGTATTGATGCCACATGTTACTTATAATGGAGACTGAATATAACTTTGAACTGAAACGTTTAACCTTTATGCTCCACCAGGGACCCCAACCTGCCCGTCCCTCAGGACACCAAGTTCATTCATACCAAGCCCAACCGCTTCGAGGAGGTCATCTGGACCAAGTTCAACTGGAAGGACAAGCAGTACCTTCACATCGGTTTGAAACCTCGTGTCAGAGACAACTACAGAGCTAACAAAGTGGCCTTTTGGCTGGAATTAGTCCCTCATCTTCACAGCCTGCACGACGTGCTCTTTCCCACCACTACGCGCTCCCCCGCAGGCCGTGACCCCGGCACCATGAGGCCCAGAAACAACGTTCCTCGAACCACTCGTCATCCTTACCCTACCTTCCCATCAGATCCTGAGCCCGAGGGCTCAGAGCGCCCGCCCCAGGACCTCTTTCCCGGAGACACCCGCGACTACTCCACCGAACTGAGCGTGACAGTTGCAGTTGGAGCGTCGCTCTTCTTCCTCAACATCCTGGCCTTCGCCGCCCTTTACTACAAGCGTGACAAGCGGCACGAGATACGCCGGCACCGGCTGTCCCCTCAGCGGGGCGGCCCCGCCAACGACCTGGCTCACAGGCAGGAGGAGGAGATCATGTCCCTGCAGATGAAGGACTGGGAGCACGACGCTCACCACGACATGGAGCCCCTGCGACCCCACGACATCCTGCGGCCCGCCTGCCCTCCCGACTACACCCTGGCGCTGCGCCGCGCCCCCGACAACGTGCCGCTGATGACGCCATACACCATCACCGTGATCCCCAGCACCATCACCAGCATGCAGCCTCTTCACGCCTTCAACACATTCCCCTCCACAGGCCACAACAACACCCTGCCCCACCCCCACTCCACCACCAGGGTATAGTAGGGACAGGCCCGACACAGCGCCACCTAGGGACCAGGAACACTGGCTCTGCTACCGCTCTGGAAGGGAGGCCTCTAGACGTGGGCCTTCGTTCTGTCCTCTTATTCTCTTCTTTCTCCAAAAGCAACTACACCTGCTGCGTCATGTGCTGTGAAACTTGGCAGCTCCCTCCACTGGTGGCATGTGGAGGTGCAACTGAAGTGTCCAGCAGCAGATGAGCAGTTTGGGGTGGGTGACTCAGATCTTTCAAAGATACTGTTTTCAAAGACGGTCTGCTGTTTCCAGGCTCAAGACCTCCAACATTTGTCAAAGGGACGAATGCTCTCTCGCTCCTCGCTGTTTTCTCTTTTTTACGTTGGCGTCATCTCTTTTTCCATCTCCTGTGTGTTATGTGCACATTATGCTTCTCTTTTCTACATCCGTGTTTTATTACTGCTCTCTTCCTCTCATTTGACACGCCTCCCTCCTGCTCTTCTCTAAAAATTCCCGATCTGCTGAGCAGTCTGGAGGCGGGAGGCGTACACTAAACATATAACTATGAAAACACTGATATCTTTCATTCGACCAGCATTTTTAGGTGCCAAGTAAGTACTGCTGTGTTTCATTTCTCATCGAGGGAGAAGAAAAACCAAAGAAAAATAGAGTATCGCTATTTACCGTCAACTAACAGAGTTCTGTCATGTTCTCATGACAAAGTGCCAAACTGGCCTCAGTCGTGATTTTCTTTCTTCCATCTTCTCTTTTTGTTGTTTTGTTTGAAGCATTTGTTTAATTGTTGTTTTTTATTGTGTGGAAAGAATTTTTCTGAAAATATAGATATAGAGAAATGATATTATATATAGTTCTATATAAAATGTGTACAAAGGAGAAAGTATATAAAAGGGTTTTCTCAGTGGGGGATCTATGCATGAATTATTTTTAAAGACGCGGGGAAAAGGACACTGTACCTGTCGATGCACGTTTCCCAAAATCTAAACGAGTCATATCGCTCCATGTTTGCTACTTTTGGTTTTTGGTTTTCTCCCGCAGAGTAAGAGCATCGCAGGAGCATCGCAGGAGCATCGCAGGAGCATCGCAGGAGCATCGCAGGAGCATCGCAGGAGCATTGCAGGAGCTCCTGAAGTCAAACGACGCCTCCCAGCACTCATTTATTAAAACGGAGTCGATGCCAAAAGTCTTAAACGTTAGAATCAAAGCAACAGCTGTGAACTCAGTCATGGTGTCATGTGCAGCCTCCATCTTACTGTCACTACTTTTTCATTTTAGGGTACGTGAGGTAAAGCGTCCGTCGATGTAGCTTGATTGTACAAAATTATTTTTCTACGTTATTAACAAAACAGAGCAGAGACTGATGCTGCTCCTGTCTGACCCCCTTATGTCTGCCACATGTGTATTCTGACTTCATATCATCACTGCTCCCTCCCTCCTCCTCTCTCCATCCTACACCGCCTTTGTTATTTAACACCGACCCCCCCCAAACTGATAATCAGACAAATTCCCAAACAGCTGACTTCACTGTGTCGACACCGTTCCTGACTATTTCTGACCTCAGCTCAGCTCTGCTATTATCCTCACATTAAGGGTTCGTTCACCTGCCTGCAGATGATCTGTGAGCTCGTCGGTTGTAAATGAAACTCTAAGCACACTGAGGGTAACCGGGAGGCGTTCAGGGCCTGCAGTGCAGAGCTGCAACATGAAAAAAAGGGATGGGGGCTCAGATCTCCTGAACAGGGTGGAAACAACACGGTGGGTTTGTGCTGTTTGTGATTCCTGCTCCGTCACTCTGGTGGAGACGACTGCAGCTCAGCAGCGCTTCCTGCTGATCCTCTGATGAAGATGTCAACAGTATGTAAACTGAGCTGATGTGCTGCTGTTTGAGCCCACGTGGTAGCGTACGTCCAGTATGGGAGAACTTAGTCACCGGTGCTGTCTTTGCTTGTGCTCTAGCTTTAGCCTGTTTGATTGTTTGTTTTCTATTTTATTACTGCCTAAAAGGGGAGGTGGGGGAAACACATGCCTGACTTCTCCTGTCAGAGGTTTTGTAAGCTCAGTGGAAGGGAAACGTGCACAATGTAAATCATAAAACAACTGAGTGGGGCTGTGCTGCAGGTGGATCAGTGCTGTGGACAGTAGCTGTGGAAAAGAGACTGGACAAAGACTCTCAGCCTTAAATACAGGACAGAGGATGATCCGATCATCTTTCAGCTAACAGTGTCGAGCAGAAGGACGGCCGGCTGATGCGTCCGTACGAACCCTTTTGTACTCACTCCTGTGTATAAGGAGGTGGCGAGGGGTTGTGTAGTTAACCTCAGTGATAGGTTTGTAGCATAAACCTATTCGTTGGAACGTTAAGGACAATTTAATTACATAGCAAAGCAAGACACGAGTAGGCAAAGTTCTTCATGTTTCCCGTGCACGGGAGAGAACCGGACAAACGCCGTTCCTTCGCTTGACCCCAGTTGCTCTCGTCCGCTCCCCCGTAACACTGCTCTTTTATTGAGGTTACATGAATATACATATGACGTTCATTAACATATGACGTCTACATACAAACAAAGAGTACGTTGCCTGTGCGTGCGTGTGTGTGTGTGTGTGTGTGTGGGGGGGGGGGGGGGGGGGGGCAGAGTGTGACCCCATAAAGACTTCCCTAAACCTGCTGGTCTGGAAGTCCAGCAGTTCATCTAAACAAAAGGCACTTAGCCTAAATCAGATATAGATACATTTATCCTAAATGAACAGAGGGAGTGACTTTAAGTCTGATTTCAGAC
This sequence comes from Mchenga conophoros, assembly GCF_057382185.1. Taxonomy (NCBI): domain Eukaryota; kingdom Metazoa; phylum Chordata; class Actinopteri; order Cichliformes; family Cichlidae; genus Mchenga; species Mchenga conophoros. Next base: position 84,546,082 of record NC_140528.1, on the reverse strand, counting down.
TATGTCAGTATTAGTTAAGCCAAGAGTCGGGCAAAAGCTTTATGACCCGGAAAGTTCTAATTCCCACAACATATTGTTGGATTAGTAAGCAAAACTTTTCTGTGATGAAGATTTTTGGGGTCGTTGTTTTAGTGATGGGTTCATTCTGTCAGTTACCTTTGGCTTGTTTTCTTATTTCAATAGAGGGAGTTTTACTAAACATGGACATGTCGAGGAGCGGCTCATTATTTCTGTAACAGTGCACTTAGAGAAAACTGTCAGGTGTCGCCCCCTTTGGTGATGATGTTTTGTGCTCTGATGAGCTAATAATCAGCTCTCTTTTCCTCCTTCTTTGTTCTAAGCAGGCCTGCAAGATTGAATTAACAGCGCTGTAAAACATTGTTGTGAGAGCAAATATAAGGTGAGCTTTTCCAGATTACAATGGGCTGAGGAAAAGGTCACCTGTGGGAACCTGCGAGTTCCTGTCTAAAAGGATTGCAGCGAGTTAATCCAGTCCAAGATCATAAAGAACTCTTTTTCTAAAAACAAAAGAAAGAACAAATAAATGAGCTCATATTGATGAGGGTGGAGACTCTGATGCTTTGTGCGTGAGGCTCCACTATCAGCAAGATCTAGTGTGAATGTGTGTGCATGATGTGTGTGACTGGACTGTGACTGGACTGACCATGTGGACTAAAGTGTTGACTGACTTGACACTGAGACAAAGACTGGACCAACGTTAGGATGAGTAGATGTTGACAAACAATTCACGACGCCGGTAAGAAAAGGGTGGATGCTTTGCTTTGCTTTTGGCAGGAGCAGGAGCACAAGAGAGAGAGGGAGACCGAAAGGTATCGGTTTGTCACATGGCATCGATTTGTCACATGGCATCGATTTGTCACATGGCATCGGTTTGTCACATGGCATCGGTCTGTTAGGTTTTGGGATGAGAACGTGTTGGATGGTTACCTGTCTTGGTCTGGTGGAGGTCTCTTCCCATAAGAAGACTGATGACTTTTTCATTAACACTGAAGTGTTTCTTTCTTCTCTCTCCCCTCAGATGACTTCACACTATAACCAAGGACACCTCATAGGGGATCATCTGATTGTGGCTTCTCTAATAATCTTTCTAATAGTAATATTGTTCACTGTTATGTTACAGAGTGAAGTGAGATTAGTGCTGTAAAACTTCCATAACACTGAACAGATGCCACCACAGATATGTTGAAATCTCAGTCAAAACTAGCAAAAACAAATGAAATCCATGAATCAGAAATGCTGATTGTTGAACAGATAATTCAGTCTGTGCATGAGGAGGATCCACTTTAGACTAAACTACATACAGAAACACAGGAACCAGGGCACAGTGTAAATCCAGGAGCTCTGTGTGCAACAGCTGACCTGTATGAACACAAAACACTGATTGAAGTCCACGTTGATGCTTTCTGTCTGTTTAACTTTTACATTTGAAGCAACACATTTTTACTTCAAACACACAGATCAGGTAGAAAACTGTGGATTAGAAAACAAATTCATCAAGAAGGTCCTGAAGCAAGAAGTTCATCATTGCATAGAGTAAGAAAAAGGACATGAATCATCCCACGGGTCTGTGCAGTCGTTATGTTATCATCAGCTAAATCATGTCTGCATACTGTGTGTGTGTGTGTGTGTGTGTGTGTGTTGCTTTTTTAAATCTTCTACTTAGAGTTCAAACTTGGATAGTGATAAAAACATTGCACTGCTTCATTTAATATCTAATTGAACACATCTGTGATTGAATTTGAATCTTAAATGTTTTGATTTCAAAGATGTGGTTCTGATATGAAGGAACAGGAAGTAAATTGTTGCCATGGATACAGTGAGACAGACGCCTCAGACCCTTATTTTTTATTTCTTTGACTTTTTATTTTATTGATTCATTTCTTTATTTTTACATTTTAAAAAGTGTATTTGTCTGAATGAACTAATCCCCATTTCCCATGCTTTGTGTCACTGGTCATACTGGGAACAGCCATAGAAAATGTTTGTAAAGAAGAAATCTTAAACATGAGCAGATTCTCAGGCGATTTCTGTTTCCTAACCATTGTTTCAGTGCACACGTCCCATCACTACATGTGTGTTAAAGATTTCTTTGGGATCAAAATCATCCACTGACAGTTATCAGTACAAACAGGATGCAAAAATCCAAAGTTCAGACTTCAGAGTTACTAAAACAGAGATCTGAGGAAAACTGGTTCTTCACACGACGTTTCATGTGTGAACAGTAGAGGTGGTTTCATTTTCACATGTAGGTGTTGCAGTGAGGATTGCAGGGAGACATTTGCTGAATAGCTGCAGCTCTGCTCCTGTAGACTGCCTCTGAATGTGTGTGTGGTGATAAAGTCACTTTAATTAAATGTCACCTGTCAGGGAAAACTTTGTGTTGACTGAAGAAAGTTCACTTCTCTTTCATTGCAGCTCCACTCTTATTTTTGATGCACTCATTTGTTTAATAAATGATTCAATGATTTTGCCACAGCTCTGCATTGTCAGGTCGGAGCATGTGTGCTTTTGATGAAATGCTGATATGATGACGCTTGATTGGGGAAAGATTTCCACAGGTGGTGTTGTTGGTCTCCTTCTTCCAGTTTTCTTGTTGCTGCCTCTCTCCTCGCCTCAGTTGCTGCAGCTGTATCATGTATGTTGTTATGTTACATACAAAGAGGAATTTGTGACATTAAAGAGTAAAGATTCTTCTAATTGTTTTCATCTCATCTCCTACTGCTTTAGTCTGCGTGGACAATATATGAGTAAATCATTACCAAGCCAGATTATATTTGGAATATTTCAAACAGAGGACATTACAGTGAAATCTGCTTTCAATGTGACATTTACTTTGATCCTTTAAGACACAGTTTATACATCAGACAAACTGTTTGCAGAGCGATTAAATGTTTGATATTGTTGTTAAAGTTGTACAGATGAGCGTTAATCACCAACAGCTTCATTCATGTGGATGAACTGGACGGTTCCAGGGAAACTATCAGGATCACACGCCTCCAGTGGTCACTGTGAGTAACTACAACTCTGCACATACAATAATTAAGATGAAGAAATGTTTTTATTGTAGAAAGATGAACCAAATGTAGTTTGACTCTCTGACAAACGATGGCAAGATAAAAGGAGTTTGTTAAAAAAGACACAAAAATGGTAACAATGCAAACAAATACAAACAACAGCATATCCTGATATGAGGCTCACAGATCAGGATCAGTACAATACGTAGCAACCGACATTGATGTTGCCATGGTGACCGCTGCCATATACAGTATTTCTGTTACCTCACTTGTCTTAAACATCAACGCTGGCTGTTTTTCATTTTACTAATGAGTCCACTCTCTTCCCTCACTTTCGTCTCTTCCTCGTGTTTGAGCTCCTCTCAGAGAGGATTTAAGAAAGAGCTTTGATGATGGCTGTAGCTCAGGAGACAGAGCAAGGCATCTAATGATCAGAAGGTTGGTGGTTCAATCCCTGACTGCTCCAGCTGGCACGCAAAGTGTCCTTGAGCAAGACACTAACCCTCTCCGATGCATCCATCAGAGTATGAACGTGTTAAACAAGAATCAGTCCATTCACCATGGAAATATCAAAGTAGAAAGTGATGGCAGTTATGATTGGCTGCACAGCTGGATCACATGACCAGGTGAGTGGTACAAATAACAGGAAGCTTCTCTTGTGGCTTTAATAATCATTTGAATTGATAACTTGTGATTTACAGACTGTTCTTTATCTTTTCATTGTCGTCTGAAACACAGAAAAATATCAATGTTGGAAAATATGACATTTATATCTAGTTTCTACAGGATGGTTTAATTCTCCAAAGGCCACCACAGACATGACAAAGTTATTTCATCATTATAATGCACAAAAACAAAAAGCAGGATGAGCCCTGCTGCTCACCAAACTTGTGTTGAATAATAATTTGTGAATCATTTAGTTTAAAACATCAACTGACTGAATCCATGAATCTCATCATGTGTTTCTGAGTGAAAGACACAGACATGAACAGACTGAACTGTTTCTCTAACAGGTAAGACTAACTACAAAGAGTCAATTCATACCTAAGTGTGCCAAAAAAGTCTGAAATACCCTTCATGAAACCAGTCGATGGATCCCAGAACCAAATCCAGGATAAAGAGGTTCAGTGAATGTGGTGTGGAAGGTGTGGAGGTGGATCAGAGAGTCAGAGGAGACTCTGTAGAAGGACAGAGTGCCAGCAGGACAGTCCACACACACTGCTACTCTGTTAGAGACAGAGGAGGAGGAGGAGGAGGAGATGGGTGTTTCTCTGTTATTGTGCCACACAGAGGAATAATGATCAGAGCAGCAAAGACTCCAGGACTGATCATTTCCACCAAACACACACTCATCACTCCTTCCTTTCCTTTTGATTCCTCTGTAACTCACTGATATCCGAGCCCTCCTCGTCCACTCGACCTCCCAGTAACAGCGACCAGTCAGACCATCTCTACACAGCAGCTGTTCACAAACATCAAATCTGTCTGGATGATCAGGATGTGACTGAAGCTCCTCCACATGTGTCACCTTCCTGTTGTTGTCAGACAGTTGGAGCTTTGTGTTCACTGTGTTTGTGTCGATTGTGAGTTGACAGGAATCTAAGTTCAAAATACTTATTAAATACATACATCATTGATTTAATGCCAAATAATTTCATTTCCAACATTTACAATAAATTAATTAAAAATTTAATGATTTTTAAATAAATGTAATTAATCAATTAATAACACATTTAATTAATTATTTAAGAATCTATTTATTTAATTCATTTGGGCCCTTCTAGCCCTGCAGCTGTGCATGTGCTCACATATCCACTGGTATGTATCCTACAGGTATTCTCACAGCAGTGCTGCTGAACATTAAATGACCAGCAGATGTCAGTTCTTCATAATAAGCAGTTAAACTTTGTGTGATCTGCCTTTGGGTGAAGCAACAAAGCCGGAAAAATTGGACACATTCGCAGAGCTTTACCACACTATCACTAGACAACAATGGAATTATTTTAACTAAAAACAAATAATCAGAAAGTCTTCTGCCTGGTCTCGTACCTCTGTGTTTCTGTAACATGAATAATGAGCTGAAATTCTCCTCACGACACCACCGATCAGCTCGAAGGGCCCTCGAGTTTACCTGCATGCATCCTGTTCACCTGTCAGCTGTTTAACACCTGCTGCTTATTCAGCAAACACGCCCACATTACCTGGTGACAGTCACAGTTTAATGCGGGCCGCTGTTTGTCAATATAAAATAGTTTAGTTCCAATATTGTGCACATAATTTGCAAATGCACCATATTTTACAGACCATGAGGCTCACTGGATTATAAGGCGCATTAAGCGAAACAAAAATGTCGCATGAGTCAAACTTTACTCAGCTCATTCTTCTTGCTTCCTCCACTTCCGTACCATTGATTCATTCATGTTTAATTCTCTCACAGCTGCTTTATTCCCATGTTGGGAAGGGCGATGGACACTAAGATAACTACAGAATACTTTATAAGTGAACCTGATGCTTTAATCAGGATTTGGGCTATTTGCATTTAAATTAAATCAGTAATATAGTTCTGCCACTTATCTGCTCTAATGACTGGAAATCTGATATCCAGTCACCAGCACAGCTCACTCACTTACAGTCACTGACTTCACTGTTTTTGCTCCTGAGCAAATCAGTTTGTTTTAGATTAAAGTTGTTTCATAACTGCATCATTTTACTGAAGTTTAATGTGTCAGCGGAGCACATGTGGAACTGAACCATTCGCTTGTCTTAATTATCTGATGTTTATATGTGTTACACTTTTTTAATCTTTCATTTTAAATTGAAACTAACATTTAAAAACATTTGGTACAATGTGGAAAGAGGAAGAGTATTTCCAGCAGGAGCAGAAACGTCTGACTCAGCATGACGATGCTGTTGGTGGATACTGAAGAGCTCAGCCTGTCAAGACAGGATTAGGTTATCGTTTTCAAAAATGTTTATTCAATTATATTCTGAGGCCAGTTATCTGGTATAATCTTTGGAAGTCTATTAAAATAAAAATAAAATCAGATGTGTGGACTTTTGGTTGTTTTTGTTTTGTTCAATAAGCAGATGTTGGTGTTTCAGCAATGCAGTAACTTAAGTTTAAAAGGCTTGTTAGAACCTATGAAACACATCATACAGACTTGTGGACATTAGAAGACGACTAATAATCATCATGAATAAGACTAAAGGCAGGAAGGTGTCCTTTATAACTAATAATATTAATAACTAATAATATTAATATCATAGTCTGTCTGCAGCTGAGACAATACAAACTCAAACTGTGGGGAGAAGATTATATCACTTCAGTTTAAATTGACCTTAAGCGCCACATTTTCACAGACTTCTTTATTTACAGCATTTTTTACGTGCTGTAGAGATTATACAGTTAGGTCCATAAATATCTGGACAGAGAGAACTTAGTTTCTGATTTTGGTTCTGTACATACACTAAAATCAATTTTAAATGCAACAACTCAGATGTGTTTGAAGTGCAGACTTTCAGCTTTAATTCAGGGGGTTGAACAAAGAGATGCAGAAAAATGTGAGGAACTAAAGCATGTTTAACACAATCCCTTCATTTCAGGGGAAATGTAGAGGAAAAATTAGAAAAATTAAATAACTTAATTAAATTAATTAAATCATAAGATTGTCAGCTGATAACCAGCTTCATGCGACCGCTTATCCTGGTCCCAGTGTTAGGGTCAGTGAATCCAGTTAACAGAAAGATATCCTGGATATACTTGACTGACTTTTTAGACTCAAGATTAATAATCATTATAAAAATTATAGTCTAACATCCAGAAATCTGCACGATGTGTTTCATTATGTCTAACAAGCCGTGTACAGTTAAAGCTAACAGTTACTACATGCATCAGTACATTTCTATATTTTTATATCTATAAAAGAAATCTGACACTTGCGAGACTTTATCAAAGGTGTAAGCATCACAGCAGGTGCCTTTGTGTCAAAGTAGCTGAGGATCAAACAGAAAAACATGAAGGTTTTCCTGGCCTGGGATTTTATACAAATATTCTGCAGTACATCAAAAACAAAAGAAAACCATTAATGAACATATGAACATGACCTGATGCTGCTGACGTGAAGCAGAGCAAAGTTACAGAGGTTTGATTACAGACACAGCTGAGCATTTTGCAATTTTGCATCATTTTAAAAAGTTTAAATTTGTTCAGTATTGAACGGCAGAAACGAGGCTTTGTTTTCAGAAGTAAGTAAAAGAAAAAAACAGCGGCCGACAGGCTGTAAGAACGGTAGACTTGTGCATAACAAGCAAGCGAATAATGCAGAAAACAGGAAACTGTTCTTGAAGTACAGAGAGAGAGAGAGAGAGAGAGAGAGCTGTGCATGAAGTGTGATTTTATCCTGGTGGCAGCAAAACAATCAGAGGGAATTCATGACGATGTTTATGTGAAGCGTAGTTTGGAGCTCCTTTTCTGCTGGTTTACTCAATATTGTTTGGAGAGAGATCAAACCTGCAGCTTCAGAATCAGCTCAAAAAGGGCGTAAACACAAAGCGCGGAAACATCAGAATCAGCGAGCTGTCGGCTTTCAGCTCGTGTCCGTGCAGTCAGGTGAGAAAGTCACATCTCACTGATTCTGATGCGTCGGCGGCTCCGCGCTTTGTGTTTACGTCTTTGTGCAGAATCCGTGTTCCTGCTCTCATTTACTGTTTTAGCTGTTTGGTGGTTGTTGAAACTTTGGGAGGTTTAACCTGAGATTCTGGCGTTTTGGCCAAAATAAATTTATATTAAAAATCGATTCAGGATTTTAATGAATCGATATCACGTTATCCAAGCCAGAATCGATTTTAATCGATAAATCGATCAAAACCCACCCCTGATGCATATACACGGGTCACACTGCTTATTGAAACCCCCCAAACATCAGATCTGAATCAGACAGGTTTTTGTTTTTTGTTTTCAAAGTTTAGACTTTGCTTCTATTGGACTTTTTATCAGTAACACGTGCTTACTTTCTGCAGGAACAGTTAAAACTAACATAAATAAATAACTCAAGAGCTGATAGTCAGCAGGGGGTTTACAAGTTGTGGCCGCGTTGTCGGCGGTATGAGCTCGACCACTTGCAAGGTGAGCTGGCAGACATCACTGAACTCATCAGAGATGATTAGGTTCATTTTGACAAAGTGAGCAGATATTTAACCTCCTAGGACCTGGCGTCCACATATGTGGACATCACATTTTGGGTTGTTTAGACCAAAATACTACATTTTGCTCTACAAGGGCCTGATATCCACTTACGAGGATGTTATACTGCCACTGTGCTATCGAAATTTTAGACAAATATCCTCATATGTGGCTCTCATTTTTCTCAGAAACAAAAAATGTGGTAGTTCTTTGTTTTTACATTCATCAGGTCCCAATCAGCCCAAATATCAAAGAGAAATTAAAAATGAATGCCACGGAGGAGTTTGGGTCTTAGGAGGTTAAAGATTGTGCCACTACATTCTTGTCTAGAAGATATTAAAGTGTATTTGGTGACACACAAAAAAGGGTAAAGTTAAAGTATAGTTTGGGTCCACACATGTCCAGACCATGGTGTGTAGGCCTACTTAGTTTTGAGGAATTGTCATGGGACCGGGGTCTGGGTGACCCAGGGCCTGTAAGAAGTTATGGACATGTGTGTTTTTGGTGCTGCTGTCTCCTGTTTCCATGTTTGTGTATCTAGGTGTGTGTGTGTGTGTGTGTGTGTGTCAGCCAGGAGCCTGGCCACACCTGCGGAGGAGAATTACTCACACCTGCAGCTGATCAAGCCTCGTCAGAGGAGCTACTTAGGAGTGTGGTGGAGCTCTCTCCGATGCTGGATCATTGCGTAACTTCACGTTAGTCTCTTGGCGAGTTAGTTAAGGTTAGTCTGCAGCATTGTGGCGTTGCTGACGGCTGCCTCTTTGTTGTTCCCCAGGAGGAGTGTGGAGACGAGAGGGCAGCGAGCACGGGGTGCTCAGACACTGAGGAGCGGAGACAAAGAACACTAACACTGGCAAGAGGACATGTCAGAGTCGGGAACGCACTGGGGATTTATTGTTGTTTGGATTATTTAGCATCACTGTAAATAAACGCACTGACCTCATCAAAGAGTCCAGCATTTGGGTCGTCCTTCCCCTCATCATAGTCTGCCACGCAGGCCGTGACAGAAAAGCCCACTAAAAGAACGCCCACCAGACCAAAGCAATGGTTTTGACTTGATCAGCATTAACCCCGCCCCCTGACTTTGATGGGTGAAGCTGACAAATAAAATGTATTTATGAACAGCGATGCAGGGCCAGGAGTAGCAACGTGAATTAAATAAATACATCATTAAATAATTCATTAAATGTGTCAGTAAAATAATCAAAATAGAAAACAAACCAATAATTGATTAAATATGTAATTAACTCATTTGAATTGTATATAAACAAATAATGAAACATTTTAAATGAAATTAATGGATAATTCATTACTAATATATTTCTTTAATTGACTATGTACATTTTTAATTAATTACTGAAATAATTAATTCATTAGTGATGTATTAATTTAATACAACCATAAAATACCATAAAATTGCTAATTTACTCAAAATCTATTTAAAACATCAATATTAAAGGTTAACTTATGATAATGAATACATGCAACTATAACTGATGACATAAAAATGAGGATTTCTTAAGCTGAAGCCAAAGTGCTGACTCATTTGTCATGTTACTCTCAAATGTTTTCCCTAATAACAAGAACATAATTACACTTTAGCCACAAGAGGGCAGCAGCATTAATATAAGTCACATGTATATAAAGGCACAGTGATTATATTACAGTGATTTTGACAAAAACAAAACAGTTGATGGCAGTGTGTTTTTCCATGACAGAATAATTACGCACACCCCACTTTGCAGTTATTTATTGTAAAAAATGTTTGGAATCATGTATGATCTTGGTTCTACTTCTCACGTGTTCACCACTTTGTGTTGGTCTTTCACGTGGAATTCCAATAAAATTGATTCATGTTTGTGGCTGTAATGTGACAAAATGTGGGAAAGTTCAAGGGGGCCAAATACTTTTGCGACACGCGTGCCCAGGGTTGCCGACCCCTGCTCTAAAGCATCTGATTTGGATTCCTGAGATCAAATATATTTTCCTTTGTGTTTGTTTTCTTCCCATTTGTGGCTTTAATGTAGTGTTACATCCTGTTTGTTTGCTTCCATCTGTATACATGTCCAGATTCACTGTTATGTTTCTATTCTTACATTGCTGTGTGATCACTGTTCCCTCTGCTGACTGATGTGACCTTTTGTATCTCACACTGATACTTGTCATATTTGTATCTGCGCCTAAAAGATAAAAAGTTTTCCATGCTAAAACACAGCTCCACCTCCTGCAGTTCTCCCTCTGAACCACTAGATGTCTCTGTTATCTAAATGAAGACGTGCAGCACAGCAACCACAGCAGCGCTCAGATCACACGTGTCCTGTTATTATGTATAAAAGCATGAAACAGGTGAGACAGGTGGGATCAATATTAATGTTGTGGAAATATATGAAAAAGCAACAGAAGAGTGAAAACATTTCCTGTTTCTAGAAAGATCTTTCAGCTCATAGCTGCTCACAGACTGTATTTACAAGTGACAAACTGCAACTCTACAGTACATCTACAGTATATATCAAATATATTCTGTATTCAAATCTATTGAGTGATGTTTGAAAGTCTTTCCAGGTGAGTTTGATCCAGGAGGGTCTGAAGCCAGAGTCAGACAGAGACTGTGCAGAGACTGTAGAAGGACAGAGCAGCAGCAGAGCAGTCCAGATACACTGATGATCCTCTGTCAGATCCAGAGGGACACACAGGGATGATGCTGGACTCTACATTGTGTCTGACAGTGGAGCTGTTCTCAGAGCAGTTCACTCTGCAGCACTGACAGTCATCTGCACTTCTTCTCATTCCTCTGTCAGTCACTGCTGGATGAAGCTCTCCTCTCCACCTCCCAGTAACATGGCCCAGTCAGAGCGTCTCTACACACAAGCTGCTGCTGCTTCAACCTCTCTGGATCATCAGGACACAGCTCCTCCTCTCTCAGCACACACACCGTCCTGTTTACCATCATCGCCTCCACCTGCAGAGAGAAGAAGGAAGAGCAGAGGAGATAAACGAGTGTTTCCAGAGACTCTTCATCAGCTGTCAGTCAGTGATGCAGCACATCCAGTATAAAGAGCAGCAGGGACTTCAGTGCTGGGACTGTACTAGGACTCATTGTTGCTTCACTTTTTCTAATCTTTGGATTTTTATTGAAGTTGATGAAAATGTTTTTCCCTCCTAGTTTGAGTTTGGACTTTCATTCATTAGAAGAACCTTGGTGTGTCCACTCTGAGCTCTGTAGGAACCCCAACAACAAGCCCAACAATCCAGATGGATGGTTCCAGCTGTTAACTGGAGGAATTCCATCCAAACATCTGCTCTCACTAAATTCTTCCTCACCTACACACTGTGATAGGTTTGTAGCTTGAACCCATCCGCTGGAACGTTGAAGACAATATAATTACACTGCAAAGCAAGACACAAGTAGGCAAAGTTCTTCATGTTTACTCAAGAAACTTGAGTGGTTTCTTGAGTTCTTCAGTTTCTCTCCTCATGCATGAGGGAGATCTGGCTGGAGCCAAGCGTCGTCCCACCACTTGACCTCCATCAGACTCTCAGCCAGGCTCCCCATAGCACTCCTTTTATTGTGGTTACATGAATATGCATAGGTTCATTAACATATGACGTCTACATACACACAAAGAGTACCTTGCCTGTGTGTGTGTGTGTGTGTGTGTGTGTGTGTGTGTGTGTACTGCTGATCAAAGGGTCAAACATCCTTGGTCAGGAAGAGGGTAGCCTGCCCCTCACCCTAGATGGTTCACCCTAGATAACACGGTGAGGAAGTCCTGCACTTAGACTAGAACAGACGCAACTACGTTAATCCTACCATAAAACAATAAGACACGGTACGACCTCTCATGCTCCCAGAGTGCTGTCTAATACACACAAAGTTTGCAGACTATCAAGGATCAAACCCTCTACCAATCTACAACTAATTATAAAACTCTAAGCATATATAAGTAAATATTTCTAAGCATAAATAACAATCAACAATACAAATCTAACAGACTGTGTTCTTCACTGCTTTAAACTTGGAAATGAATGCAGTCATTGGTCTGCGTGCTGCTTTGTTCAGAGAGCTGATTGGCTGTTGACAGTATTTGATCAGAGCGTGTCAGCCGTTACCATGGTGACCATAAAGGTCAGAAACAGGAAGTGTTTGTGTCCAATCCTGAAGCCTGTCACCGTTCTCCTCTCACAGCTTCACTGAGAAGCTGCAGCTTTACAGGAAACACTGGATCTTTGTTTCATACTGACTGTGTTTAGTACAATACTGCTGACAGCACCACCCACTCACTCCATCACTCTACTTACAGCAGAGTCTTCAGTCTGTAGTCTGGACTCTGCTGAAGATCAGACAGCTGCTTCACATCTGGATCCTTCAGGTTGTTTCCCCACAGGTTCAGCTCTCTCAGATGGGAGGGGTTGGACTTCAGTGCTGCTGCCAGATAATCACAGCTGATCTTTGACAAACCACAGCCCCACAATCTGTATAAAGAATGAAAGATGTAAGTTTATTAGACAAAGTGTGAGCTTGAAATCATTCAGTGTTTCATCATCTGTTCAGAGCTGAAGAAGGTTCAGAATGTAGAAGTTTAGAAAATGGAAACTCCAAACAGCTGAAGCCAACAGGAAGCAGCTTCAAACAGGAAACTGTGCAGAGTTTCAGACTATATGTCCTGATGCAGCCAGTTGGATTTTGGAGATTTGAATCTCTGTTCTGTGACTAAGTCCTTGAATCATTTCTTCCAGTTGGTCCAACAAGACAGACTAAGTGTTGGACATGTGTTGTGGCTCCATTAGGGGAGCTTCTAAATGTGATGTGATGGCCCCTCTGGGTCTGTCAGGTCACAGCACTGAAGAGAGCTCAAACTGGGCACACATTTGTTCCAGTCTGGACCAAAGACTCTATACTGGGACTGAGGGACTGCTTTGACTGCACCCACTGGGACTTTTTAAAGGCTCATGTTCTCACTTAGATCATCGATTTCTACTTACATTTCTTTCTGGGAAAAATGGGGATTACTTTGGAAACAGGAAGTATTTTCCCCAATAAGCAGCCCTGGATTAGTAAATCACTCCAACATGTTCTCAGGCAGAAGAAGCTGTCTTGTTATGAGGGAGAGAAGAAAAAGATTGAGGCACAGAAACTTGTTGAAAGAGAGATAAAGCAGCTAAAATCAGGTGTAAAAGTAAAGCAGAGGACGAGCTGAATAAAGGACACTCAAGGCTGGCTTGGAAAGGAATGAAGTCCATGGTGGGGATGCAGAACAAGGAGCAAAGATGAATGTGATGCTGAATCAGCAGAAGACTTGGACTCATTTGATTCCAGCTTTGATATCATTGATTTCAATGAAGAGCTTTGTGATTGTAGCAAAGGGCTGGTAGCTCTGAGAGTCCCACTGATGAGGTGTTTGTGTGGAAATCTCTTAGTGGGACCAAAGAGAGAAAAAGCCCTGGTCCTGATGCTGTGGGAGGGAAATGATTGAAGTGTGCTGTGAGGAAGTGACTGGGAGATTTTCACACATTTTCCAGTCCTCCTTGGAACAACAGGAAGTTCCCAGCATATGGAAACAAAGGTTAAGTGTCCTATGGCACTCAGTGATGATGGTGCTGTGGCCCCACCACCTCCACCTCTTTGTAAAGGAACTAACTGTCATCTGAAGCTTCAAATGGAACTAAGACTTCCTCCACTAGGTGGCAGTGTCTGATGAGAAAGTGTTAGTGGAGCTGGCCTGGAGTCAGAAACAGGAAGATGCAGGATTTGGGCTGAAATGGGGAAAAGTGGTTCGCACTAGTGCCTTAAAGCAAGAAGGTTGTAGGTTGAAGCTTGTTGGCCTTTCTGTGGAGGTTGGATGTTCTCCCACAGTCCAATGAAATGCTGCTTAGGTTCATTGGTGCTTCTAAATTGGCTGTAGGTGTGGATGTGAGAGAGTGCTTCTCTGTCTCTCTCTGTTGGCCCTGTGATGGACTGCTCACCTGTGCAGGTGGACCACGCCTCTTGCCCTATGACAGCTAGGGCACAGGCTGCAGCCCTGTGAGCCTAAGCTGAATAAACAGTTAGCAAAAATGATCCATAGATGGCCTGAAATCCCCCAGTTAGCAGTTTGGTAGATAGCTATGACATGCTAATCCCATCCAGCAGCTGTATTCTACCTGTAAGCTGATCCCTGCTGAGCCAAAGCACTTTTTCATATACAAATTACAACCTTTAATAGAAACCTATTGGTCAGCATCTTATTAGCCTGCTGTTAGCTTCATTCCACAGAAAACTGAGAGAAACTAACAGAGTTGATAAAGAATAAAGAGAAATGTGCTGATTTAAAGCCTTTGAAGTGCTTCAGATGATCTCTGTCCACTTCTGTCCACTCATTCATTCATGTAAGCTTTCTAATGCAGCTTTGATCTTCACAGTCTGCTTCATGAAACTCATTCTAACCCTGAATGTCAGAGTGTTCCTCCTTCTCTTTCCCATCATTCATGCTGGCAGTGGAGGAGATTTGGATGTTGGACTGTGTTTTGGATGATGTGTGTATGTTTGTGTTGGACTGCTGTCTGTAAAGCAAACGCACATTTTGCTTTGGATTTCAGTGTCAGACAGACTTTAAGGTGGAATGAAGAGTTGGAGAGTTTCACAGTGGAGGATTTTTCTTCTTCTTTGAAGGTTTGAAATGTGAACATTGTTCTGCTGCAGTCAATGGACTAAACCAGAGAAGAAGAAAACAGACTTTACCATGAAGATCCTCAGTGTGGATCAGTATAATATCAGCCTGATGTCTGCAGTTTAGTGTCAGCACAACTTTCACATCATATTCATCTCAGCACAACTAAAACATGCTGACTGACCTCAGAGTTTCAAGTCCACATCCTGGACTCTCCAGGAAACCACACAGATGCTTCACTCCTGAATCCTGCAGCTTGTAGTTGTCACTCAGCTCCAGCTCTCTCAGATGGGAGGGGTTGGACTTCAGTGCTGCTGCCAGATAATCACAGCTGATCTCTGACAAACCACAGTCCCTCAATCTGTATAAAGAATGAAAGATGTAAGTTTATTAGACAAAGTGTGAGCTTGAAATCATTCAGTGTTTCATCATCTGTTCAGAGCTGAAGAAGGTTCAGAATGTAGAAGTTTAGAAAATGGAAACTCCAAACAGCTGACAGAGTTCATACGCCTTTGTCAGGGTCAAATTCAAGCAAGACCATGTGAAAATTAAAACACATCATCCTAGGTGAACTTAAACACCTTTGTTCCCCTTTTGTTAAGACATAGAAAAGTACACCACACAAAAATACTGCAAAAGGAAACGGTCGCCTTATATACATAGTGTATAAACTCAAAATGCACATTTCACTTCAAATTAAGATTAAGGCTTTGAACAGATCACATAGTTCAGTTCAACATATAAGACTTTAAGAATGCACAAGCATCTACTTAAAATCTATTTAATTTATCATCCATGATATTATTTTGTACAATTCCAATGTATTTTGTTCATCTCCCTTAAATAAACAGGCAGTCTTAAAGTATGAAATATTCATATACAAACACATATAAATGTGTGTACTGTCTCAGTGGCTGATAGTACCCCACAGGCCTCAGTGTGAGCTTGAAGACATTTATAATGTTTAAGTAGTTTAATGTGCAGGTGCTGACGATAAACACATTTTGAATGAAAGCTGGGGAACTTTGGTAGCACAGAAACAAGTGGCTATTCTTTGTGACTATATGGATCACTCACAATACCATTATTTCACACAAAGGCACCAAATTAATACTCAAAAAAGCTGCAGCAATACACGCAAATATAAACAGTACTTGGTGACAACTTTGCTTTTAGCCTTTAACCCTTCTTGACTACTTTTGATGTGGCCTCTATATTTTACCTTTAAAAACAGTTTATCTTGCCAATCTGTTATTTTCTCATTTTGACCAACTGTATCAGCACAATTTATCTAAATTCAGACAAAATTTAAAATACACGTAGAAAGTGATATTTTGACTGTAAAAACCACACACATGTTTAACGAATCATCTTCATAACTTGAAATGCAAATAGAGATTGTACACTTTTAAAAATACGCACACGTTTTGCAAACAACAAAGTTATATGGTACTATTTAGCAAAAAATGCAGCCAAGGCTCAGACGTTTTTCATATAATCATTTCAAACTATTTACAGAACAATCAGGTGTCAAACAATAGTTTGTGTCACTCTAACACATATGAGAACAGCACAGGGATAAACCTGCAGGTCTGACAGCAGGTGTGTCACTCAGCGTTTACACTGCAATCTGCCTTTGTTGGCTTTAAGGCAGCAACTGTGACGATCACTAGTAGAACTGACACACAAAACAAAACAACAGCTACACACTAAATACACAAGACAACAAACTAACTTGAGACCAAACACGGTAAACGTCACAAATCTCTCACGTATCAAAACTCTCTCTCTCTTTCGCTCACTCGCTCTCTCTTGCCGGTCACTCCTAAAACTTCCCCCTTTTGCTAAACAACCAAATGTCATGTTTCCATATCATTTTTGATTGGTCGACATGGTACATTTTCCCACCTATAGGGCTTTGGAGCGTGATGTCACGGGAGATGGGCCATGCCCCCTTCCGCCATGACAGTAGGCCAGCCAAAGGATACCATTTCAGCTATGGATCGTACGTGTTGTGTTGTCGGTTGCAACGTTAGATCACACGATCGTGAAGGCAAGAAGCTGGATAACGGGCTCTCTTTTCATCGTTTTCCGTCCTGGAGGCAACGTGAGGGATCCCATGTATCCGATATTACTAAACAAAGACGTCAGGCTTGGATTGCAGCGGTGATTTTCAATGTGCTGAGGTCATAGATAATGAGATAAAACATGCTAATGTGTGATGCTGCAGAACCACATCATGTCGACTGAGTAGCTTATGATTTGGCATTATTGCAGGCAAACCAGCATATGAAATGGATGTAACAAATCCAGACTGGGAACCAACACTGCACATGGGGCATGACGACATACCTGTATCAGACTCGGACCGGCACTCAAGGCGTACGCAACGGAAGCGAAAAAGAGCACCCATCGGAGGTAAACAACCCCCCCCCCCCCTCTAAAAACATACTAAATTGCTATCACTGTACACTAATCCGCACATAACTTCCAGATGAATCACACACCTGTCATTGGAATATTGGTGTACATTTACCTTATGTCTAATTTTATCTTACAGGCTTTCGTTATGCAGCTGCAGAGTCTGAAGGTGTGCCCCGTGCAGAAGTGATTGATGAAGATCTGACAGAAGACCAACAGCAAAATCACAATGTCATGGAGGCAGTGGACAGCAGTTGTGTTGGACAAGTGGAGGTTGAGGTACCAGCTGCAAATGTGGATATACTGAAGAAATGTAAACCTTTTAAAATGATGACAGATTACAAACTCTCAGCTGTGTCTGTAATCAAACCTCTGTAACTTTGCTTCACTTCAGCAGCATCAGCTCATGTTAAGATAAGATAAGATAAGATGGAACTTTATTAATCCCTCGGGTGGGTTCCTCTGGGAAATTCGATTTCCAAAAAAGCACAGCACCGACAGAAGTTACAGAGTTATACACACACACACATATATAAATACAGAGACAATATAAATAAAATATACGAAGGGGATAAATAGAATAAATAGGAATAAAAATAAAAATACAAGTGAATTGCACATTTCAAGTATTGAGTCTATTGCACCGTTGACTATTTACAAAAGTATTGCACAAGGTATTGTACAGTGAGGTGAAGAGGCACTACAGCTTAGTTGTTCCCTCCTTTGTCCTCCTGTTTCCCCTCCCTCTCCCCTCCAGGGAGGAGTTAAACAGTCTGATGGCGTGTGGGACAAAGGAGTTTTTAAGTCTGTTAGTTCTTGTCTTTGGGAGAAGCAACCTGTCACTGAACAGACTCTTCTGGTTGTTAATGGCCGTGTGCAGAGGATGCCTGGCATTGTCCATAATGTCCATCAGTTTCTTTAATGTCCTTTTCTCTGCCACTGTCACCAGAGTGTCCAGCTTCATGCCGACCACAGAGCTAGCCTTCCTGATCAGTTTCTCCAGCCTGGATGAGTCCTTCTTTGCTGTGCTGCTCCCCCAGCACACCACAGCATAGAAAAGTACTCCAGCAACCACCGACTGGTAAAACATCCTCAGGAGCTTCCTGCAGATGTTAAAAGACCTCAGCCTCCTGAGGAAGTACAGTCGGCTTTGGGCTTTTTTATACAGGTGCTCTGTGTTGCATGACCAGTCCAGTTTATTGTCCACCCACAGCCCGAGGTACTTGTACTTGTTGACCACCTCCACCTCCTCCCCCTCTATCTGAACCGGCAGTTCACATGTTGATTCATGGTTTGCTTCAGTTTTTGATGGACTGCAGAATATTTTGAAGGTTATCTGCTATAAAAAGCCAGAACAGGAAAATCTGCTTCATGTGTTTCTGTTTGATCCTCAGTGACTTTGACACAAAGGCCTCTGCTGTGATGATCACACCTCTGATCAAGTCTCACAGTGTCAGCTTTGTTTTTATACATATGGATATGTGCTGATAAATGATCAGAATTATAATATTTCCCACTGTCTGCTGTGTGCCGTGACCTTTGACCTGCTAAAGACAGTCAGCTGTGGATTATTCATTGTTGTGTCTGATACTTAGAACTGTGAGGAAGAACACTACACAGTTAATCAGGGTCCCCTCTCTCTGAATCAGGAAAGGTGGGCAGGCCGCGTGTGGGCCGCGGGCCATACGTTGAGTCTCACTGTTTGAAATGTGAACATTGTTCTGCTGCAGTCAATGGACTAAACCAGAGAAGAAGAAAACAGACTTTACCATGAAGATCCTCAGTGTGGATCAGTATAATATCAGCCTGATGTCTGCAGTTTAGTGTCAGCACAACTTTCACATCATATTCATCTCAGCACAACTAAAACATGCTGACTGACCTCAGAGTTTCAAGTCCACATCCTGGACTCTCCAGGAAACCACACAGATGCTTCACTCCTGAATCCTGCAGCTTGTTGTTGGAGCTCAGGTCCAGCTGTCTCAGATGGGAGGGGTTGGACTTCAGTGCTGCTGCCAGATAATCACAGCTGATCTCTGACAAACCACAGCCCCTCAATCTGTATAAAGAATGAAAGATGTAAGTTTATTAGACAAAGTGTGAGCTTGAAATCATTCAGTGTTTCATCATCTGTTCAGAGCTGAAGAAGGTTCAGAATGTAGAAGTTTAGAAAATGGAAACTCCAAACAGCTGAAGCCAACAGGAAGCAGCTTCAAACAAACACAACAAGAGAAAAAACTCTGAATATTTCACATTAAAGTCGTACATTTATCATAAAAACAGGACAAAGACTTGAAAAAGTCGTGTTTTTCCTTCCAGGAACCACAAGGCTTCACTTTTAAAGGTGAAGTGTGAAAGAAATGGACATATTTGAAGTCCAACACCTTTTTCCAGTCACATTATTAAAGCAGACAAACTACAAGCTCATTTTCATTCCAACAAGTCATCTTCTGACCTGGACTAACAACACTGGTCTCTATGTGCAGCTGGCTGTGAGACCAGTGCTCAGGGACCGTCTACAAAGTGCAACACTGAAAGAACATCGCACACTAGCTTTGTCCCAAAACGTCGGCTGCATCCTTCGGAGGACCCGGTATTCGCGGTCTACGTGGGCCGGGTCCTTCAAAGACCGAAAAGGCTGGAAGTGCGAGGCTGTGAAATGGGACGGTCTAGCCTTCAGATTTGCGTCACCGCTGTGTCGGTGGAGTTTAATAAACTCGGCCGTCTGCTCCTTGCTATCTAAAATATAACAGGACACTGGCGTAAATTCTCGACCGTCTCACACTTCTGTTTAATCAGTTTCCTGTTTAACGTTTATTCAGCTGTGTGAAAATCCCGGAGGAACTTTGATCTCAGCCAAAACCGATTTACTCCAGAACAAATAAAACACAGAAAAAAGGCAAACAATTACATTTTTAAGTTATCCGAGTGACTTATATATCATGTTTAACCTGAGTAGCCAAAGAGCGGGGTCTGAAAACGATGAAGCCGGGCGTCCGCTGCTCTCGCCGGCTGGAGTGACCATTGAACCCCCCGGCTTGCTAGCGAGCGGGTGGGTAACAGACGTCTCCGAAACGTCGGCACACTTTTGCAAATATGCGATGTCTTGATAAACCAAGCAGATATTTGAAGTTTACACAGCTACTTTCTCGCCTGAAAATATGTTAAAAGTTTATTTTGTGACCCAGAAAGATTAATAAGAGTAATTTGAAAACTTAGTAGCTGCCGCCATTGTTGGCAGCTGAAATTTGGCTGGGCCGCACTATGAATTCTGGGATATGGTGGGCCACGAAGGACACACCCGACGAATCCTTCAAATTCGGGGAAATGAAGGACGCATTTGTCGGGCACATTTGAAGGAGTCGACAAATACGGACAGCCTTCATCGCCTGGCTGTGACGTAATCGGCCTTCAAATGCAGCCTCTGGAGGATGCAGCCGACGTTTTGGGACACAGCTACTAATTTGCTTCCATCATCCAACCTGAAGAGGAAACAGAGACGCCTCCCCTTCAAAGTAAAAGCTGCTCCTTTTGGACACAGTATCAAAGAAAGTCTACAGTATAACATAGAAAAGACAGAACAAAGTTTTGGTTGTTTTTAAATTGTGCAGAAATGAAACTACACTAAGCTCAATTATGTGACAGACATTTCATCCCATGTCAGTTTGGCCTCATCCTGGGCCGGATTATCCAGCACACACTCTGACCACAGGCCCAGGGGCCACGCACAGCTGGGCTCCATCCAAGAGACAGGAAACAAACCAACACAATAATAAAAAGCACCATGTGATTGTTGGGTCTAAACTCAGACCCCGCTGTATCCAGGACTTATTCCCATGAAAGAAAAACAAGGCAACAGTGTTCGATCGATTTCTTGCGCAAGGGAGGCCCTTCCATCTGTGACCAGCACGTCGAAATGACCACAATGGTGGCCTCCTCTCGCTGCCTTTTATTGACAAACTTCAAACAATACTTTACAAAACACCTCCCCCTGCAACCCCGTTTGGTTACATAGACAAGGGGCCCGTTCTTCGTACCTCGCTAAGTAAGTTAGCCGGATTTGACTGTTGACGATTTCGCGTGATCCTGGATCGTTCGGTTCTTCGAAGCCCATCCGGGACTTGCTGTCATAGCAACAGAGCCGTAAGCGTAAACCTGCTCGGGAGCAGGTTTACTTTATGTAAACAGGATTAGATCGCGGCCACGCAGGTATGTCCGCTTCATGTATACGAAAGCAACAGCGATATTTTACCACTGTTTCACCATAAATAAATAACATCAATGTAACTAAAGATAATGCAGCACTTGATCCTTTTATTGATGTCACACAGATACATACAGGTCATTTCCTAAAAAAGGGAAATGTACTATTAACATTCTATTACATGTATGTGATTATTACAGATGTAATTCATATTTCAGAGTAGTAATTGTAAATTACTTCGCGTAATCAAGATGGGAGACCACGGCTATAAAAGCGAAGGTGGATTTGGGAAGCCTGTTGCAGCCATGTCCTGTCCGTTTACGCGAGCCACCCATTGCGGAAGGTGCAAGATTGATAAGGAGAGTCCTCAGAATCCAGCGTATATTGCGGGACAGACAGGATCCTTTAGCTCAGCGCGACAGTGTGCTCATAGAGAGATATCGATATTCCCGTGAGGGTATTATTCACTTAACCAACTTGTTGACGAGGGGGTGCAGGACCACCACCTGTCTTTTTTTGCGCTGCCCCTTTTCTTGGTTGCTGTTATAAACAAACAAACAGATTATTTCAGGGTCTCTGTCCAAGAGACAAAAAGCAATATAAGTGATAAATATTACCATTCTGTAGAATATTCTTATATTTCACTTTTACTTGTTCCCATGTTCTAGTGGGTCCTGTTGTGGCGCTAATGTGAAAGGGGATATAATATAACATAATGTAATATAATATAATGTAATATAATATTGGATAATATAGTGTGATATGATAAATCTACCCTACCACCTACTGGTGTTGGCCAGAGGGGCCGATGGCACGATATGGCAGCCTGGCTTCTGTCCCAGGGCAGCTGTGACAGCTACCAGTGTGTGAATGTGAGAGTGACTGAATAGTGGCATTGTAAAACGCTTTGGGTGCCTTGAAGAGCGCTATATAGATCCACTCCATTATTATTGTTATTATTAAATTACTTACGAGTTTAATTTGTCAGAAACTTTCTGCCAGCCCTCTCTCCTTGCTTTTGCAGCCTTTGCAGTGTTCCCTTGCGTTTTAATTAGACTCTGAAACTCCTGAAATCCCTCACTCAAGAGTTCTTGCTCTGCTGCCGAAGAATACCGAGCGCGCTCCTTCGACATTTTCGCCGACCAATCAAAGGGTTGCCGATCAATGTTTCTACTATCGATGCGTAGCCCCTGTTGGGCCACCCAGTGATCTCACATTACTTCATCCAGCTGTACTAATCGTCAACAGCAGGTGTGTTCGGGGAACCGGAATAGCGAGCTCAGAGTTAGCGCGATGATTTGATCTTGGATGTGTCATTTGATCTTGGATGTAGTAAGCGACGTACGAAGAACGGGCCCAAGGACTGTATGTAAATGTATACACTGAGTGTGTGTGTTATGTGAGAATGTGTGTGTGTGTGTGTGTGTGTGTGTGTGTGTGTGTGTCAGACCTCCTGCTGACCAAAGGGTCGTAAACCCAGGAAGTTTACATCAAAAGAAACAGATCTTTCAGATAGGATGTATCTACAATAAAACCTCCCCCAGCACAGAGTGGTTGGAGAGGTGGCCAGGATCAAAGGAATGGCTTTGATCCTACTGCTTGAACTAAGACTGTACAAATTTAAGAAACACAATGGCAACATTCAACAATTAGACTTAACAGTGATCTTCTTACATCTTCAAGACAAACATAGTAAAAACATGAGCATATTTGTTTCCTGATAAAATGATGTGACAGGTAGAACAGAGTAAAGTGGTGGTGTTACAGCCTTTCTCCCCTCTGCTGCCGAGGCTGTTAGTCTCTCCCAAACTCAGCTACAGGACTTCCAAATGAATGAAAGCAGCAGAGGTGGCTTTACAAATGAAAGAGGAAGAGGAGAAGAAGAGGAGAGGGAGGCCACCCTGACCATCACTCCAGCTGAAAACATCACACTTCCATTAAAGTTGGTGAGGAAATGTTGAGCAGGATGAGCTGCTGGCTAATCTGGAGGCTGTAGCAGCAGCTCACAGTCACAGTGGATTTCCACTCATGAAAAAGCTCTGGCTGCTTCATTTCTCATTTCATATCAGAGACTTTAAAGCTTCAATGAAGCTGTACTGTGATGCTTCCATATCCCAGTGAGGCCTCCATAATGGTTTCAGCTGTTCTGTACACACACTGTGTGCCCTGTATGGCTCAAAGTCTCTGCAGCCTGTTTTTATCTGCTATCATCAGATCTTCATCATCCTCATTCACATCCCTCACACACTCTACAGCCTCATCAGCACTGACTTCATCTTCACTGACTGATGGAGCACAACATGAACCTGTGGAGGCTGAAACACTGTCCTGTCAAACATCTCCCCGTCACCACTCCACTTCTGTCAGCCTTTAAATGAACCCTGCTCAAGTCTGTCACTTCTGTTTGGAGCCAAAAGGAAAAACTCTTGTTCAGTCGTTTGGAAAGACAACATTTCTGAAAGCACTCAAACTTCTTCACATTTGTCTTCAGACACATCCTGAACATTTAGGAACTAAAGAAAGTTTCAAACATCAAAGACATGAAATATAGAAAAACAACAACAGCCGCAGTCAGTGAACTCACCTCAGAGTCTCCAGTCGACAGTTTGGACTCTCCAGTCCAGCACACAGAAGCTTCACTGCTGAATCCTGGAGGCCATCATTCCAACTGATGTCCAGCTCTGTCAGATGGGAGGGGTTGGACTTCAGAGCTGAGGCCACAACTTCACAGTGAGACTCTGAGAGTAGACAGTGAGTCAGTCTGTGATGATAGAAAATATAAAATGTGTTATTATAAAAGCAGAAAATCTGCATTATAAACACAGACTGAATGTATATGAAGACAAAACAGAGTGAGGTCATAATCTGATGAATCTGCTCTTCACATCTGTGCTTCAGCTCCTCTTACTGTGTTTGACATGACACAACGATTGAGTCTCTCTCAGACCTGCAGACTTTTAATGAGAATCTTTGTTTGGCTTTAATCTGCAGATGAAGGAGGAAGATGGTGTCACATTTAGGCTTCCATAATGTCCACAGTCTGTCACTGAGATCTGATCCAGAGTCAGAGTGAAGACACACATTTGGACTGTTTCCTGTTTTGACTCCAGAACATTTTGAATGAGTTCAGCTCAGTGAAGAGTTCCAGCTGGAAAGATGATCTCTGTTTGCTACCTGCTGTCAGGTACGACTGTTCACGTCCACACGCAGGAAAAACCTGCTGACTGTTACCAAACGGAGCAGAAATCTCATCACTGGACAATAATGATGAATGAACTCAGAGCTGCTGATATCAGATCTGATTTCAGGGGAACTAAACACAGAAATGATTGGCTCATTTGAGCTTTCTGAGCCATTATCTGCTGCTGTGTCGCTAGTTGGCAGAAAATGATTTGTATTCCTGTTCAGGGCTTCAGTGTTTATGAGTCCAGATCCAGGTGACAGCAAGTCAAAATGATGTTACCTGTCTGTGTCCAGCAGCAGCCTGTATTCACTTTGAATATTGTTATAACCTGACATGGATCAGTTTGTCTTTGATTGGTTTGTAAATGTCACTGTTTCCATTGGACCTGAGTGACGTACAAAGACAGAGAGGGAGAGAAAGGAGAGAGAGGATGGAGACAGCAAAGAGAGAGCAAACACAAACAGGTGAGAGTGGACAGGTGACCAAGGTCAGCAACCAATCAGAGAGCTTCTGTTTGACCCACAGTCACTGATGATGACTGCACATAACCAAGCAGTGTGTTACTCTGATATCAAATATGGATCCTGCTCTTATAATAATGATCATCAGATGATATTATTGTGTTATTTTGTAGCTGAATACGATGTTTGTGTGATTCTCAGTGAAAGAAGCAGTGAGGAGGATGGAGAGAGAGAGAGGACAGAGGGTGAAGTTAGAAACACTAAAAGGATTTTTCATGGATTTCATGGATGATTTGAGTGATTTCCAGCAGGACACTTAAACATGTCAGTGGACGTCCTAAAGAACATATTCACTGATATGAAACGTGTCATTGAACAGGATTAATATCAGTGGAAACATGGTGGACACAGCTGTGACTGCATGGATGTGACACACTTCAAATCTGTTCTCCACTCTTGGATTTGGGATCCATGGAGCTGCTGCTGAGTCTGTACAATAAAGGAATGGTGTGGAAGGTTGCAGCGTACGGACACAAACACTTTGTGGTTACAATCTGATTTTATTTTCAAAATTAAACTACTAACCTACACTGATCAATGATGTTAATGATCACATCTGGACTCACCCAGCCTTTCTGCAGTTCCTCACAGCTGGAATCAGTCTCTGTCGTCCCCGCTCTGATGTGTTGTACTTCTGCAGGTCCAACTCATCCAGAACCTCCTCTGACATCTGCAGCATGAAGGCCAGAGCTGAGCACTGGATCTCAGAGAGTTTCTTCTCTGATCTGTTCTCTGACTTCAGGAACTCTTGGATCTCCTGAAATAATGAGAGGTGGTTCATCTCCATCAGACAGTGGAAGATGTTGATGCTTCTGTCAGGAGAGATTTCATCACTGTTCATCTCCTTCAGGTTGTTGATGACTCTCTGGATGGTTCCTGGACTGATCTCTGTCTGACCCAGCAGACCTACTAAGAGTCTCTGGTTGGACTCCAGACAGAGGCCATGAAGGAAGCGAACAAACAGGTCCAGGTGGCCATTTTCACTCTGGAGGGATTTATACATGGCTCTGCTCAGGAAATCATCCAGAGAGGACTTGTTGTATTTTTTTCCCAAAAAGTTCTTCAGCACCTTTGTCTTCCTGTTGGTGTGACAGTGGAACATGTAGACAGCAGCCAGAAACTCCTGAATGCTCAGATGAACAAAGCAGTAGACTGGTTTCTGGAAGATACACTCTCTTTTGAAGATCTCTGTACAAACTCCTGAGTACACCGAGGCCTCTGTCACATCCAGACCACACTGCTCCAGGTCTTCTTGGTAGAACATGATGTTTCCTTTCTCCAGATGTTCAAACGCCAGCCTCCCCAGCTTCAGAAGAACTTTCCTATCAGCCTTCGTCAGCTCCTGTGGACTCGTCTCACGTCCCTCATGGTAACTTGTTCTTCTTCCTCTTTGTCTGAACCAGCAGGAAGTGTGAGTACATGTCAGTCAGGGTCTTGGGCAGCTCTCCTCTCTGCTCTGTAGTCAACATGTGCTCCAGAACTGTAGCAGTGATCCAGCAGAAGACTGGGATACTACACATGATGTGGAGGCTCCTGGATGTCTTCATGTGGGAGATGATTCTGCTGGACAGCTCTTCATCACTGAATCTCCTCCTGAAGTACTCCTCCTTCTGGGCGTCAGTGAAGCCTCGTACTTCTGTTAGCCTGTCAACACATGTAGGAGGGATCTGATTGGCTGCTGCGGGTCGGGAAGTTATCCAGACGAGAGCCGAGGGAAGCAGATTCCCCTGGATGAGGTTTGTCAGCAGCTGGCTGACTGATGACTTCTGTGTGACATCAGACAGCAGCTTCCTGTTGGTGAAATCCAATGAAAGTCTGCTTTCATCCAGGCCGTCAAAGATGAACAAAAGCTGAGAGACAGCCAGCTTCTCTGCTGTGACCTTCTGTAATGTTGGATGGAAAACATGGAGCAGCTCCAGAAGACTGTACTGCTCATCTCTGATCAGGTTCAGCTCCCTGAATGAAAGCAGAACCACCACACTGACATGTTGGTTCTCCAAGCCCTCTGCCCAGTCCAGAGTGAACTTCTGCACTGAGAAGGTTTTTCCAACACCAGCCACGCCGTTGGTCAGAACCACTCTGATGGGTCTCTGTTGGTCAGGTAAGGCTTTAAAGATGTCCTGGCACCTGATTGGAGCGTCATGGAGGGCGTCCATCTTGGAAGCTGTCTCCAGCTGCCTCACCTCATGTTGGGTATGAACCTCTTCACTCTGTCCCTCTGTGATGTAGAGCTCAGTGTAGATCCTGTTGAGGAGGGTTCTACTTCCTGTTTCATCACTTCCTTCAGTCACACGTTCACATCTCCTCCTCAGACTGATCTTATGTTCATCTAAAACCTCCTGCAGACCAACATCTGCTGAAAGAAAGAAAAACAATGAGACTAAAGAGAAAGAAAACTCTTCAATGTCTGAACAACACAAGAAGTCCAGTTTTCAGAAAATGAGTCCATCAGCAGACAGATGTTCAGTCTTACTTTGTACACAGCTGCTCTGACTGGCTGTCTGCAGTCCAGCTCTGCTTCTGGATCTTTCTCCACACTGGGGACAGGAGGAGTCTCCCGATGAAGCAGACTGGTCCCAGTATGAGGAGATGCACTGTCTGCAGAACCAGTGTCCACAAGCTGGTAGAGACTGGATCCTTCAGGACGTCCTGACACAAAGCACAGCAGGACAGCTGCTCCTCATCACAAACACCACTCCTCTTCCTCTCTCTGTGAACACATTTCTTTATCACTAAAAACATTTACTGTCAGTGAAAAACATCCAGATGTGACCAAACTGCAGTTCCTCACAGTTCCTTTGATTTCATCAACACTAATGAGCTGCTCTTCCTGTCTGCCTGTCTCATTAAACACTGAGTGATGAATACAAACTCAACACTTCCTGCAGACTTCCTGACTTCACAATAAAAGCTTTCCATCAGAGAGACAGTTATGACTTTCACTGTTTTACAGCCGCTGTGTGCAGATTATCTGGGTCAGTTCACTCTGAAGCAGCTTAGAAGTGTCTGTGTAGAGCCGTGGTCTGACACACAGAGACTTCTGATTTTCTCTATTTAAACAAACATGATGAAGATGAGCAGGTTTCTCTTCTAGTATAAACTCTGTGTCTCTCTGGCTGGCTCATGATGGCTTTTTAGGTTTTATGTTTTGCTCTCTCCTGCTAGCGTTTTGCCTGCCTGGGTGGAGCTTGTAATGGCCTCTCGCTCTTGGTCCACACAGTTATGATGATTACACCACCTGTTGCTGACTCACCTGGGCTTACCGGTAACCATTTAACGCTGCGGCATGGAGCAGTTTGTCGCTGGGACATTGACCCTCCTGTGTTCATGATTCTCAGCTCCTTGCTAAGAAATCTCTCTTTTAATTCACCAGTTGGGTTAACTTTGTGTATACTTTGAGTAAATATTTCCCCGGACCTGGTTACAGACGCTTACCTGTGATTCCTGTGTGTGGCTGTGTGAGTGGAGAGCAGGACAAGAGTGACAGAAGAGGAGTGAGTGTGGACTCCCTTCCCTCTTTCCCTGGAGCCCTGGACCCCCTCCCCAACTCACTGTGCATATATAGAGCACTGTGGTTCACCCCTTTGGTAAATAAACTGTCACCTTTTTGTTTGTCAGAACTCAGTCTGTGCTTGAGTTCCTCTGTTAGCCATGACATTTTGTTGGTTCTCTCTCTTCAGGTCCCTGTAAGTGTTTGATCTAAAACACTATATTTATTCTGCTTTGATTGTTTTGTGTGCTGAGGGACATTGTTGCATGATCCACTTTTTCTTATCACTCAAATATCCTGATACTTTCAGAAAGTTGGAGAGCTCTCCTGGCTTGCTTAGTCTTTGCTCTGTACTGCAGTACTTGCACTGGTTTCACTGGACAAGTCTGCGTGTGAACCTACAACTGATCTGACATTGTGGCACAAACACAGTAAACAAACTCTACGAGCACCTTGTTTCATGTGCAGTGGCTTTCTTCTCATTCTGTTACTGAACACTGTATGAAAAGCCTCTCACTGCCAGCATCCTTCCAGCCCCACGACAACAAGACCAACTCACATCTTCACAACACCAAGAATTTTTCCCCTTTTCTTTGGAGAAACTGAGAAGCCAATAGGATTGTAGCTCAAACTTGCCCACAGTCCTGCTTCATCACTGCTCACTCCTACCTGTGTTGGTGCTCAGTGGACAGTCATTAGGGTTGCCAACTCCCTGAAAAATAAATAAGGGACACCTCGTGGCCAGGGCCGGGCAACCTAGTTGTCTTCACCCTTCCCAGTGTGGTAGCTCTTTTTTGTGTGTGTGAAATTTTTTTTTAACCATTTGACTTGAATTTGATTTAAGCAGATGCATATTCTATTCTTTGTGATATGACCATATGGGAAACAAATGATCCTTTAGCCATTTATTTTTAGCTCAAAATGACAACAATTAACACAGTAAAACAGGTCTCTTTCTTAAACAGAAGCCTGTCATGCTTAACTTTTGAGAATAAAAGTAAATCTTTCTTTAAAAGAACTCTGTCCTGCTTAACTTAAAATTATATAAATTAATAGAAAGCAATAGAACGAAAAATATTCTTGTAACAGTGCACATATAGTGCATTTAGTGCAATTGGCTTCAGCTGAGGTATTATTTCAGCTTTTCTAATGCTAATCAGCTGCTCCTGTTTGTAAACCCACTTGTTCCCATGATTACGCATCATAACTCATCATCATTATTCATCTATGTATTACTTTTATGTATTAGTCATCTATTTGTTGTAATCATCTATCCTTGCAGTTGTTTATTACACAAAATAAATTATATTATCACACTTCTGGCCACATAGCGCTGATATTCACTGCACATGCCCATATTAACCTTAACCAGAGGGTTTAAAAACAAACCAGTGTCTACATACCATATCTGCTTCTGCCGTGGCCTGGTGGACAACAAATTGGTTTAGGGTTCCCCGAGCTTTCACGCCCCCTCATGTTCTTCATGTGCCCACCATTAGAAGCATGCCTATGGAAAAAGTGCGCCGGCACACAGTGCAGTGCGCTTTATAGGTGTTATCGTGCACTTTTCCAGCCAGGTGTTTTCCTTTTCCATTCCTCCCTGTACTTTTGCAGCCTTTTTTTCTTTCTCTGAGCGAACAAACATTGCTGCTCTGATGCTGGGCTCACACTGTGCGATTTTTGGCCCATTTTGAGATGATTTTTGAGTCATGCGACCGATTTGGCGATCGGCCCAATTTTGGCCTTCATCGTGCATCGTGTAGTATACGTGGGGTAACGAGAAGCGATTAACACCTCACGACCAGCTCCCGATCATCAATCGCTCGTGAGGCGTGTCACCACAGCCGTTCACACTGCTCACGCGCAAACACGTAAACGTCGGTGAAAAAGACGGAGCAGCACGGCTGTGCAGCGTGTGATCTGGACACAAGCGATGGAGGCACAACTTGTAGAACTTTGGAAAGCTCATCAGAGCCTTTTCGATGTGGCCCCACAAAATTATCACGACCACACAACCGTGAAAATAGTTGGATTTACATGCTGCTCAATCACAGCTGCTGATCAATGTTTTTCATTAGCAATTTAGCAAAGTTGATGGTGGTGGTGTGTCTGTGTGAGAGAAAGACAGAGAGAGAGAGAGCGACAGATTTTCTGTTATAACCTTCATGTTATGGAGGCACAGTGTGAGCACTCAGGTCGCATCAGAGCATCGGGCGGTATAGTGTGAGACCTGCATCGTGACCTACCAACTGCGAGTCAATCGTGCACAGCTTTAGGTGTACTGTCGTCCGAGACTTGCACCGCAGTGTCGGCGTTTGTTTCCCTGTTGGCCATGCTTCTTGTTGTGGTCATCTGTTGTCTTCCGGTATTTTCTCCGCAAGCGACCTTTCCTCGACCAATGAGATGAGCGGTAATCTGAATTGTCATAAGTGTGCTGTCAGCTCATTGGTCACAAAGCAGGAGAGGGGCTGGGAATTATGTTTTCAAACAAAGCGTTAATTCCATAAACATTTATAGACCACTTTGATTCTCACTGTATTACGGGACAAAGTACGTCCCTTATTAGCTCAAACGGGACGTGTGCTTTTGTTTCTACAAAAAAACGATTCCGTTTTTTAAGGGAACGGTTGGCAACCCTAACAGTCATAGCTAGGGTTGCCAACCGTCCCTTAAAATACGGAATCGTCCCGTATTTAGAAACAAAAGTACACGTCCCGTATTGAGCTAATAAGGGACGCACTTTGTCCCGTAATACAGTGAGAATCAAAAGTAGTCTATAAATGTTTATGGAATTAACGCTTTGTTGGAAAACATAATTCCCAGCCCCTCTCCTGCTTTGTGACCAATGAGCTGACAGCACACTTATGACAATTCGAGTATGACAATTCAGATTACCGCTCATCTCATTGGTCGAGGAAAGGTCGCTTACGGAGAAAATACCGGAAGACAACAGATGACCACAACAAGAAGCATGGCCAACAGGGGAACAAACGCCGACTCTGCGGTGCAAGTCTCGGACGACAGTACACCTAAAGCTGGGCAGACACTGCGATTTTTTCAGTCGCGTTATTCAGCTCCTGCTCAAACTGCACGATTGACTCGCAGGGGTTAGAAGTTGGTAGGTCACGATGCAGGTCTCACACTATACCGCCCGATGCTCAGATGCGACCTGAGTGCTCACACTGTGCCTCCATAACATGAAGGTTATAACAGAAAATCTGTCGCTCGCTCTGTCTCTCACTCACACAGACACACCACCACCATCAACTTTGCTAAATTGCTAATGAAAAACATGATCAGGCAGCTGTGATTTAGCAGCGATGTAGATCCAACTATTTTCACGGTTGTTGTGGTCGTGATAATTTTGTGAGGCCCACATCGAAAAGGCTCTGATGAGCTTTTCAAAGTTCTACAAGTTGTGCCTCCATCGCTTGTGTCCAGATCACACGCTGCACAGCCGTGCTGCTCCGTCTTTTTCACGGCGTTTACGTGTTTGCGCGCGAGCAGTGTGAGCGGCTCACGAGCGATTGATGATCGGGAGCTGGTCGTGAGGTGTTAATCACTTCTCGTTACCCCACGTATACTACCGATGAAGGCCAAAATCGGTCCGATCACTCAAAAATCGGCTCAAAATGGGCCTAAACCGCACAGTGTGAGCCCAGCGTTAGAGCAGCAATGTTTGTTCCCCTCAGAGAAAGGGAAGAATGGGAAAAGGAAAACACCTGGCTGGAAAAAGTTAATATGGGCATGTGCAGTGAATATCAGCGCTATGTGGCCAGAAGTGTGATAATATAATTTATTTTGTGTAATAAACGACTGCAAGGATAGATGATTACAACAAATAGATGACTAATACATAAAAGTAATACATAGATGAATAATGATGATGAGTTAAGATGCGTAATCATGGGAACAAGCGGTTTACAAACAGGAGCAGCTGATTAGCATTAGAAAAGCTGAAATAATACCTCAGCTGAAGCCAATTGTACTAAATGCACTAAATGTGCACTGTTACAAGAATATTTTTCTTTCTATTGTTTTCTATTATTTTAAGTTAAGCAGGACAGAGTGCTTTTAAAGAAAGATTTACTTATATTCTCAAAAGTTAAGCATGACAGGCTTCTGTTTAAGAAAGAGACCTGTTTTATGTGTTAATGTTGTCATTTTGAGCTAAAAATAAATGGCTAAATGATCATTTGTTTCACATGTGTTCATATCACAAAGAATACACATCTACTTAAATCAAATTCAAGTCAAAGGGTTAAAAAAAATAATTTCACACACAAAAAAAGAGCTAGAAAATTCACCACACTGGGAAGGGTGAAGACAACTGGGTCGCCCGGCCCTGGCCACGAGGTGTCCCTTATTTATTTCTCATGGAGTTGGCAACCCTAGTCATAGCCTGCTGCTAGCATGAATGCTAAACGTACTGCTGTGGATGATCAGCAGAAAAACATGTGGTCAGTTTGACCTGTTTGCTGTATTTAAAGTGTTTTTCTCAGTTCGTCTGTATTCAAAGTGCATTCGGGCTTTAGCTGACAGCTCTTTGTGCCAACAAACTAAACTCTCTTAGTTTAAGCCAGCAGACTTTACCAAACACAAAGCCTGCTGCTGCCTCCATGGGTTAGCTTGTGTGACTGGTGTTTACACCAATGAAATCTAAATCACACTAATGTGTCCTCCAAGGTCTTTGGTGGGAGCACTGAGTGAAACATAAGAGCTCTGGTTAAGCCTCATCAGCTGGATAGGCTGTCCACCCTAGTCCAGGCTTTAACTCAAATCTCTGATTGGCTTTCTAACAGCTACCTTGTTAGAACAAGACAGAGACCATGATCATAGCTCCTCCTGATCTATATTCTAAAATCAGTCAAGTTGTTGCCCCTTTCTGTTCTTCTGCTGAGCAAATATTCGAAATCTTGGAATAATATTTGACTCTTCTTTGGGCCTTGACTCACATGTAAAGTCTCTGTCTCGTTCCTGTTTCTTTCATTTAAGGAATATTTCTAAACTGCGACATATGGTCTCCTTAGCTGAACTGGAAAAAATTGTCCATGGATTTGTGTCATCGCGTTTAGATTATTGTAATTCCCTGTTTACCAGCTTGGATAAATCATCTCTTTCTCGCCTCCAAGCTGTACAAACGCAGCAGCCAGACTACTAACTCGCTCTACCCAGCGAGCTCACATCACTCCTATTTTATGTTCTTTACATTGGCTCCCAATAGATTTTAGAATTCGTTTTAAATGATTGTTTTAACGTACAGAGCACTAAATGGCCCCAGATTATTTATCCAAGCTTCTCACTAAATACACTGCTGCTCGCTGTCTCCGCTCACAGACTCAGAGTTTGTATGTTGCTCCCAGAACACGTCTGAAGACGAAAGGGGGCGGAGCCTTTCAGTCTGTGGCACCAAGACTGTGGAACAGTCTACCTCTACAACTACGTTTGGTTGACTCTGTGGATCTTTAAAAAACAGTTAAAAACTTTACTGTTTAAACAAGCTTTCTGTTGACCAATGCTGTTTACATTGTTATATTTTTAATTCACATTTAAACTCTATATTGTGTATATTGTGCATTTTGCTATTTATCGTACTGTTTATTTTAATCTCTGTGTGCAGCACTTTGTGACTACCTGTCTATGAAAAGCGCTTAATAAATAAACTTTACTTACTTACTTACTAAAATAACAAACAGGGCTGTGAGAGCAACTGAAGTGATAAAATACTGTTTAAAGATAAAAAACACTTTGATGTTCTCTCGTCACCTAACAAAGTCCAAACCTGTGAACTATTTTAGCTTTAATAATTGTGGATTCAGGTATCCTGAACCCATCTTTGGACATTTGTAATTAAATATTTTAAAACTCCATCAGAGACTCCTGATGTGGCTGTTTGGAGAAGGAAAAGAGGGACAAAGTGGAGCGTCGAGCTGAGGCTTCATTCACTGCAAACCTACAGTTGTGTTTCCTTATTTCTGCTGTTTGCATGTTCACAGCTGAAATAAAGCTGCCTCTTTGGAAAACACAAACATGTAAAGGAGTCATCACAGGTCTCTGACCTCGTTGGTTCAGGTTCAGCACTGAAGTGTGGAGGTTGACCTTTGGACCCATCACTCCTCACAGACGGACAGCTGGATCCTGCAGACTGTGACCTCTGACCTCTGCAGACACAAACATGTTTTATTCAATGATCAATTCTCTGATAAAGTGATTGAAGCAGCTGTGATCACACAGACTGCAGATAATGCAGCTGTTTCCTGTCAGTAACAGTCCTCTTAGATTAGAGTTCAGCTTTTTACAGGAAAACAAATGTCCCTGAATGCAACAGTGAGACACAGTCTGCCTGTGTGGCTGTGATAGCTGCCGTTAGGAGCGCTCATGTGTTTGCAGTTAGACGAGGAGATGTTACCATCATGGACACGTTAACAAATCCTGCAGCATCACGTGGCACAAACATTTTGTGTTCCTGTCATCTGCAAGCAACAGGAAGTTCATTAATAAAGGCGGGATGGAGACGTGACTGTGATGGTTCTCCTTCATCCAGCTGTTAAACATCTGGGCTCACACGACGAGCCTTTGTCTAATACAGCAGCTGCTCTCTGAACACTTTTCTGAAGAGGAGCTGCACAAACCTTGTTTGCTTTCTAGAGCAGCGTATCAAAGTCAAACTACCCACTGCTAGCAGCTGTTTCTATCATAGTTTAGGATCCAGATGTGTGAGGTCTAGATTACACCTCTGATTAAAATACATAGTTAAAAACAGCCAATTGAGTCCAAATGTGTCTTAAACCAGATAAACTGACAGTTACAGCTGAGCCTGTGTGTCCTTGGAGACACTGCTCTGCTACAGAGATGCATTTTAGAAACAGGAAACATCAAAAATCATTTAAACAGAGAGTTCTTGTTACTAACAGCTCACCTCTCTGCAGCAGACACAGGCTGGGATTTAAAACCAATGAATCGATGATTGGACCGGTCACTCTTTAAGGACACAGAGCTGGATGGTTTCTCATTGACGCTAAAAATATGTGAACATGTGTCACATCCAATGTGACCAATACATTACATAAAAAGTATAAACTATGTAAATAGTATATTATTTAAATCGTTAAATAGTAAAAAGCTGATTAAAATTTCAAACATTTTAATACTGACATGAACTTACTTTTTGTCAGATGACTTTTTTTTGCCCTAAATTACGAAAGAAATGCTTCACCCGTTTGCTCTTAGAGGACACATTCTGGGTGGAGGTCCAGGCGGGTTCCTGTGAATAATGATGCAGCAGTGATGTGAGTGCTGAGCTGTGACATGGAGAAGAGTCATGGACAGTTAGAGATGGTCATCTCACCTCTGAGCTTTGGTCTGGCTCTCATGTTCCCCACACAGAGTGCTTTTAGAGGGAGGGACTCCCTCCTCTCTGTCTCACACTGATCCATGCTGCTCAATTCACATCAGCTCACACACACTTTCTACCTTCACCTGCAGAGGAAACACAAATCATTCATGTGCACATCAACTGAGAGCTGCAGAGGTCGTGTCTGATGTGTTGGACTAACATCCATCTGAGACGCAGCTTTCATCAGTTCACTACAAAAAGTGTCACAGAGCCCAGTTCAGCCTCCAAATCCTCCATTACTGTAGTCCTACAAAGCAGCAGGTCAAACATGGCTGCAGAGAGCAGCTTTATGTCAGTAACAACGTCCAGGACCGAGCTGACTGCTTACAGAGTTCATACTCTAACTGCTAGCTGCTCTGCTAGCTAAGCTAACTCAGTAACAGTGACTCTGACAGCAGTTACTGTGGAACAGCGGCCGAGCTCAGGACACATTCAGTGTGTTTAGTTCTGAGTCCTGGACTCTGATTCAATGGATTCAATCCAGCTCAGAGTTTCATGTGTTCATCAGAATAAATACATGTACTAATATAACAGAAGTAATGCTCTGAATGCAGGACTGTAATGGAGGATAAATAAGGTTTTTTACAGCCTGAAAGAACATTCAGTTCATATATTTGTAGACAGTGAAGCAGTTTTTAATACTGCAGCTGTTTCCTTCACCTGTGTGTGTGTGAGCCACACCTTCATGTGCTGCTGTAGAAATATGTGGTCTGACTGCTCAGACTGAGTCTAGGAGGAAAGTTCACACGCTGGAGAAAGTTTTGTTCCTAACTTTGTCAGAGTTCGGCTCCAAAGACAAAGAAGACGGAGCTCACAGTCTGTAGATGGTCCTCAGTGTGTGTGTGAAGCACACAGGAGTGTGTTTATGTCAGCAAATCAGTGTGTGAAGAGTCTGAGGGAGTGTGTGAATGAGACTCAACACTGAACAGTCCAAGAAAAGCGTCTGGACTTCTTTAAGTTTAACTTAAAGAAGTCCAGACGCTTTTCTTTTTGTCTCCATAATGTCTCCATAATGCTGCAATGTTATCTGCCCCAGAAACACTGTGCAGAAGCTCTGATGGTGACACAGAAAAGTCACAGTGGAGATACTTCTGTCCACCTTTGATTAGACTCATTATAAAAAGGAAAAACGTTTGAACACAGTCAGTTTCCAGTTCACTAACTTACATTTATTCCATGGACACTCACTCTAACCTGAACCACAGCTGCGACCATATTTGTAATACTACAACCCAAACATCAGATGTTAATCGAAATTTTTTGCTCTCTCTCCTCCTTAAATGTGTTTTTAATGTTAGTTATAATTCAGAATTGGCGACTGGAATACGTATGACACATACGAACATCAGGAAATAAAAACTCGATAAATATAACCTCAGTAAATGAAGTCAGTGTACAGCGTGGAATTATTTTA
Organism: Mchenga conophoros; assembly: GCF_057382185.1. Lineage (NCBI taxonomy): Eukaryota > Metazoa > Chordata > Actinopteri > Cichliformes > Cichlidae > Mchenga > Mchenga conophoros. The sequence goes on along the minus strand of NC_140528.1, from coordinate 84,508,588 downwards.
TGTCATAAGAAGAAACATATTCATGTTAACACTCACCTGCCTCAGCTCCACCTTCCCTCCTCCTGCTTTCACTTTCACTGCTGCTCCCTAAACACAGAGGATGCTGGGACTTGTAGTTGTTCCTTCCGGTGTGGTCTTCCTCTTTGTTTGTTTGTGTTTGTGTTCAAGTTATTTCGATCATGTAAACATCAACAGAACACGTGAAGCCACACAGAGTTTGTATGTCGAGGTGGGTAGGAGGGTTTGAGGGTTTGGGGAGGGTCAGAGGGAAGAGGTCTCTCAGTCTGGACAATCCACATTGATGGCATTGCATCTTTCAGCGTGTTTGTGGGTCAATTTGGATGCTCCAGGTGTAAGAGCAGCCACTCAGCCTCTACTGCAGATGTGTGTCACAAGTTCATCTAGTAGTAGGCTATGGCACTTGGCCACAGGTGGCAGCAGTGGACTGGTATAAAACCCGATTCTTTGATCCCCATGATAGAACAGAGAAAACCCGACTCATAGTGGTCAAAACATTTATAATTCTTTATTCAATCATCTTCTGGAAGAGATCAGATGGGGCCCCATGGCAGTTGTAGGATCTCTAACATTAGAAGCTAAAAATGTGTCTCATATAGGTGTTATTTTGGTACTTTACACGTCACACAGTTTCAACAACTCCTTATATGGTAAAGTTTGTTTTTTCTATCTGGCTTCCTGTATTTATTAATATGCTTGTATATTTCTACACTAACTTCCTGTTTTTCAGTCTGGCTGAGCACTTAGTTTGTGAGTCAAAAGTGGCCTTGCTTTACAAACCTTCATTATTAAAGTACATAAAACAATATAATTAGAAAATAAGCACTAAGAATATATTAATTACATGACAGTTCTCCCCCTTTTCGTGTTTCCTAAGAAACACGACATAATTCCTAATTTATCCCATTAAGTTTACCTGCATGTTAAAAGGCTAAAATATAACAAAAGAGATTATGCTAAACAAAATGAAACCTTTCAATTGCCCAACCCTATCTGTCCCCTCACGGGTTTTATGTTTTCAATGTTTCATTATTATTTTGTCATAATTACTTCTATCCACAACAAATAAATAAAGCTCTAAGACAGCACCTGTGAAATGTGAAATGTCCTAAATCTACTTCCTACACCCCCTTTTTTACCCAGAATCCCAATTTAAACCCACTTCTGACTTCCCTCAGTGCTCACTGTAAACTGCAGATACAATCAGTTATATATATATATATACATATATATATATATATATATATATATATATATATATATATATACATATATATATACATATATATAAAACACCCAGCACGCCCCTGCGGGCGGTTTATCCTTCAAGCTCGGGTCCTCTACCAGAGGCCTGGGAGCTTGAGGGTCCTGCGCAGTATCTTAGCTGTTCCCAGGACTGCGCTCTTCTGGACAGAGATCTCCGATGTTGTTCCCGGGATCTGCTGGAGCCACTCGCCTAGCTTGGGAGTCACCGCACCTAGTGCTCCGATTACCACGGGGACCACCGTTACCCTTCACCCTCCACATCCTCTCGAGCTCTTCTCTGAGCCCTTGGTATTTCTCCAGCTTCTCGTTGTTCCTTCTTCCTGATATTGCTGTCATTCGGAACCGCTACATCGATCACTACGGCCATCTTCTTCTGTTTGTCTACCACCACTATGTCCGGTTGGTTAGCCACCACCATTTTGTCCGTCTGTATCTGGAAGTCCCACAGGATCTTAGCTCGGTCATTCTCCACCACCCTTGGGGGCATCTCCCATTTTTGACCTCGGGACTTCCAGGTTATACTCGGCACAGATGTTCCTGTACACTATGCCGGCCACTTGGTTATGGCGTTCCATGTATGCCTTGCCTGCTAGCATCTTGCACCCTGCTGTTATGTGCTGGATTGTCTCTGGGGCATCTTTACACAGCCTGCACCTGGGGTCTTGCCTGGTGTGATAGACCCCAGCCTCTATGGATCTTGTGCTCAGAGCTTGTTCTTGTGCTGCCATGATTAGTGCCTCTGTGCTGTCTTTCAGTCCAGCTTTGTCCAGCCACTGGTAGGATTTCTGGATATCAGCCACCTCCTCTATCTGCCGGTGGTACATACCGTGCAGGGGCCTGTCCTTCCATGATGGTTCCTCGTCTCCCTCCTCTTCTTGGGTTTCTGCTGCCTGAGGTATTCACTGAGCACTCGGTCAGTTGGGGCCATCTTCCTAATGTATTCTTGGATGTTCGTTGTCTCATCCTGGACTGTGGTGCTGACACTCACCAGTCCCCGGCCCCCTTCCTTCCGCTTAGCGTACAGCCCTCAGGGTGCTGGACTTGGGGTGAAACCCTCCATGCATGGTAAGGAGTCTTTTTTGTCTTTATGTCAGTGGCTTCTATCTCCTCCTTTGGCCCAGCCTATTACCCCAGCAGGGTATCTGATCACGGGCAGGGCGTACGTGTTGATGGCCCGGGTCTTGTTCTTACCATTCAGCTGACTCCTCAGGACTTGCCTGACCCTCTGCAGGTACTTGGTGGTTGCAGCTTTTCTAGCGGCCTCTTCATGGTTCCCATTCGCCTGTGGGATCCCCAAGTACTTGTAACTGTCCTCTATGTCTGCAATGTTGCCTTCTGGTAGTTCAATCCCCTCAGTTCTGACTACCTTCCCTCTCTTTGTTACCATCCGACTACACTTCTCCAGTCCGAACGACATTCCAATGTCATTGCTGTATAGCCTGGTAGTGTGGATCAGTGAATCGATGTCTCGGTCACTCTTGGCATACAGCTTGATGTCATCCATGTACAGGAGGTGGCTGACAACTGCTCCGTTCTGTAGTCGGTATCCGTAGCCAGTCTTGTTAATGATCTCACTGAGGGGGTTCAGGCCTATGCAGAACAGCAGTGGGGACAGAGCATCTCCTTGGTAGATCCCGCACTTGATGGTGACTTGTGCTATGGGCTTGGAGTTGGCCTCTAGTGTTGTACGCCACATCCCCATTGAGTTCCTGATGAAGGCTCTTAGGGTCCCATTGATCTTGTACATTCTAGGCATTCCAGTATCCAGCTGTGGGGGCATTGAGTCATAGGCCTTCTTGTAATCAATCCAGGCAGTGCACAGGTTGGTCAGTCTGGTCTTGCAGTCTCGGCTGATTGTTCTGTCTACCAGTAGCTGGTGTTTTGCGCCTCTGGTATTCTTGCCAATTCCTTTCTGTGTCCCGCTCATGTATTGACCCATGTGCCTGTTCATCTTAGCCGATATGATGCCTGACAGGAGCTTCCATGTAGTACTGAGGCAGGTATTGGTCGGTAGTTGGAGGGGACCGGTCCCTTCTTGGGGTCCTTGGGGATCAGGACCGTCCGGCCTTCAGTTAGCCATTCCGGGTGTCTCTCGTTAACTAGCAGCTGGTTCATTTGTGCTGCCAGACGCTCGTGGAGTGCAGTCAGCTTCTTCAGCCAGTAGGCGTGAACCATGTCGGGCCCTGGTGCTGTCCAACTCTTCATACTGGAGACCCTTTCTTGGATATCTGCCACTGTGATGGCAGATATATTTATATATTTATAAAAAAAAACCAGCACGCCCCTGCGGGCGGTTTATCCCTTCAAGCTCGGGTCCTCTACCAGAGGCCTGGGAGCTTGAGGGTCCTGCGCACATATATATATATATTAGAGATGGCACGATACCACTTTTTTATGTCCGATACCGATACCGATATCATAAATTTGGATATCTGCCGATACCGATATGAATCCGATATAGTGTTTTTTAATCAACAAAACTGTTTTTTAAATATCTTGCTGCATTTTGCAAGTCTGCAAGTTCATACTCAAGTTTAAAACAACAACTACACTAAAGCTATTCTGTTATACCTGTATGCAAAAAAAATGTTTCGTAGTTCAGCAATACTGGTCAATCTAATAAACTTAAACCTACACCATCCTCCCTATTCTGGTATTTTAAAGAGTACTTAGCATAAATATTAAGCAACCTAACTAATAGGGTTCCAACTCCCAGCAACAACAAAAATAAATAAATAAAAAATAGGGAACCACCCCTCACGCTCCACCTCATGATGCTTAATCGACGTAATCAACCTTAATTTGATGCAGTGTGAAAAAAATGCACAGAAATCAATTATTTTTCAAGAAATATTAAATAGATTCAACATCTTTCTTCAACAAAATTGCAGACTGCACAGATGGTACCTTCCCAAAGGAAAAAAGTACTATAGCTTACTAGGGTATATTAGACTTAATAGTCACTATATACAGTAATTGACTTCTATTCATTTTGCATCAAATTAAAACTTTGGGTGTCAGATAATTATTTATTAAAAGCTTGACATTTTAAATGAGAATAAGAAAGAAAAGTATGTCTTTGTGCCCCCTTTTCCCTGTTAATGCCCTATCGGCCCCCTGGCTAAACTTTGCTAGATCCGCCCCTGCACAGTTACCAGCCGTCAGCTACGTAGAAAAAGATCCTCGAGTAGAAAGTAATATTAAATACATTCTAACAACAGCTTATCAAGCTTAAACGTGCTGCTGTTGTTCAGCCGCTGGTTTCCTCTTTCTGGTGCAAAGTGGGCCAAAAGCAAACTAGAGACACGGACTCACGACAGAAAAGCTGATCAGCTGATCGTTAAGCAGTTTCATGATTGAAGTAGCAGCAAGAAGAGGCAGTCGCTCCATATATCGTTTGTTAAGCTTAACGCAGGAATGCTTTACAAACATTCAGAGATGGACTTACACACTTGCTTTACTTCTCTCGGGGATAACTTTGTCGGAGATGAAATGCCGGGTTGCTAGCGAAGCTCCAAATGCTATCCAGACCACCGACAGGTCCCGCATGCCACAGCCGCTCTATCACGTGATGCATACTGCTCCAACGTGCTAACGTTCTGAGGTGAGTTACGGCGTGTTGCAAGTTTTGTGAGGTGCTTTCGTGATATTTAATGGATCGGATTACATTTTTTATTTTTCTCCGATATCCGATCCAGTAATTTAGGTCAGTATCGGACCGATACCGATATGTAATATCGGATCGGTCCATCTCTAATATATATATATATATATATATATATATATATATATATATATATATATATATATATATATATATATATAAGAAAAATCACCTTTGTGAATGGTATACCAGGAGTCTCTGAGTGACGATGTCCTTTTACCTCCGGATAAGAACGATGTGATGAATACTGCGTCTGACAGCATAGAAGTTCAAAATGTGTTCACACAATACGTTCATCATAGGAACTTGAGCTGCATGTATTTAGTTCAGAATTTGTTTATGCAACAATTTCGTTGAACACTAATTATTTAACTCTGTTTAACAACCCCAGAGATAAATATCAAATTTCAGTTTTAGGTAGACAGATGTTTCCAGGTAATACAAAATACTTCTTAGAAGCTTTTAATGATGCCACATCCACCCCATACGGGTATCTTCTAATCGATTATAAATCTAAGACGCCTGACTATTTAAGACTCAGAACCAATTTGTTGTCAGATCATCAAGTTGTTTATATCCCCAAAAAACGGCTAAAGCGGTAAAAAGGATGTCGTATTCACGGATGCAGAGAAACATTGCACTGTTGGAGTTGTTGTATAAATCCCCACCCAGCGTACGGAGGAATATTATTTTGTAATGCAAGCATGGATTTTATTAATGCTCTGTGTGAGATATCGCTCAATGTTTTGAAAGGTGTTATCCCGCTGACTGATCAACAGTACTGTTAGGGAAAATATTCTAAAACACTTCTTCAGTAAAGACTGACTGATCAAAATGACTGATCAACAGTACAGACAGCTAAAAAAGAAGTGCAGTGGGAGGGGTCTTAGAAGGTTTGGGTGTATACACATACAAGCCGTTGCCATCCTGCTTAGTAGATGTTGGCTTGGTTATGTTGGATATCACATCAGACACTATGCCTGATGCTGCTGTTTTTAGGTGGGGTTTGACTGTGCTGACTCCTTTTTTAAACAATGGTACAGCAATTCTAAACAGGCTGCTGAACAAACCTCCCAGACCTGCGCCACATTGCGTGCTGGTCCCAATATAACCATTCAATTCGCCACCAGCCTGAAAAACGGTATGTGTTGATTTTGGTCGTCTATCAAATCAATTTCTATGTCATGGATTAAGGATTTCGAGACCTGTGTGCAGTGTGGCTGTCAAATTGAAGAATGGCTCCCCGACGGTCATCGTCTGTTATATTTATTGCTCTTAATAGCCGCGCATGGGCGTCACCCACAAGCTGGTAATCAACGATATCTGCATAAATAAAAATGTTCTATTTTCCGCCGTATACGTCTGCAGGATGTGGTGCGTATGTGTTTTTATAATGAAGTACAAACGGGTCTTCTGATTTGAATCCTAAGATTCCTGCCAGTCTCCCTCTAAATGTGAGAACTGTGCCCCTATAGGGCCCATAACACTAACATAGTTACTAACTTCACTGTATTGTGTTTTAATGTCGGTGTTATGTTTTAATGTTTTATTATCTGCGCCACAGATGCATAATGCCCCACAGACAGCTCAATCACGGTTATGGACAATGCTCCATTTGTGACTGGATCATAAATTTCCACTCGCGAATCTGATTGTGGAAAAGACAACCATAGTCTTGGGTATTGAAATTCTATAACACTGACCTCATACGGTTCATTTAAAACAATAGGTGTTATAACCTCAGGATAAAAATGCTCGGAAACTCAAGTGCCAAGTGCCTCTTTTTTTCTGCCAAGTATTTTCTCTATTTTAAACCTTTTGTTTTTGTCAATAGTCACCTGCTGTATCTCAGGTTCGTAAATTACACCTTTCACTGCAGCTCCTGTGAGATCCTCCAGTTTGTATACGGGAGGGTCTCTTCCTAAACGCTCCTTTATGGTAAAGTACTCGTCTGTGTAGGTCTGATGGTAACCCTTTCAGAATATGCCTCGTAGTTTAGATATTCTCTCTGTATCGCCCACATTAAATTTAAAAGTCACCGGTTT
>NC_140528.1:84444794-84501495 GCF_057382185.1 Mchenga conophoros | reverse complement strand
ACAGGATTCATCCATAATTGACAGTGAACAAGTTGTTTGTCATTGGTTACAACTAAACTTTCACACGCCTCCTCATGAGTGACAGCTGTAATTCACCTGAGATCAATTGTTCAATTTCGGAGACATTTCCAGGAAAAATGATACAGAAAGGTATAGGATTTGCTTGACAGATGGCCAATATTTGGCATGTGATAACTAGTTCAACAATTTTGTGTGTGATGACTCAAGCAATGGATGTATGACTATTAGTTTTATTGGGAACGACTATTCAGCATCCATAGGTATGATTACTTTTGACTGACATGACATAAGCAAATGGAAATGTCAGAAAGCAGCAGGGAAATGTATGGAAACAACTGATTCATGTCCAAATCATTTGCAGTTTGTTCAGAGAGAGGAGAAATTGCTACTATGATGTGCACAAATGACTGAGTGTTGTGGAGGTTGAACTAATAGTTATGAGAATTTCAATTCTGATCTGAGAAACGCACCAAAGCGACTGAGAAAAACTGTAAATAAAGTTGCAATGTTTTAGTTCAATGAAATATTTCTATCATTACTTTTTTATGGATTAGGTTCAAGAGTTATTAAGTGTGGATAATTAAATAATAGTTTAATGCAACAGCAAATTGTGCCTTGTTCTCAGATGGACAGAAAGTGGAGAATGATAGATGAGATGAGGAGATGAAGGAAGAAGAGTGAGTCACAGACAGAGCCGAGTTTATTTCCCACAGTTTTATTAATCTCTTGCCTCATGATTCCAAGTGCTGTCATTTTATAATTATTATCTCATAACACTTGTTTAATCAGATACAGTGTCTCCTATGGACTTTTGAATGTCTACTTTCTCAGATCAGCACAGCCCTGCCCTGCAGCACTATCAGCAGCAGGAGCAGCAGCAACATTGTAACCATCAGGTAAAACATTTGCTACATTTGCTTTGCATTGTTCCCACCTGATGACAGTGATATAGTATGATATGATTTTATATTAGATTCTTGATTAATGTGGGTTGTCGTTATTCAGCCTATGTGCTCCTTTTGAACTCTAAGCACCCTCCCCTTCGGACATCTCTGCACAGCCCTGATTACATGTCTGTATTGTATGTTTAGCTGCTGCAGTTTAGTCCTCTGTCCTGTAACAGTGCTGCTAACAGAGCTGCTCAGGGCCTCTGCAGGCTCATAATAGACAACCTGTTAGCCAAGCTGTTGTCCATAATAGATGTCAGTTTGGCTAACATCCTCCTCTCACCCACCATCTCTATGCAGTCGATGAGACTGTCCAGGAAAGAGCTGGTCCTCTTTATTGGTGTGTTACCCCCCATTCCTGGATGATGACATGATGTAGAAGCTAAGAAATTCTTGTAGTAAAAATTGAAGTAAAAAATTATAAAACTCAAACCCCAGACACTCAGTGGATGTTTCACTGATGCACCTCCAGTGGAACCAGATCCCACAACAATGTGTGCTCTTAATCTGGCAGGAAAGGAAAGGTTACTCACGTGGCGCTTTAGGATTAACAAAATATAATTAAAAGACTTTAACAGCCGTAGGTTAGTCAGTTTGTGGACATTTAATTTTGCATATGAGACATAGATGTGCCCTTAGGCCTCCTCCTCAATTCAGAGATGGTCTTTCCCTTTTCACGTAAATGGCCTCCTTGACTCTGCGCTCAAACCAGCGTTCCTCCCTGTCCAGGATGTTACATCCTCATCACTGAAAGAGTGTCCACTGGCCTGTAGGTGTGAATAGACTGCAGAGTCCTGGCCTGACCAGGTAGCTCTCCTGTGTTGTGCCATCCGCTTCGCCAGAGGTGTTTTGGTTTCCCCGATGTATAAATCATGGCAATCCTCCTGGCACTTAACAGTGCACACTATATTACTCTGCTTGGGTTGGGGACCTGCCAATCTTTGACATAGTGTTTGGGGTTTAAAAGCCACAGAGACGCGTTGTTTAGAAAAAATATGTCTCAGCTGTTCCGATACTCCTGACACGTACAGGATAAGGCAGCAGTTGTCCTTCTCTCCTGGATCACCTGGAGCTTTCTTTAGGTGCCTTCCCAGCTTTGACAAATATCCAGCTGGGATAACCACATTTACTCAAAGCATTAATATGACAATTTGTAAATTAATGATCATAAAACTGACCTCATAGCCCGCTGTTTGTCAGTGGTGCTAGTTTAAGTCATTATGCAAATGTACTGTTTACAGGGTCAAGGAAACCTGCAGTCAGCTGAGACTGAAGAAGTCACTTAGTAGAATTTCTTCGACTGAAAACGCCACGTCCAGATGAACAGAATAATTTTTAGGGATTTCCTTACCTGGATGACTGAGCATGAATCAAGACAATAAAAAGTGATGTTTTTTTGTTATGTTGTCCTAATTTTTTTTCTTAAAAACCTTTCAAGATACACATTTTGAAGTTGATAGAATAGAATAGAGCCTTTATTATCCAATTGAAGAGAAATTTCGGTGTTACCGAGCTCTTACAGCAAGGGAAAATAAAATATAAAAGGAAGACACAAGGTGGTCCTATAAACATAAGCAACTGAAGATGCTCCATTTGGATTTACACACCGGGAAAAACATTATATTCTATTTTTTTATGTATTTATTAATTTTGTGATGGCATCTCAAGGTCACCAGTCGTAATCATCCACTGGCTGAATCTGATGCTAACCCTGGATGAAGAGAAGTTGATGAACACACACTCACAAAAACACAACTCAATGTCATGTTCAGAAACCAGTTTGAGATGATTTGAGTTTGTAGCATGTTGTGTTATCCTGCTGGAAGCTGTCATCAGGAGATGAATACACCGTAGGATGGAGATGGTCAGCAAGAATACTCGGGTGAGCTGTGGTGTTTAAATTGTGCTTATTTGGTACTAAGGTGTCCAAAGTGTGGCAAGAACTTATCCCCCAACGCGTTACACCAGCAGCCTGAACAAGGCAGGATGGATTCATGCTTTCAAGCTGTTTACTGCAGACTCTACCATCTGAACGTTGCAGCAGAAACTGAGACTCATTCAAACAGGCAGTATTTGTGCATTTTTCTCCCATTTTGGTCAGCCTGGGTGAACTGTAGCCTCAGTTTTTTTGGGCTGACAGGAGTGGCGCCTGGTGTGTTCTTATGCTGCTGCCTCCAGGTTTGATGTACTGTGATTTAAGAGATGCTCTTGTGCAAACCTAGGCTGTAATGGCTGATTAGTTTAGTTGCTGTTGCCTTCTTATTAGCTTGAATCAGCATTTGTGTAGCAACAAAGCATTTTCACGCAGAGAACCACGGCTTGTTGAATATGTTCTCTTTTTGCTATTTCCCCTCTCTTTCAGTCTATCCTGTATGAACAGCTGCTGAAAAACAAAACCTGCCACCTGGAACCAACGACGACGCCCTAAACTCACTTAAATCACCTTTTTTTAACCACTAACCACTTTTTACATTCAAGGTATGCAGAAGAGCATCTCTGAATGCACAGCACGTTAAACCTTCACGCTGATGTGCCATGTTAATGAGCTCAGATCGTCTCAAAGTGGTTTCTTCAACATGACAGTGAGTTTGTACCCCAATGGCCTCCACAGTCACCAGAGTCAGTCTCAATCCAGTAGAGCACCTTTGGGATGTGGTGATACAGGAGATTCATATTGTGGGTGCACAGCTAACAAATCTGCAGCAACTGTGTGATGCTGTCATGTCAATGTGGAGCAAAGTGTCTCATTAATGTTTTCAACAGCTTGTTGAATCTGTGCCATGGAGAATTAAAACAGTTCTAAAGCCAAAAAAAGATCCAACTCAGCACTGATGTAGCCGGGTGGGCTACTCGCGCCTCCCTCTCTCTCTCTCTCTCTTTCTCTCTCTCTCTCTCGCTTGCTTTACCGCCCTCGCTCGCTCTCTCCTGCGCTCTTGGCTGCGCAACTCGGTTAATTGGGAACCCACATGCATATTGATTGCAGGGTGGCGTCAGTCCGTATAAAGTTAAGCCGGTGTTCTCCTGGATTATTCCTCACATGCGTTTGGCGCAAAGCTGCAGTAAATGCTGGCGGACCGCGACGGATTGATCAGCAAGCGAGTAGACCCTATGACAGCTATAGGTAGGCTCTCGCTTAACCTCAGAGTACCGAAATTTGTATTAATGTAGTTTTGCGGCCCTGTTGTAGCGCGGCCGTTTCTGTTTGAGGGTGTAAGCCTTCCAGTTTGGTGTGCGTGTGTGATTTCTTTTATTAAAGATTGAAGGTTTAGTTTTTATGATATGTAGTGAGCCTGACGCTCAGAGTCCTTTTACTCTTTTAACGTATTGCTCTGGTTTATTTCAGTGAACAGAGGACGTGCCAGTGTCCTTGGGACCTCAGGTGGTGGGTCGTTTTCACACTTTCCTTTGTACAGCACTGGGTGGGCTGTAGTGATTTTCTTGTGTGATTTTTCTTTTGGGTCCACGGCTGCTGGTAAGTCCAAGTTCCATGATTGTTTTTAACTTTAGGACACTGTCAACAACGACGCTACATTTTGTTTTCTAATATTTCATCTATTTTCACTATAAACAAAATTATTGATATTGGAGCCAACCTGCGTCGGTGTGCATCCTTGAATCTGTGCGGCCTCTCTTATTCATTTAATCGATTTTTCTTAAAAAGGAATTTCCTGGGGGTGAAATTCCCCTTGGTGGCGTTGTCATTTTATTACCATTTCTTTTATAACCCCGGCGACCACTTGGTCACACTAATGAAGTGGCAGCAGGGCTCTGAGTATGTTGTTCACTCAATAGCAGGAAAAGAGAGAGAGAGAGAGAGAGAGAGAGAGAGAGAGACGCACACACACACAAACCAAAAATGGGATTTACGAAAAATGATAATTAAAAACACGGAAATGTAAAATGATTAATCATACATGTTTATAAAATGATAACAAAGTAACAAGTTGTTGCCGATAATTATTTTTTTTATTCTACATGCATTTAATTGAGAGCTTCTTTCCGTTGCTTCCTTATTTTCTTAAGTGATTTAGGATAAGTTGAACAACGATGAAGTGTTTCATCTATCAGTTGGATTATAGGACTTGGACTTGGTATTTCCTGAGCAAATTGGAGTCGAGAAGAGGAAGGGCCCTGCCTCCATGCGACAGCGGAGAACGTGAACTTGCGCGCCTGAAGCCTGCCTCCATGGGCAGGGCCTCCACTCCGCCCTGGCAGGTATAAAACGCACAGGCACACACAGAAACACTTCACTTCTTACACCGGCTCAGGCAAACGCTTATAAGGTAAGATTTACAGACTTTTGATTTCAAATACAAACACTTGAAGGTAGTGTGAGTGCGCCGCGCCCCGCTCTGAACAGTGCGGAACAGTGCCCCGCGGAACAGTGCGCCGCGGCGCCGCGGAACAGTGCCCCTCTGAGGCGCGGTGCCCCCTCGGAGGCACGGTGCCCCCTCGGAGGCACGGTGCCCCGCGGAGGCGCGGTGCCCCCTCGGAGGCGCGGTGCCCCGCGGAGGCGCGGAGGCACGGTGCCCCGCGGAGGTGCGGAGCCCCCTCGTAGGCGCGGTGCCCCCTCGGAGGCACGGTGCCCCGCGGAGCCCCCTCGGAGGCGCGGTGCCCCCTCGGAGGCACGGTGCCCCCTCGGAGGCGCGGTTCCCCTCGGAGTCGCGGTGCCCCCTCGGAGGCACAGTGCCCCGCGGAGCTGCTGACGCGCCGTGCCCCTCGGAGGCAAGGACGCGCAGTGCCCCTCGGAGGCGAGGACGCGCAGTGCCCATCGGAGGCGCGGACGCGAAGTGCCCCTCTGAGGCACAGTGCCCCGCGGAGGCACAGTGCGCCTCGGAGGCGCGGTGCCCCTCGGAGGCGCGGTACCCCCTCGGAGGCGCGGTACCCCCTCGGAGGCAAAGTGCCCTCTGAGGCGCGGACGCGAAGTGCCCCTCTGAGGCGCGGACGCGCCGTGCCCCTCGGAGGTGCGGACGCGCAGTGCCCCTCGGAGGCGAGGACGCGCAGTGCCCCTCTGAGGCACAGTGCCCCGCGGAGGCACAGTGCGCCTCGGAGGCGCGGTGCCCCCTCGGAGGCGCGGTACCCCCTCGGAGGCAAAGTGCCCCGCGGAGGCGCGGACGCGCCGTGCCCCTCGGAGGCGCGGACGCGCAGTGTCCCTCGGAGGCGCGAACGCGCAGTGTCCCTCGGAGGCGCGGAGGCGCAGTGCCCCTTGGAGGCACAGTGCGCCGCGGAGTCGCGGAGGCACGGTGCCCCGCGGAGGCGCGGTGCCCCTCGGAGGCGCGGAGGCGCAGTGCCCCTCGGAGGCACAGTGCGCCGCGGAGCCTCGGAGGCGCGGTGCCCCCTCGGAGGCGCGGTGCCCTCGCGCAGGCGCGGTGAGGCGCGGTGCCACGCGGAGGCACAGTGCGACACTAAATTGAGTACAATTAACACTGAAAAGTTAACACTGGCCATAGAGTAAATTTAACTCTAATTCTGAGTGGTCCGGGACATCATAATGTCTAATTCGCGTGATGATTGTGATAGAGAAGCAGCCTATTTTTTTTTTTAATCAATATCTGAACGTATGAACAATAGACTGTCAAATCAATGAAAATACAAGTTCATTTCAACAAAATTTATTGTTAACACTGAAACACACAGTAGGCCTACATTAGATATAGGGCTGCATTTTAAAATGAATTAGAGAAAATAAAATGGCTAAATTGTGCATCTTAAAACAAAGTGCTTAATTTCAGGAAAAAAATAGCAGCAGCTTGAGTTTCCCTTTTTCTTTACCTTTTACATCTCGTCTCAATACATTTTGAACAGATAACATCAAACATCTTAACAATTTTGCAGTTTCTTTCTTTCCCCCTTGTATTCCACTTCCCCACTTTCTGTTGTTCAGTGAGAGAACTGAGCTTTAGTTTGCCCTTCCAGGATTTTAAATCTGGGCTGGAATGGTTGTCAGGGCCATTCTCACACACATGTGTAGGTGCTCGTTGGTGAGCCTGGAACGATATTTAGTTTTTATTATGTTCATTGTGGAGAAAGCTGCCTCACAGCTGTATGTGGAGCCAAACATGGTCAAGATGTACAGGGCTACTTTTCTCAAATTTGGGAAAGCTGTCTCAGACCATTTGGAGCCAGAAAGTGGCAGGTTCAGTTCTTCCAAACTGCTTTCAGGGCCACATCTGCTTAGAGCCCAACCAGTTGCATTTGAAGAGGCCCAGCATTTGCCCTCTTGAAGTGCTGTGTGACTTCCTTTGAGAATCGTCTGACATCAGTGATGAGAAATGGGTTCTTTAGAATCAGAATCAGAATCAGAATCAGAAAGGGTTTTATTGCCAAATGTTGAGCAGGTTTACAACATTAGGAAATTGCTGCGGTGCTTCAGTGCAAACATACTGTCATAAAAATATAAAAATAAGAATAAGAATTAAAAGTGCTAAGTGGATAGATATATACATGATATATACATGAGTGCAGGTGGTGATCAGTGCCAAACATGGAATGATGCAGTGAACACAGCGTAGGGTCATGTGTTAGTGGTGGGAACAGTCATACGGTTATTGTTCATGTGTCCGACAGCAGAGGGGAAGAAACTGTTCTTATGGCGAGAGGTTCTGGTGCGAATGGACCGGAGCCTCCTGCCTGAGGGGAGCAGGTCAAACAGACTGTGTCCAGGGTGAGAAGGGTCAGCTGAGATCCGAGCTGCACGCCGCAGTGTCCTGGAGGTGTACAGGTCCTGCAGAGATGGGAGTCTGCAGCCAATCACCTTCTCAGCAGAGCGCACAACACGCTGCAGTCTCTGTTTGTCCCTGATAGTGGCTCCAGTGTACCACACGGTGATGGAGGAGGTGAGGATGAACTGCTGTCCAAAGCTGAAGCTATCAAAACGTTTGCTGAAGTTTTCAATCAGCTCGTCAACAAAGTCAACAAAGAGGACACATCTCTCTGTCCCTGAACCTGTTCCTGAACCTGCGCTTTGTGCGCCGAGCTTCATTTACATTAGTCCTTCATCAGTCCTTCGTGCTCATGTTTAGATTAAATGTCAATCTTAGGAATTTCAGAATTAGGAAAAAAACGTTTTGATCAGGGGCGGATAGTAAAACTTTGTACCATCTCTGGGAGCTGCCAAGATCTAGAAAAAGCTCCTGAGACAAACCCGGTGTGTCTGATTACAGCAGTGGAAAATAGAGCAAAAGGGGCAGGTGCTAATTTTTATTTATTAGTATTTTATTTATTTATATTTTAAACATTCAGGGACAGGTGTCTGCGAGGCAATGACATCCGATGGGTCCAAAGCAACTTGTTTCATTCAAAAACCTTTTTTCTGTGTAGGTGCGTTTAGTTGATGCTCACATGTCAGTCGCTGGCTAACCAGCCAATTTGTCTGAGTGAAAAATATGTAAGAACCAGTGAGAGGCAAGCCAACAAGACAAAAATATGAAGATGCGTACTCAGAGAGAGGGTAGTCTGTGGTTCTATATTCATTCTTCTTTTACATTCTGGTTTAGATTTATAATCCAACCTGTTTCACTGCAGTTGATACTTGAAATGAAGGATCAGGACATAATTATCTTCTTCAGTTTACAAAGCTAAGTAACTTAAAGATAAAATGTACCAGTTCTTAATTTTGGTTTATCCATTAGCTGCTCCAAGTTTCAGTTTTACTCGTTTAAAAGTACTACAGTGTTTTGTTTTGGGTTTTTTTTTTGGACGCGTCTGCAGTTGTCGTGTTTGTGACTTATGATTTGCTCTTGTTTCTGACAGACTTGAAGCTACAATGGATGGAGACGGTGAACAAGCCGCTCGGCAGAGCTGTGTGTCCTGCACCTGAGATCCTTTCAGTTGCATCTCATTTACGACCAGGCTGACGGACTGGCTGCGATCCTTTACTATGACAGAGAGAAACTTTGCGAAATATTCCTCCAGACAATCACGATGGTGTTCTTCAGGAGCTGGATTCACAGGCCTGAGTGACCAAGACCATCAGTGACTTGCCCTTATACAGAGAGGAGCTGGGAACCTCTGAAGGGCCTCCAGCATCCAACAGTGCCTGCACAGATTGAACATTGTTGATGTTGTGTAAACTTCAATAATGAATTAATCAGAATCAGAATACTTTATTGATCCCTGGGGGAAATTAATTAAAATAAATAATTAAAATGTACTTTCCTTCTTATTATTCCATACATTCATTTAACCAACACATTTGTTATATTGATGACTGCTTTTCAAGGGCTGATCACCGCTACTAACGTCCCTGGATGGACTGACAACATCCGAACAATGACAGCAGGTCTCATGACTGAGGGCTTGGATGAACTGCAATATATATTCATTTTTAGAATTGATATTTTGTGTTAACTGCAGTTTGGCTCAAAGTGTTACTGCTATCTTATTTTAATAAACAACACTGCCATATGCAAAACTAGGGGTGGCAAGAGATTATGTTAGAGACAGTGGCATCGTTAGGCCTATTTTGGGGGTGCTGAAGCCTCCCTAAAATATTCTTAAGCCCCCCTAAATAATTTGCTGTTTGGGTTTGTTTTTTTTGTTTTCTTTTTTCTTTTTTTTTACAGAACTTGCAGACAAATTCAATATAAAGATGCAGGAATATGAGTTTAAAGAAATAATAATATAAACCTGTCGCTACTTACATAAATATGATCATAACTCGGTTGGTCCCTTTCACTTTACACTGTTAAGGTAGCGTCAGTGCTTCGTTATCCAATCCGTTCCAGTTGTTCACAGGGGACATCCACATGACTGAAAATCCAGTCCTCGTTTCACTGCTACTTTACACTCCGCTCGTATACACCTGCGGACACACTAGCGTACATGCGGCAAACAGCAAGAAATCGTGGATATACGCAAGTTTTTCAAGAAAGTAAGTCTTCATCACTGGCTGGTAGTAACAATTAGTTAGCTCCAGCTAACAGCAGAGAGTCCCATGTAAATGATGAACCAGGTGCTCCCCATTTTGATAAATAAAAACCTGGCTAGCGCACTAAGTTAAATTGTTAGCACAATGTTAATTTCTGTCACTCGTTTTAGCTCTGAAAAATCGAGCTGAGCTCATTCAGGTATGGTCATCATCAGTGGAAATAATAATAATCACTCCATCCCCATTAACCTGTAGGAGTCAGGGCAGAGGAGCACAGAGAGGCAGAGGGGAGAGACGTCTGCTGGAGAGGTGAGTCAAAGGATGGAGTCATTTGTGATGCAGACAGTCTGATTAGAATTTTATGGGACTCAATATGGATATGAAATATGAAACATTTCAGTCACGGTACAACATATAAGACCTGTTTAACTTGAGCTTTTATTTAGGAGAGTCAAGGTTAGAAAGTGGAGAGAGCAAAGAGAGATATGTATATATAAGTCAAATTAGCCTGACTCACATATTTTTGAGGGTTCTATTTAATTTTACTTCAATTCAAGTAATTTAGTAATTTTTTCAGGGCTTTAAATTGCAACCATTTTAGTCACATGCGTGCTCAAAATATAATGTTTGTAACTTCAAAATATTTGGGAGCAACAAATTACTGTGGAGCGGGAGCAGAAGTCATGATATTAGCAATTTACATTACAATTCAGTATGGTTTTAATGTATCTTGAAGGGTGAGGCAGAAGGGGAGGCTGAGGGAGAAAAAGGTCAACAGGCAAGTTCAAGTCAGAGAGAGCAAGGAGAGACAGAGGAGCTGCAGCAAATGGATGGAGAGGCAGAGGAAGATCAAGTTATTACAGAGAGAGGAGAGCAAACAGGCCAAGAGAGGGAAAATGATGAAGCAGCTGCAGCAACTCATTCTACTACAGCGTTTGATTTAGGTGACAAAGACACAGGGCCCAGACAGGTGAAGCTGAAGAGCTATCCACATGATACTTTTGGTACACAGAAGCGAGCATTTAACCACAGCTGGTTTGAAAAGCACAACTGGTTAGAATATTCAGTCAACCAGAGTGCAGCTTTCTGCTTCCCATGTAGAGTGTTTGGCAAAAACATCAAACATGATAGTTTGGTCAGTAGCGGTTGCAAGAACTGGAAGAAAGCTTTAGTCATCTTTGGCAAGCATGAGATGGCTCAAACACATAAGGACAGTGTTGTTACATGGAAAAGCTACCAGGGAACTAGCAAACAGGGAAACGTTGCACAGGTGATAGCAACTGCAAATGTGAGTGAGATAGTCGAAAGAAGAGAGTATCTCAGACGAATTGTTGCAGTCACCTCTATGTTAGGGAGACAGGGACTCCCTTTTCGTGGCCATGATGAAGGTGAAGACAGCCCAAACAGAGGGGATTTTCTTGCGTGCATGGAGCTTTTGAAGGAGTTTGATGCTTTTCTTCAAAAACATAATCCCCCATCAAATGCACAGTATATCTCGCCAACATCCCAGAATGACCTGATTGACTGTTGTGCCCAGGAAGTTACTAGTGTCATTGTATCTGAAATGACAAAGTCTAAAGTCTATTCCATCCATAAAAGATGAAATGCAGTGACTGTAATAGACTGAAGCCGGCAGTGACGTGCACACCACCTATAAGAAGGCTTCAGTCATCTAGACCCAACACAGCAAACTCATTCCTTTACAGAGGATGTCCTGTTAATTAGCGAGCACCATGTAAGCTGTGCTATAATGTCATGGTTTATTCTTGCAGCTGCCTCTGATGTCACTGCCCCAGGACAGTAAGCAGGTGTACGTACAGCTCCTGTGGGACAACATCAACCTGCACCAAGAACCCGGAGAACCACTTTACCTGCTCTGGAGGACCTTTTGTGAGTGTGAAGACAGACATTATCAGTCATTGTCCATCAGTACAGTGTCAAGTGTAGAACCTGTATTTGCAGATTGAATTGTGAGCTTTAGGATGCACTATACTGCATAATGACCACTAGGGGGCGCAAGTGTTCAGCCTTTAAACCTCAAGCAAACATATTTTAGTTCACACTAAGAAAGAAGGTATGTACTGATTTCAAAACCCCCCAAAACAAGTCAGATATGGTTTTGTGAACGGAACGTAAAAGAGCGAAAGGACGTAGAAATATACGTGTATCTACTGAACATCTCAAGTTTGAACCTCAGTGACCTTGAAATGAAATTTTCCGAAAATCTTGTGAATGCAATAACTTGGCAATGAGACAATATGGGATTTTGAAATTGATACCTTCGGTGCATGTATTAGGAGATTGAGGGGTATTTTTGTTAAAGTGTCACTGCTGAGCAGAACAGATCAGAGTGGAGGCTCTTTGCTAAAAGAATATTTCAGCAGACTCTCTGATGCTTTGGTGTTTGTGCTCCCAGTGGAGAAGAGGGGAACTCTGGGGCCAACAGACCACCAGGAGAGCCGCACTCTCCTCAACACCATTGTTCGCAACATCCAGACCAACGACGTCTACGGGCCGATCAACCTGCTGATCCGAGAGATCAAACGGCGTCCAGAAGGGCTCAAACGACAGAGGTCAGTTCTGCTCCTTCATCTATACTCACTGTTTCATATTTAGTCTTCCTTTAAGCTCTTAGTTGTGATTTTTGCTGCAGTGAATTAGAAAAGTGTCTGATGCCTCGTGTGTGTGTGAATGTCTCACAGGAGCGTCTATAGAGAAATACTGTTTCTGTCACTGGTGGCTTTGGGACGGGAGAACATCGACGTAGGTGAGTGAGATTAACTAGTGATGTCAGCTGTGACCTCTAGTGTGCTGTAAGAGTTTGAAGGTGATGAAAAGCGATGACGTGAAACGTTCCTAACTCATATCTGTGTCGTCATCATGCAGAGGCCTTCGACAGAGAGTACCACAGCGCATACAACCAGCTGAGCGCGGAGCAGCGCAAGTCTCTGCACTGCATCGATCGCCCGCCCACTCCCAGCGTCCAGTGGTGCCTTAAATGTTTTGGAGCGCCTTTCGTCTGAACTGATCCTCTCAGCAGCAGAGACACAAACTCTTACTGTTCCTGCTTCAACTTTGGGGAACAGGGAGACTTTCGGACATCTCCAGCTGGACGAACATGGTACTGCTTCCTCCGTTTGCCGTGGAAGATGACGTTGGCCGTTTCATGTTTCTTTGCTTTGCTTTAAAGAGGTTTTCCAAGCAGCTGCCTAAAAGTGGAACTGTTGTTGTAAACTTCCTGGAAAGCTGTATTGAATCTCTTCAGACTAGTTGAGTTGCTTTTCCTTACAGAAGCTGTATAAAGCGATTGATCACTGTACAGAATATCTGTGTGTGTGCATGTCAGCAGCTTTGCTCGTAGCCTTTTGCCTCCTTAAATCTGTCGTAGCTATACTCGTATCAGCTCTGTGTGAGACCGTGTACAGACTCTGACTCTAACTTTGTGCACTTTCTGAAGAAGAGTAAGTAAATCAAGTTCACCTGACTTTTTGTACAGTTTAAGGAAATCTCAGTCGAGGTTGCATTTTTGTCAACAACCCTGATTGTTGTGATCAGTCTTAATGAATGTTCACATGTACAGGCTCACACTGGGGCTCTGTGCAGCTTTGTGTTGGAGCATCACATTTAAATGGGAGAGGACTGAGGCTTTGGACAATCACTAATTATCAATCACTAAAATAGATTCATAACATTCCAGATGCCCTGTGCTCAAAGCAGGAGTATTGATCTCTGTGATAACACATGTGACAGCAGCTGTTTGGAAAGTAGAGATCATGAAAAACAAAGACATCAATCTGAAGCATGAAGGTGCCACACCACTGATTAAAAACATCAGAGGAACACAGACAGCAGAGGTGTGCTGGCTTCAGTCGGCCTTTTTAAAGCTGCATTTTTAACAGTAACATACTGTGTTTGTTCAGCTAACATGTCTTATTCTGATCATAACTCAGAGCTGTGACTCTCATTCTCTACTCTAGCACAGAGTGAACCGCGACGGTTCAGACAGGATCTCTTTTATGGTTTACATAAAAGTGCAGAGGGCTCTTGATGAGTGCTGAAACTGTGTCAGGACAGAAGGCCTTTGATATTTGACATTCCACTAAAAACAGTGAAACAGGCGGGAAAACAAAGTGCTGCGATGAATTGTCGGGTAAAGATGGACCTGTGTGTTGACTTGAGTGTGAGTGTGGCGCTGTACTTGTACAGATGAGAAAATGTGTTGTAAAATATTCCATTTGCACTGCATAGATTAGAACCTGCTCTTAACCCACATCAGAATATTAACAATTTACACCATTTTTCATCCAGAAAAAAAAATCTCAATTATTTATTTTTGTATTGTTGACATTTGGATTGCAGCTGCTGTGCTAACTTCGAGTTTTTATAACTAGCTGCCCCCGTTTTCCCCTTGAATCCGTGTTAGGGGAGTCCAGCCGGTGTTGACTTAGTAAATCTCCTCTTGGAGGATGTACAGAAAAGTTTTTTAAAGGTTCTCTTACCGTCCTGTGGAAAGGAAATGAATGTCTACACATAAGTGCGCTGCAATAAATGAGTTTGTGAACTGATTGAAAATGAAATTTGTCCTTTTTTTGTCTTTGTGTTAAGAAGAGTTTATATTTATTGCCAGATTTAAACATCTGCCTTTGTAACACTGCTGTTGCTCATTTCTCTTCATTTCTGTTTTCATGGAAAAAGATGTAATCTTCCTGTCATCCACTGCCAGGAAATCCCATTTCTCCCAAAAGATCCATCCACCCAGCCAGTTTTAGAGTTGTGTGGGGCTCGAGCTTATCCTATCAGAGGTATCCCCTGGATGATGATCGGCAGTCTTTCGAGCCTTTTGAGCTCACACAGAGACAGACAACCATTCATACTCACATTCACACCTATGGGAAATTCAGAATAACCTGAATTTTTTAGAAAAAACTGACTTTTTTTAAATACAAACACTTGATGGTATGTGTGTGTTAGATCTTTTTTTTTTCTAAAAGCCAATAAATAACAAAACACACATACACAAGTTTTCTTGCACTCATTTTCACTCTAGACCAGGGGTGTCACTCGAGGGGATGCACAGTACAGTAGTGCAATTCATCCTGATCGGTGATTGGTCAAACGTCTTCTGTGTTTACGTTAAGTTACAGAGTCTGGATTTAGCGGAAATTACACGCTGAATAACGCGTTTTTCTTTGTGGTAAATGTTAGCCGCGCGCTATGACATCTAATGTATTACGCTCATTTCTAGTCTTTTCAGTGGCTACAGCTGCTTTTCGTAGCTCGTTACAAACGATCTGAGATATAGATCCACTTCTGTCTGGCGTAGGCTGCTCACTAGGGCTGGGTATCATCACTGATTTCTATAATCCATTCGATTCCGGTCCTGATTCGATTCAACTTAGCCTCAGACAGTCAGAAATATTATAATTCTGATAATTTATCAGTACTGATCAGTGTTGGTCAAGTTACTTGAAAAAAGTAATCAGTAATTAATTACTGATTACTCCCCCAAAAGTAATCCCGTTACTTTACTGATTACTTATTTTCAAAAGTAATTAATTACTTAGTTACTTAGTTACTTAGTTACTTTTTAAAAACACGATTTACAACCTGAAGAGGTGATAAAGTGATAGATCTTTCAGCCCAATTCTACTTTTTCTACATAATCCATCATACAAAATGTAATCAAATGGAAAAGTCTCTTTTTTTAACTTGTTTTATCAGTTTTAATCTTTTAACTTTATGCATCAAGCAAAACATTTAATTATATGCAACATTCTCTGACTTGAATAAATTAGTTTAACATTTAAACCTATTTTCTACACATTCCAGCACATAAAATAAAATATTTTTTGTGTTTTCACTCACTCTTTCAAACAGATGCAAGTAAAACACAGCAGAAAATAAATAAAGTCAAAGACTCAGCGGTCCTTTTGCTCTATTTTCACCTGTAAAGCAGGAGCAGGGTAGGCGGAGGGTTACCCTGGTGTAGGTGTGCTGCGGTCAGTTGAAGAATCTGCGCGAGTGTCTCTGTGAGTTTCCCATCACGTCGTAGCTACTCGGTGCTTGCTCGGAAGTTTAGGGGTTTTTTTCGCTGTAAAAAGAAGTTTTCTTCCCACGCACGATGGACGCTAATGTTTTTGTCACTTTTTATGGAATCAAACTCAAAGTAAGGTCAGTACTTCCACACTTTAAACGCTGCACGCTCATACTCTCTCCTGCACTCGATATATTATCCATTGTTGATCTGCACACAGCTGCTGTCACCAACGTCGCACTTGCTTACGTCACTGTCATGAGACATTCTCGCAAAAAAAATCACGGTTTTAGTAACGCAGTAACGCAGCGTTCCTACGGGAAAGTAACGGTAATCTAATTACCGATTTTGCAATAGTAATCCCTTACTTTACTCGTTACTTGAAAAAAGTAATCAGATTACAGTAACGCGTTACAAGTAACGCGTTACTGCCCATCTCTGGTACTGATACACATGACATTTCATCAGAACTGTGAACATCACAGCAGATCCCTTTGTTTTAAAGTAACTGAGAATAAAACACAGAAAAACATGAAGGAGATTTTCCTGGTCTGGCTTTTTAGAGCAGATAACCTTAAAAATATTCTGCAATATTCTGCAATTTTGCATAATTTAAAGAAGTTTAAATTTCTTCAGTATTGAACAGCAGAAATTAGGCTTTCTTGTCCGAGGTCATTTAAGTGAAAAAAAGAAAAAGACAGCGCTGTAAACAACGGTAGACTGGTGGGTAATAAGCGAATGAATACTATATACTATATATAGTAGGAGACAAAGGCAAAGGCTTTAATCTCACCGAGTCAGTTTGCCTGAGTGAATAAAAGCAGTAAAACATGACAGGATACTGTCAGGAGATACCTTTGTGATATGGACAATGTCCAGAAATATGTCAACGGATAAAATTTTGAGATATCCCCTAAACAGACAAGATTGGACCCCGAAAAATGTCAATTCCTGATACCAATCCATAAAATATAGGTGTCATGTCCGAAAATTTTATATGCAAAATTTCAATTACAAATCTGAAATTTGTGTTTAAGGTCATATTGTTGTGCAGTCCGTTCATGTATATTACGGTTTCCGTCACAAACATACTTGAAAACATACTTGACAGAAACGCAAATAAGGACCGCCCTCAGCGGACACGTCAAAACTTCGTGCAGATGTGTCCCTCTTTTCTGTTCTGTATGTTGACAGACCGGAGGGACATCCGAGTGACTACACCGGCAGCAGAAAAGCGGCGCACTTACCTCTTACACCAGGTGTGACAAACCCCAATATAACGGCTGAAACAGAAGAAATAAGAAAAGGATCATTATCTTCAGCATTGTTAATAAAGGTAAGATGTACAGACTTGCATTTAAAATACAAACACTTGAAGGCAGCTGACTGAAGAGACGGGTGATAATTTTTATTTATTAGTATTTTATTGACTGATTTTTTTTAAACATTCGGTGACTGATGACTGCGAGTCAGTGACATTCAGTAACTCCAAAGCAATTTCCCTCTTTCAAAATAACTTTTTAGGCGCTTTCAGGTGACGCTCACACGTTAAACATTCGCACATGCAAGTCTTAGGTAAGCAGCCAATTTCACTGCGTGAAAAATATGTAAGAACCAGTGAGAGGCAAGTGAACAAGACAAAAATATGAAGATGCGTACTCAGAGTGAGGGTAGTCTGTGGTTCTGTATTCATTCTTCTTTCACATTCTGGTTTAGATTTATAATCACTGTTTCACTGCAGTTGATACTTGAAATGAAGGATCAGGATATAATTATCTTCTTCAGTTTACAAAGCTAAGTAACTTAAAGATAAAATGTACCAGTTCTTAATTTTGGTTTATCCATTAGCTGCTCCAAGTTGATTCAGTTTTACTCGTTTAAATTTCTTTGGACGCGTCTGCAGTTGTCGTGTTTGTGACTTATGATTTGCTCTTGTTTCTGACAGACTTGAAGCTACAATGGATGGAGACGGTGAACAAGCCGCTCGGGCAGAGCTGTGTGTCCTGCACCTGAGATCCTTTCAGTTGCACCTCATCTATGACCAGACTGACCGACTGGCTGCGATCCTTTACTATGACAGAGAGAAACTTTGTGAAATATTCCTCCAGACAATCACGATGGTGTTCTTCAGGAGCTGGATTCACAGGCCTGAGTGACCAAGACCATCAGTTACTTGCCCTTATACAGAGAGCAGCTGGGAACCTCTGAAGGGCCTCCAGCATCCAACAGTGCCTGCACAGATTGAACATTGTTGATGTTGTGTAAACTTCAATAATGAATGAATTAAAATAAATAATTAAAATGTACTTTCCTTGTTATTATTCCATACATTCATTTAACCAACACATTTGTTATATTGATGACTGCTTTTCAAGGGCTGATCACCGCTACTAACGTCCCTGGATGGACTGACAACATCCGAACAGTGACAGCAGTTCTCATGACTGAGGGCTTGGACCAACTGCAATATATATTCATTTTTAGAATTGATATTTTGTGTTAACTGCAGTTAGGCTCAAAGTGTTAATGCTATCTTATTTTAATAAACAACACTGCCATATGCAAAACTAGGGGTGGCAAGAGATTATGTTAGAGACAGTGGCATCGTTAGGCCTATTTTAGGGGTGCTGAAGCCTCCCTAAAATATTCTTAAGCCCCCCTAAATAATTTGGTGTTTTGTTTTTTAGATTTTTTTTTTTTTAACTTATTCGATTTTTTTTAACAGAACTTGCAGTCAAATTCAATATAAAGATGCAGGAATATGAGTTTAAAGAAATAATAATATAAACCTGTCGCTACTCACAAAAATATGATCATAACTCGGTGGTCCCTTTCACTTTACACTGTTAAGGTAGCGTCAGTGCTTCGTTATCCAATCCGTTCCAGTTGTTCACAGGGGACATCCACATGACTGACTCACATATTTTTGAGGGTTCTATTTTAATTTTACTTCAATTCAAGTAATTTAGTAATATTTTTCAGGGCTTTAAATTGCAACCATTTTAGTCACATGCGTGCTCAAAATATAATGTTTGTAACTTCAAAATATTTGGGAGCAACAAATTACTGTGGAGCGTGAGCAGAAGTCATGATATTAGCAATTTACATTACAATTCAGTATGTTTTAATGTATCTTGAAGGGTGAGGCAGAAGGGGAGGCTGAGGGAGAAAAAGGTCAACAGGCAAGTTCAAGTCAGAGAGAGCAAGGAGAGACAGAGGAGCTGCAGCAAATGGATGGAGAGGCAGAGGAAGATCAAGTTATTACAGAGAGAGGAGAGCAAACAGGCCAAGAGAGGAAAATGATGAAGCAGCTACAGCAACTCATTCTACTACAGGGTTTGATTTAGGTGACAAAGACACAGGGCCCAGACAGGTGAAGCTGAAGAGCTATCCACATGATACTTTTGGTACACAGAAGCGAGCATTTAACCACAGCTGGTTTGAAAAGCACAACTGGTTAGAATATTCAGTCAACCAGAGTGCAGCTTTCTGCTTCCCATGTAGAGTGTTTGGCAAAACATCAAACATGATAGTTTGGTCAGTAGCGGTTGCAAGAACTGGAAGAAAGCTTTAGTCATCTTTGGCAAGCATGAGATGGCTCAAACACATAAGGACAGTGTTGTTACATGGAAAAGCTACCAGGAACTAGCAAACAGGGAAACGTTGCACAGGTGATAGCAACTGCAAATGTGAGTGAGATAGTCGAAAGAAGAGAGTATCTCAGACGAATTGTTGCAGTCACCTCTGTGTTAGGGAGACAGGGACTCCCTTTTCGTGGCCATGATGAAGGTGAAGACAGCCAAACAGAGGGGATTTTCTTGCGTGCATGGAGCTTTTGAAGGAGTTTGATGCTTTTCTTCAAAAACATAATCCCCCATCAAATGCACAGTATATCTCGCCAACATCCCAGAATGACCTGATTGACTGTTGTGCCCAGGAAGTTACTAGTGTCATTGTATCTGAAATGACAAAGTCTAAAGTCTATGCCATCATGGCAGATGAGGCAAGGGATGAAAAGGCAGAGCAGTTAGCTGTTTGTGTCAGGTACGTGTCAGAGGGGGCAGTGAAGGAGCGTTTCCTTGCACTAGCAGAGATAAAATCATTTGATGCCCAGTCCATTGCAAATGAGATTCAGCAGCAGATCCAAAACTATGGTCTTGCAGAGCTTAAGTGTGTAGCACAAACATATGATGGTGCAGCCGTTATGAGTGGCTCCACTGGAGGTGTACAAGCACATTTTAGAAGGCTCCATCCTGAGGCTATCTATGTGCATTGTTATGCTCATCAACTCAACCTGGTTTTGTGCAATACTTGCAAGGCTGTCCCAGAGGCTGTGGAGCTTTTCAGCTTGTTGGAGTGTGTGTATTCTTTCTTCAGCACCTCCCTAGTCAATCATCATAAGTTCATGGAGACTCAGGCAAAGCTTGGATTGACAAAAACTGAGCTTGTGCAACTTTCAAACACTCGCTGGGCATGTCAGTTGCTATCAATCAGTGCAGTTCTTGAGACATTGCCTGCCATTTTGGAGTGCCTATCTGCAATTGGATCCCCCATAGCTGTTGGTCTCAGAGCAAAGCTCTACAAGTTCTCAGCAGTCTATGCACTACTGATGTTTAGTCTATTCTGTCGGTAACCAAAGGACTCCACAAATTCCTGCAGAAAGAGACTTTAGACCTGGCAGAAGCTTTTATCTGCAACAAGCGTGTGTGACACACTTGAGGGCAAACACTCAGATGCATTGCTACAGAGCTGTATGAGAAAACCAAGGCCCTGTGTAACACCCACAGTATCCCTGAACCAGGTGCCAAGACAAGGCACAAACAGAGGAAATGGAGGAATTTTGTCCTGGAGGCAACTGTGGGTTCACGCACTGAATTGAACAACTCAGACACATTGAAAAGAGAGTTACTTTTCCCTTGTGTGGCTCGGATGGTTGGCGAGCTTGATCAAAGATTTTGCAGTGTAGATGCAGGGCTGCTAAAAGGCGTCCAGGCATGCAGTCCTAAATCTGAGAACTTCTTGAGTGAACCACACTTGAATGAACTTGCAAAGCACTACAGACTTGACCTGAAAAAAGAGGAGGTTCTGGTGGCCAGAAACTTTCTTACCAAAACACAGAGGCTGGATGTCCACCCAAAAATATGTTGTCTGTGTACAACCTCCTTGATTCAGACATGTTTCCCTCTCTGAGGGCAACCATCCAAGTTGCCCTAACAGTGCCTGTCAGCAGCTGCTCGTGCGAACGGTCCTTTAGTGCACTGCGTCGGCTGCACTGCGTCGGCTGCACTCCTGGCTGCGTCAAACAATGGGTCAGAAAAGACTTCACAGTCTTGCAGTCATGTCTATTGAAAAAGACACGCTTCAGCATCTGAGTCACAACAGAGTGATTGACCGATTTGCCACTCTTAAAAACAGACGTCATTCTTTGATGCTTCCACCCACCAAGTAACTGGTGATTGCAGCCAGAAAAATGTACTTTTTTATTTTCAGTTTTTTTCTTGTTATTGACGCGGCAAACACATTTCCTCTGTTTTCTTGTTGTACTGTATTATAAAGCAGACTGAAATAAAACAATAGATCTATTGGTGGCCTAGGATGTTTAATCTGTCCAAAAAAGTAGGAAAACAATTTCTCAGTCTTTGTTTTCTGTTTGTGAAATTTTGTGCTCATTCACTACGTTCGTTCATATCGTGTGTATCTCTTGGGGGTTAAGCCCCCCCCCCCCTGTCCTTAAAACCTAGTGACGCCCTTGCTATCAACTTCAAAATGTGTGTTTTGAAAGGTTTTTTAAGAAAAAAAATTAGGACAACATAGCAAAAAAACCCATCACTTTTTATTGTCTTCATTCATGCTCAGTCATCCAGGTAAGGAAATCCCTAAAACTGATTCTGTTCATCTGGACGTGGCGTTTTCAGTCGAAGAAATTCTACTACCGGTAAGTGACTTCTTCAGTCTCAGCTGACTGCAGGTTTCCTGAGCCTTTTAACAGTACATTTGCATAATGACTTAAACTAGCTTCACTGACAAACAGCGGGCTATGAGGTCAGTTTTATGATCGTTAATTTTATATTAATGCTTTGAGTAAATGTGGATATTTGTCAAAGCTGGGAAGGCACCTAAAGAAAGCTCCAGGTGATCCAGGAGAGAAGGACAACTGCTGCCTTATCCTGTACGTGTCAGGAGTATCGGAACAGCTGAGACATATTTTTTCTAAACAACGCGTCTCTGTGGCTTTTAACCCCAAACACTATGTCAAAGATTGGCAGGTCCCCAACTCAAGGCAGAGTAATATAGTGTACACTGTTAAGCGCCAGGAGGATTGCCATGATTTATACATCAGAGAAACCAAACAACCTCTGGCGAAGCGGATGGCACAACACAGGAAAGCTACCTGGTCAGGCCAGGACTCTGCAGTCTATTCACACCTACAGGCCAGTGGACACTCTTTCAATGATGAGGATGTAACATCCTGGACAGGAGGAACGCTGGTTTGAGCGCAGAGTCAAGGAGGCCATTTACGTGAAAAGGGAAAGACCATCTCTGAATCGAGGAGGAGGCCTAAGGGTATATCTGTCACCATCTTACAATGCTGTGATTGCAGCCATTCCCCAACTCTGTGTGAATGGTACTCATGACCATTGATAGCACACCGATAAAGAGGACCAGCTCTGTCCTGGACAGTCCCATAGACTGCAAAGAGATGGTGGGTGAGAGGAGGATGTTAGCCAAGCTGACATCTATTATGAACAACAGCTTGGCTACCAGGTTGTCTATTATGAGCCTGCAGAGGCCCTGAGCAGCTCTGTTACAGGACAGAGGACTAAACTGCAGCAGCTAGACTGTACAATATACACGTAATCAGGGCTGTGCAGAGATGTCCGATGAGGAAGGTGCTTAAAGGAGCACACAGGACCAGGCTGAACAAAAACAACCCACATTAATCAAGAATCTAATATAAAATCGTATCATACTATATCACTGTCATCAGGTGGGAACAATGCAAAGCAAATGTAGCCTATGTTTTACCTGATGGTTACAATGTTGCTGCTGCTCCTGCTGCTGATTGTGCTGCAGGGCAGGGCTGTGCTGATCTGAGAAAGTAGACATTCAAAAGTCCATAGGAGACACTGTATCTGATTAAACAAGTGTTATGAGATAATAATTATAAAATGACAGCACTTGGAATCATGAGGCAAGAGGATTAATAAAACTGTGGGAAATAAACTACGGTCTGTCTGTGACTCACTCTTCTTCCTCCATCTCCTCATCTCATCTACACACTGGGTTTGTCTCAGTAGAGGAGCTTTTTCTAGATCCTGGCAGCTCCCAGAGATGGTACAAAGTTTTTGTCACGGTTCTGGGTCCGTGGACCCAGTATTTTGAGTTTATTATATTTCGGTTTAATTCTGCTTCATGGATTGTTTTCTTATTCTCGTAGTGATGATGATTATTATTAGTTTTCTTGTTTCTGTTTATCCGTGCTTAAGGATTTGTTCTCGGTTATATCTCACGTTTAGTTTAGTTCAGGTTCCATGTGTCGTTCTCTGTCTGTCTGTCTCTCAGTGTCAAGTCTGCGTGCTTGTTTAGTAATTCATGTTTCCTGTTTTATTGTGAAAGTCTTTGTCTTATGTTAGTGTGTGCAGCTTGGTTCCCCCCGTCTCGTTAACCCCGATCTCTCCCAGCTGTGTCTCCCTCCTGTGTGTGTGTGTGTGTGTGTGTGTGTACTCTAAAAACTATTGTTTAAGCTCAACAAAAAAATTAACGCAACAGTTTCCATTACTCTTTTTGAGTTACGATAACTTATGTTGAAATTAGATTGAACCAACAAACTATATTGAGTTAGGGGAATTAACTTTTCCTCCATAATCAAAGGTGATTTTAATTACCATTTATGTAATATTTGGTAGCTTAAAAACATATTTTTAAGTTGTTTACTCATAAAAATTATCTTCCTCCAATTACTTTTTCCACATTATTTAAAATGATTTTTAAGTGTTATGTAATTAATTACAGCAATTACAAAAACAATTTTTTAAGTTCATTATTTAAAATATTAAGTTGCTGATTTTCATCATTATTAACATCATTTTAGCTTTCTCTTATTTTTTATTGTAATAGCTTTTAAGAAAGGAATTCATTCAACTTTTTTTTTTTTATCAAAAAACTTTATTTTTTAACTGTAGGCATTTCAACACTTTGTATTTAAAAAGTGAAAATAAACCAGAAATTTAGATTTATACCATCTCAGCCAAGTTATAGTATATGCCTTTATGTATTTAACACCACAGAAACAAATGTGGTTCAATTGGTTAAAAAAACTTAGAAAACATTTTGTTACAGTAATACTTCCATGCAAGTGTTCAGTAAATGTTAACTTTCAATGCCTACCAAACTTTACAAGATCTTGCATCTTTCTATGACACAATGCAGCAAACACCTTTAAGATCAATGTTACACATACAGGATTCAAAACAGTTAACAATTTTTGAAACAGAGTCAACATCTTTAACATAATGATGGTTCCATCAAGGTCAAGGAACAGCTTCTGAACAACTTCAAAAGTATATTTCAGATCCTTGCATTAGCTCAGATTGAGAGCATATATTATGCCCATGAGCAAAACACAGCACCTTGGGAAATTCTGGCCCTCCATGATTTTTGTTTCCTCCACCACAATGGTTGCAGTCTTATGGTTAGATCCAGGGGTGTACCGGTCACTGATGATGGCAGTTTTCATCACCTGCCTTTCAAGGTTGGCCTTAAGTTCTTCGGTGTTAACTTAAGGCCAACCTTAAGTTAAGGAATTAATAGGTTAGTGAATTATAGATTAGACTTTTATACTTACTGAAACTTAATGAATTCAGATGATCAATGGAACACACACACACACACACAATGCTGAATTACTTAAACCGAACTCCATGAAAAGGTCCTCTTCCTTCTCTCCAAGGAAAGTGATAAGGCAGCAGATGGCTACTTCTCTGCGTGTTTCAATTGTATTGTGCTATTTAAGAAAAAATAAAGTATGAGTATAAAATACATGGGTGACTGCCAACAAAGTGCATTTCAAAGCTACCCAAAATCTAAATAGTTGTCCTACCTCAAGAAGCATGTCCTTGATCTGCCTGATTCTCACTCCCTTAGCTCCTCCCCTTGATAAAATGACATCCATCAGTTTTGGGGTGCAATGGTCAAGTGTAGCTATTCAAGGCTTACAGTGGTTATTCTCTTGAACTCCTCCTTTATCTGTAGACCACAGAAAGAGAAGAATTAAACCTTGCAGACTATTAGCTATACTGCATTAATGAATGCTCTAATACATTATTTAAAGAGGATAGATGTGATCTAAGGCTACCCCAAGTTTTGAGGGAACAAAAACAATCTTGGTGAAGACAAGGGAGACTTCGCCACCATAACCGTGGTGTAATCTCTAATGCTTTAGCAACCCTGTTTTTGCAGAGGTTTCGAATTTGCACATTGTTCACTCCCAGCCCATTTTGTAAAAAATGTGTCCCAACTTAACAAAGCACTAATGACCCTAGATTATCACACTATACTAACTGCTTACATAAAGTCTTAATGTTAAGTAGATTCACATAGCCCATGCCAGAATAATGCTATTGGAATGACATTAACAATATTTCACACAGTCTGATTAAAAACAAAAAACAAAAAACAAAACAAAGATAGCTACAGCTCTTAAGATCAAGAACAATACTTACTTTAAGCTGTATCACAATACTAACCAAAATCAATGTAATATTACGTATGGGTCATGCAAGTTTTATAAAGATATAAAATAGGTGAGCCAGATGGAAAAAAGAAGCCTCTAGGTTATCCCTCTGAAAGAACTATTCACAGTTTAAAGGCTTCTAATTTTGGTAAAAAGAAAAACAAAATCAGCCTATGATCGAAATTAGATTGCACTGTGTAGCAAAACTTTAATCATGCTTTTCCTAGCCACAGTTGCACTCTCTAGCTGAAGACTTTTGTCAAATGAAACTTTAAGTCTTATCCTCTGCTGTGCTAAAGTTTAGAATGGCTAGCATTAGCTACATGTGGTAGTGCAAAGTATTTCCTTATCTGTATGAGCATCACATCATACACAAATCCACTACAGGTGACTAGCACAAATGCTTTGCTTTGGTAGAACTGTTATTTGTAAATGAAATGTTACTTACCTTGAAATGTTTTTTACAAAAGCTTGCACCATGCAACGCAACATGTGTGAATTTGCCCGGGCTAGTTAAGTCAGTAGGGGAGGGAATTTGAAATCAGAAGTTACAGTGGAAAAAAATAAGTTATCTATTCAATTTCTTTAAGTAATTACAACTTGAATTTTATTTTGAACCCACTAACATTGGGATTTAATTTCAAATTACATATAAAATTAATTCAATGTAATTACCAACATTATTAATTCAACACAACCCAAAAAAATAAAGTTTGCAACTTAGAAGGTCTATCTTAATCAATAAATTAGAATTTTTATGTTGCAGCCATGGATTTAATCAAGTGGTGGTAAAAGGCCTGATGAATTACTTTTTAGAGTGTAAGCAAGTAGTGTGTGTGTGTGCTGCTGCTGTGTGTGTGTGTGTGCTGCTGTGTGTGTGTGTGTGCTGCTGTTGTGTGTGTGTGTGCTGCTGTTGTGTGTGTGTGCTGCTGGTTGTGTGTGTGTGCTGCTGGTTGTGTGTGTGTGCTGCTGTGTGTGTGTGTGTGCTGCTGTTGTGTGTGTGTGTGCTGCTGGTTGTGTGTGTGTGCTGCTGTGTGTGTGTGTGTGCTGCTGGTGTGTGTGTGTGTGTGCTGGTGTGTGTGTGTGTGTGCTGCTGGTGTGTGTGTGTGTGTGCTGGTGTGTGTGTGTGCTGCTGTGTGTGTGTGTGCTGCTGTGTGTGTGTGTGTGTGTGCTGCTGTTGTGTGTGTGCTGTTGTGTGTGTGTGTGTGTGTGTGTGTGTGTGCTGCTGTTGTGTGTGTGTGTGTGTGTGCTGCTGTTGTGTGTGTGTGTGTGTGCTGCTGTTGTGTGCTGCTGTTGTGTGCTGCTGTTGTGTGTGTGTGTGTGCGTGTGTGTGTGTGCTGCTGTTGTGTGTGTGTGCGTGTGTGCGTGTGTGTGTGTGCTGCTGTTGTGTGTGTGTGCGTGTGTGTGTGTGCTGCTGTTGTGTGCTGTGTGTGTGTGCTGCGTGTGTGTGTGCTGCTGTTGTGTGCTGCGTGTGTGTGCTGCGTGTGTGTGTGCTGCTGTTGTGTGTGTGTGAGCTGCTGCTGTTGTGTGCTGCTGCTGGGTGGGTGTGCTGCTGTTGTGTGCTGCTGCTGGGTGGGTGTGAGCTGCTGCTGTTGTGTGCTGCTGCTGGGTGGGTGTGCTGCTGTTGTGTGCTGCTGCTGGGTGGGTGTGAGCTGCTGCTGTTGTGTGCTGCTGCTGGGTGGGTGTGTGCTGCTGCTGTTGTGTGCTGCTGCTGGGTGGGTGTGAGCTGCTGCTGCTGTGTGTGTGTGTGCTGCTGTTGTGTGCTGCTGCTGGGTGGGTGTGAGCTGCTGCTGCTGTGGGTGTGTGGTGGAGATATAAATTTTTACTGCAAGAATTTTCACAATAGACATAATGTCTGAATATGCTAATATTCTCCTAATTATTACTGTTGATTCCTTGGTAGGCCAAAACCCATAAAACATTTCAAAATAATTTAATAATAAATTATAATCATAAGTAATACAAAAAATAAATAAACACCAACCTATGCAAATGTATTCTGTCAAGGAAAGACGATCGTCTATATAAATATGTGTCTGAGAACAGGAAAACTGTCTCACAGCTTCATGTCGTCATCCAGGAATGGGGAAAAAGCTTAGCAGACTGATAAAGAGGACCAGCTCTGTTAGCAGCACTGTTACAGCCATGGTGTAGGACGGAGGTCTATTCCATGTCTTTGATCATCAGCCAGACTGTACAATACGGACACATGTAACAGACACATACGAAATTATATGCGCGTGTGGTTATAGCTGTTTTATCCCTACACCATTTATTTTTTTGTTTCCATTTTTTCTAATATATTTCTAATTCACTTTTCCTCAATGACCCTTGTGCAGCTGCGACATTTCAGCTTCCACAGTGGGGGGATATTAAGTCTACGACTGTGATATAAACACGTTTGTGCTCCTTTGTACTTGAATCAGGTATTTAAGTAGGCCACCTGACTACGGAGGATATCTCCTTCCCATCTATCTTTCCCGGTCGAAAAAAATGGGGAAATGTGGAAGCCACTTCCTGCGAAAAAAGGGGAGGAGATACCGTAAGTGCACCATTTAAGAGCTTACAGCTCCTCCCCTCCTTCAGTTTCAGGCGTTCTCCTCCAGCCACTGTGCCCTTTTTGCATATCACCTGCTGAGACAAACCTCGGTGGCGCTTATAAAGGCTGAAACAGACGAAATAAGAAAAGGATCAATATCTTAATGTAGCACTTATGTGGAGTTACATAAAGTACCAATGGATAATTACTAAAGTAATAAGCAATTTGGGCTAGTGTCAGAAGACTGAGAACGACTCTTAGAGCTCTGGTACACGAATGGCAGAGAAACCAGACAAACACAGTTATGTGGCTTTAAAAGTACTTTAGTGATGTTAAGCCTTGTAAAAGAAATTTGTAAACAACACAGTATTACAACAGGTTTTAACAGAATGTCAAGTATAAAAATTTCCCCCAAAGTAGCAAAAAAAAATAGAATTAAATAAAATTGTGCACAAGTAAAAGAATTAGTCTTTTTTAAGTCCAAATGGTACCGGTGGGGCCCATAGAATTCGTCTGACAAGGAGTGTGTGTGTGATTGTCTGTCCTACCGTACTACTTGTACAGTAGAGGATTGTAGTCCATCAATGTGCAAATGAGTGTGCGTGTACATGTATATCGTCTCCTAGGATCTTGGGTTGGCTCGCCATCCAGTGAACACTGGAACACTCTGGGTTCTGGAATCGCTGACCTGGTCTTTGGATTCGTCCCATATAAAAACCTGACCTATAAACAATGGCCAAATATATGTCACATGCCCTTTAAGGATAACTCTCACAAATTAAACTAAAGTAGTGTCACAGTGCAGTAACTACTATTCAGATCAGCTATCATCAATTCAATCATCATCAGTTCAGTCATGTTGTACAACATTAAAATATCAAGTTTCAAAGGTCAAAGTAGCAATATCCAAAATTTCACAGTATCAAGGTTCAATTATTTGTAACCTGCAGTAACATTAAAGATTATCTACAAGGTTTTAAACATTCAGGAATTATAGTCACCATATAATTCACTTTCATTGTAAACATTAATTACATCGATCAAAATAAACTCACTGTACATATATATCTAATCACAAATAAATAAGTATATTACCCCTTTTAAGAAATGGAATAATATGCAAATGCTTATCAGAAATTGAACAAAGTGCAAATAATCAATTTCAATAACACGTAAACACAAGGACTCAGTCCACAAATAGGAGTATTAAAATAGACGTGCTTAATCCCGCTTGTACCATAGGCCTACTAGTACAAGTGGAAATACACTAAAAATTACCTCCAAGTGTTCAATACTGAGTATTGTAAAACAACCGATTGACATCAAAATTTAAACAGGAAGCAGGATAAAGTCTGCTTACAATTATCTCTCATAAAGTTATTTTTAGCTGCTTTAACCATTTACAACTTTTCACATGTTAATGACTTAGTTAATGCTCTAACTAGCATAACAACAGTGCGTTTCAGAGACATCGAACAACTGTACCCACACTCCGCACATCACGTGTCTGATTAGCCACATTTAGCTTACCGCCGTCGAGTGGATGCTCAGCATTTACATGGAGCCACAGCTCAGTAAACCCTCCGGTTTCGCTCTGCCCTTGACAACAACAAGTGCAAATACATAATTTGTGAAAAATATCAGTTTAGATGGTATTTCTTTTAACTCGTTAGAGGTTAATTTCTCCAGCTTACCGATAACAAAAGTTTTAGTCCGTCTGCTCTGTTCGGCTGTAGAAGCAAGAGACTGAAAACTTGGGAGCTGGTACTAAGGAGGGACAAGAGCTGCCTAGAGCTTCACCGATTGGCTGACATGTGAGGAGTGGAGTAAAACAATAGGCTCTCATCAGAGCTCATCAACCCTCTGAGAAACTTAACCCTTGTTTGACCAGAGCATATCATATATAATCTGCATCCCTTCTATGTTTAAATAATTATTTTGATCTCATTTCACTTTCATTAACCGGGACAGTAAGAACAGAACAATGAACATTAAATGTTTTAATTTTTCTTCTCTTTCTGTTTGAGATGATTTTAGGAACTGGGTTACACCCTCCCCTCTTGAATTCATGCAAGTCCCTTTGCATGTCTACTGTGAACTGCATCATCTAAGAACAATAATTCAGCTTTAGAATTTAAAGAGTCAATGAAAGCTGTGGTTAAACCCTGAAATAATGATTTGACCACAGTGACAAGGGGATTTCCCAATTCAGCATAGTCTAGCCTTTTTGGTGGCTGGCGACTTCTTTCTGATCTTCGAACAGGAATTTCTTTGCTTGTTTGTTCATCTCTCTCTTTGTTTACTGTTTCCCTGTCAAATATCAAGTCCTCTCCTTCCTCATCACTCCCTAACATGTCCGAAAGAAGTAGGATTTGTTCATCCCTCATGTCAGGGCGATCCGTAGAAGGTAAGTCTCTTTCCTTTTCAGGTTCGTCATTTCCGGGTAAGTCTCTTTCCTTTTCAGGTTCGTCATTTCCGGGTAAGTCTCTTTCCTTTTCAGGTTCGTCATTTCCGGGTAAGTCTTCCCCATACAAGGCTTCTCCATAACTCGCAATCTGATTGTCATAAGGTTGGTTATGGTCAGCATGACTGGCTGGAACAACATCGGAGATGGTGTCTGCACAAGCTGGAGCATTACCAGCCAACTTGTCTTGATCTGCAGTCACATCATCTTGACCAAGACTTGATTTATGGGTCAGCAGAAGATCTCGCTTGACAATGTACGCCGAGTCATTTGGCACTGATCTATCTGTAAACCAGTGGACTGAAACAATATCATCCTCGTCCGAGGGGTGATCTGCTCTTTCATTGTCTTTCTGAGTGGTCCGTCGCGTTCTGGGCCTTTTCTTGGGTTCTGGTTGTTCAGGTTTCACTTCCTTGGCTGCAGAGAGGAACCCACAAGGGAGTAAGAGGTCTCTGTGTAGGGTGCGTATGGGGCCATCCCCGCCCTCTGGTTTAACGGTGTAGACAGGGAGGTCTCCAGCTCGTTTCACCACCACATGGACGGTCTGCTCCCATTTATCGGCGAGTTTGTGTTTTCCTCGAATGCGTATGTTCCTGACCAGCACTCGGTCCCCGATTTCCAAGGTAGATGTGGTCACATGTTTGTCAAATCTGGTTTTGTTCCTTTCGGCTACCTTTGCAGCACTCCGTGTAGCTATTCTATAGCTCTCCTCAAGATGGGATTTGAGGTCCTTAACATATTGGGAGTGTGACTTGTTTTGTTGTTCTCTCACAGGTAAACCGAAAGCCAAATCGACAGGCAACCGTGGCTGACGCCCAAACATCAGCTCATACGGTGTGAATCCAGTTACCTCGTTCTTGGTACAGTTGTACGCATGAACTAAAGGCTTTACAAAATCCTTCCAATGTGACTTGTCTTTGTTCTCCAGAGTTCCAAGCATACTTAAGAGTGTTCGGTTAAAACGCTCCACCGGGTTGCCCCTGGGGTGGTACGGCGTAGTCCGAATCTTCTGTATGCCTGCTACTTCACACAGCCCCTTGATCAACTGAGACTCAAAATCAGGCCCTTGATCGCTGTGTAATTTTTCAGGAATGCCATAGTGTACTATGAAATGGTCCCACAGACACTTTGCGACAGTCCAAGCTTTTTGGTTCGATGTTGGGATAGCGACTGCATATTTAGTAAAATGATCTGTGATGACAAGAACATCTTTCACATTACTGCTGTCTGGTTCAATGGATAGGAAATCCATGCAGACTAGCTCGAGGGGTCTTGTCGTCATGATATTCACCAAAGGTGCAGCCTTCTCAGGTAACGTTTTCCTGCGCACACACCTGTGGCAGGTCTTTATCTTTTTCTCCACATCTGAGGACATTCTTGGCCAATAGAACCTGGCTCTGACCAGATCGAGTGTGCGCTCTATTCCCATATGACCCATATTGTCATGTAGGCTTGTCAACACAGACTCTCGCAGGTCTTCAGGTAAGACCAACTGGTAATGTTTATTACCGCCTTCTCTTCGTGTTCTGTAGAGAATGTCATTGCACAGCTCGAACCTGTTCAACTCTCTCAGCAACAGGACTACGTCTGGAAGTTCTTTCCTCAATGTGGGAGGGGGTTTCTCCCCACTCTCCATCTGGGTAATAACATGTCTGATGCACCGATCAGATCTCTGGCTGTCTCTGAGATCTGCCGGTGACAGGTGGGGAATGATGTGTAAGCCTCCCAATGTTTCTTCCTGCTCAAAGCTGTCAGGTATAGCATCTCCAGAAATGGCAAGACTTTCGACAAGGGTTATACCTGCATCATCACCCAAAGCTTCAGAGGTGGTTGAATGATAAACAAACTGTCTCTCACAGATAGCATGAACAACGTCCTGATCGACTGAGTCAATATTGTCTGGATCTGACAGATGTTGTTTTGCGAACTGGCATATCCGGTCTCTCTCTTTTTGAGATGTAAGGTCATCAGGTAGCCTGCCATGAGGACGACGCGAGAGTCCATCGGCATCTCCATTTTGTTTTCCAGAACAATACTGGAGTCTGAAATTGAAGGTAGAGAGGGACGCCAACCACCTGTAACTGGTTGCATCGAGTTTTGCTGAGGTGAGGATGTAGGTCAGAGGGTTTGAGTCTGTGACAACGGTGAACTGATTGCCATAGAGGTAGTCACTCAGCTTCTCTGTTACAGCCCACTTTAAAGCCAAAAACTCGAGCTTATGTGCTGGATAGCGGGACTCACTACTTGACAAACCTCTACTCGCATAGGCGATAACCCGCAGCTGTCCCTCCTGCTCCTGGTATAAGGCTGCTCCAAGGCCCGTAGTGCTCGCATCCGTATGAAGGATGTAAGGCAGCTTTGGGTCAGCAAAGGCCAGGACTGGAGGCGACGTTAGCTTGTCAATGATAGTCTCAAATGCTTTCTGGCATGCAGGGGTCCACCGTCCATAAAACGGCTCCTTTGGATCATGATACTGATTACTCCTCCCTTTTGATTTGCAATGCTTCCTCAGTGGTGGATAACCGGACGTTAGATCGTTCAGCGGTTTCACAATACTTGAGTAGCCTTTAACAAACCGTCTGTAATATCCACAGAACCCAAGGAAGGATCTCAGCTCCTTAAGGTTCTGAGGGACTGGCCAAGTTTTAAGTGTGGCTGTCTTTTCTGGGTCAGTTTCTACTCCGTGTAGAGAAACAACATGCCCCAAGTACCGAACTGAGGACTGGAAGAACTTGCACTTCTCGGGGGACAGCTTTAAGCCATACTCCTTTAAGCGTTCCAGGACTTTCATGAGTCTGGCTTCATGCTCCTCAAGGGTTTTCGAGAAAACTATGAGATCATCCAGGAAAACAACAACTTCCTTCAGATTTATGTCTCCCATGCATCTCTCCATAAGCCTCTGAAAAGTACTTGGCGCGTTTGTCACTCCCTGTGGCATACGGTTGAACTCCCAGAAACCTAGTGGACAGACAAAGGCAGTCTTGGGCTTGTCACTCTCTGCAACTTCGATCTGATAATAGCCGG
Organism: Mchenga conophoros; assembly: GCF_057382185.1. Classification (NCBI taxonomy): domain Eukaryota; kingdom Metazoa; phylum Chordata; class Actinopteri; order Cichliformes; family Cichlidae; genus Mchenga; species Mchenga conophoros. Next base: position 84,467,864 of record NC_140528.1, on the reverse strand, counting down.
ATTTAAGATCGAGTGTACTGAACCACTTGGAACCTGAGAGTGCGGTGAAGGTGTCATCCAGTCTTGGGAGGGCGTATGCATCTTTCACTGTTTGTAAGTTTAACTTACGGTAGTCAACACACAGACGTACCTGACCGTTCTTCTTCCTGACCACAACAATTGGCGAAGAGAATGGGGACTCGCTCTCGCGGATTACTCCAGTTGCGAGAAGCTCTTGCAAATGCTTTCGAACAGCCTCTATGTCGTGCGGGTGAATCGGTCGGGCTCTGTGTTTGAATGGTGTCTCATCTGATAGCTTAATGTGGTGTTTGACCTTGTCCGTCCTTCCAAAATCCAGATCAGTCTGGGCGAAGACCTCTGGCATACTGCTCAGCTTTTGAGTAATGCGGTCTTTCCAGTCAGAAGGGATGGGAGAGTCGGCAAAGTCAAATGTCACACTAGAGGTCCTGGATGGTTCACACTCTGATGGCTCACTCACAATTTGTTTGTGAGATAGGACAGTCTGTATTGCACTGAGTTCTGCAATCACACTCTTTGCTGGGATGGTAATGTCATGCTCTGACTCATTGGAAACTACTACAGGTAGCTTGCACAACTGGTTATTTGGCAAGTCAAGGAGACAGGTTTGCACCAAAAGCCCTCCAGGCAGGGAAGATACTGAAGGATATTCCAACAGGGCAGATCTCTCAGTGTAAAATTCCTTGATTGATACTGTCCCCTCCAGAACGACTGTTTTCCCAGCTGGGACGTTCACTTCATCCTTGCCACGCATCCTCACTAATCCAACGTTTTCATCTGAACCTTGCTTTTGCCGCAACTCCAGTACTTTGAGTACGGTTCTGTACCCATGAGGAATGGGATGGTAGCCCTCTGGGTTTGCCTCTCTGTACATTTCATACACTACATCAAGAGTGTTTGTTCCTATCAATACACAAGACTTCGTTAATGTCCCGGTGTCTGGGACTACTAGAGCTAGCGTTTTGACTTCTAGTTCAGCACCAAGAAAGTCTTTAGGAAAGGTGATTCCAATCTCAACATAACCCAGGTAAGGTACAAGCTGCCCATTGGCCCCTTCAACCTCCAGAAGGTCATGTAGTGGCTCTATCTGTTGCTCAGACAAATACTGGTCATAGTAGGACTTGGTGACAGTGGTCACTTGAGAACCTGTGTCAAGGAGACAACTGCACACCTTACCTTTGATCGTGACTTGACCTGTACTCTTTGTGCCTATGAGCCTCTTAGGTAGTCTGAAAGGTTGTTCTCCAACATGGGATTGACTCAAAGTGGCCTGTGCTCTTGGTTTAGCTTGACTTCCAGATTTAGCGGGACGATGTTGACCTGCTTCAGTCCCAGTTTGCCCCACAACTGAGACTGCGTCTAAAAATCCTGGTCAGCAGATGGAGTGTTTTGCATCTCCCAAATGCGACGCTTCTCTCTCAATTGCTTCCTCTTATCAGCGACAAGAGTGGGGTCTGGGTCATTACTGCAACTTGCTGAGATGTGGCCATCCTGACCACACTTGAAGCAGTACCATGGTTTTGGCTGGGTGCTCTGCCGCAAGTTGGCAGGCTTCGCACTTGTGACCTTGATGCTAGGTGTTGCCATAGCCATCTCACATAAATCACACTCGGCCTTGTCCTTAGGCTTCGAGCTTTTCTTTTGTTTCTTTGCCATCAAATTAGTAAGCTGACTCTGTAGGGATGCAACTTGCTTCCTCAGATCTGTCAACGGGTCAGAATCAGATTGAGTCACTGCCTGTAGCTCACTACAGGTGCAAGTCTTTTGACAGTGCGCCACAACCCGCTGCCGGGTTGAGCCAAGGTGTTTCTTCATCCGTGTAGCTTTAGCTGCCAGTCTATCTTCTTCTGTCCGGAGCATTAATAGAAGTTCTGAGAATGTTGGGGGTTGGCTTTTCTTGTTTTCAAGATTAAGATCTGAGAGCAAGGTGTGGTCCCAACATCCACGACAAAACTGCTTGAGAATGTGTTTATCGGCATCCCCAGCAGAGACTCCTCCCCTCTTCAGAGTAAGGTTCAATGCGCCCTGAAGACGGCAGAGGTACGCAGAGGCCTTTTCACCAGGATCCTGAAGAGTGTTCATGAATTGGGCGAAAAGCTCTTCTCCATCTTCCACTGTTCCAAAAGCTGCATCCAACAACTGAAGGTAAGTCTCAGGTGTAGCTTCTGGGCTCAGTCTGTTGACAATGTCAGCTGCAGGGGACAACAAGCTCTCAAAGATCTTTCTAGATTTTTGAAGTTCAGACATGGCAGGGTCTTTCCTGAGAAGTTCGACATGTGAACGCCATGTGTCATAATCTGTCTCACCGCTGGGTCTGGGGATCCTGCCAGAGAATGACCGGAGTCTCATTGGAGAATATGAATGTGCAATCAAGTCATCTTTCTTCACGATGTGTTCCACAATGACTTTCTGAATTTCAGGTGGGTTGAAACTGTTTGCCGCACTAAATGGGCTCTTTTTGAAATCAACAGGTAGGTGTGGCTCCGCACCACCTTGAATCAATCCTACCTGGGGTGGATCTTCAGAAAACTGCTGGCGTGCAATCTCAGAAGTTTCAAGAGAGGGGTGAAGCTGGTTCTCCCTGTCTGGATCCTCAACTTGCATGGAGGAGAGCATACATTCATCATCGGTCTCTGAACTCCCAATGATTTCACTGATCTCTGTCATCATCGACTTCAGTACCTCTTCAAAACTTTTGCCACTCAGTTTTGCCACCTGCTTTATTTCATCTAAGTAGGACTTAGTAGCACTGCCACCCACCTTGGCAGTGTAAACGCTGGAGAGAGCTCTTACATGGTATTTTACACCGGGCTTCCCTTCAACTTCATATGTGTATGGCAAAAGATCAGTTAAGGCATCAATGGCGTTACCACTTCGGTACGCGACGATCAGGTTTTTGAAAAATTCTGAGTTTGGATCTACAACTGGGATGGCTCTAAAGGTACCATACTGCTTCAAAAAGTCAAGAACCCCTTCATCATCCGATGAATTGAGTGTACCACTAACAATTACTGCATTGGGGACTTTGATACCTGAGCTCAATACAAAATCCATCTTGTGGCAATAGCAAAAGATGTTTCAATGACAATACACACTTTAAGGAGGTTTCACTGCTGATATTCATGCACCAAAGAGCTCCTGGCTGGCTCGCCACTTTTGTAGCACTTATGTGGAGTTACATAAAGTACCAATGGATAATTACTAAAGTAATAAGCAATTTGGGCTAGTGTCAGAAGACTGAGAACGACTCTTAGAGCTCTGGTACACGAATGGCAGAGAAACCAGACAAACACAGTTATGTGGCTTTAAAAGTACTTTAGTGATGTTAAGCCTTGTAAAAGAAATTTGTAAACAACACAGTATTACAACAGGTTTTAACAGAATGTCAAGTATAAAAATTTCCCCCAAAGTAGCAAAAAAAAATAGAATTAAATAAAATTGTGCACAAGTAAAAGAATTAGTCTTTTTTAAGTCCAAATGGTACCGGTGGGGCCCATAGAATTCGTCTGACAAGGAGTGTGTGTGTGATTGTCTGTCCTACCGTACTACTTGTACAGTAGAGGATTGTAGTCCATCAATGTGCAAATGAGTGTGCGTGTACATGTATATCGTCTCCTAGGATCTTGGGTTGGCTCGCCATCCAGTGAACACTGGAACACTCTGGGTTCTGGAATCGCTGACCTGGTCTTTGGATTCGTCCCATATAAAAACCTGACCTATAAACAATGGCCAAATATATGTCACATGCCCTTTAAGGATAACTCTCACAAATTAAACTAAAGTAGTGTCACAGTGCAGTAACTACTATTCAGATCAGCTATCATCAATTCAATCATCATCAGTTCAGTCATGTTGTACAACATTAAAATATCAAGTTTCAAAGGTCAAAGTAGCAATATCCAAAATTTCACAGTATCAAGGTTCAATTATTTGTAACCTGCAGTAACATTAAAGATTATCTACAAGGTTTTAAACATTCAGGAATTATAGTCACCATATAATTCACTTTCATTGTAAACATTAATTACATCGATCAAAATAAACTCACTGTACATATATATCTAATCACAAATAAATAAGTATATTACCCCTTTTAAGAAATGGAATAATATGCAAATGCTTATCAGAAATTGAACAAAGTGCAAATAATCAATTTCAATAACACGTAAACACAAGGACTCAGTCCACAAATAGGAGTATTAAAATAGACGTGCTTAATCCCGCTTGTACCATAGGCCTACTAGTACAAGTGGAAATACACTAAAAATTACCTCCAAGTGTTCAATACTGAGTATTGTAAAACAACCGATTGACATCAAAATTTAAACAGGAAGCAGGATAAAGTCTGCTTACAATTATCTCTCATAAAGTTATTTTTAGCTGCTTTAACCATTTACAACTTTTCACATGTTAATGACTTAGTTAATGCTCTAACTAGCATAACAACAGTGCGTTTCAGAGACATCGAACAACTGTACCCACACTCCGCACATCACGTGTCTGATTAGCCACATTTAGCTTACCGCCGTCGAGTGGATGCTCAGCATTTACATGGAGCCACAGCTCAGTAAACCCTCCGGTTTCGCTCTGCCCTTGACAACAACAAGTGCAAATACATAATTTGTGAAAAATATCAGTTTAGATGGTATTTCTTTTAACTCGTTAGAGGTTAATTTCTCCAGCTTACCGATAACAAAAGTTTTAGTCCGTCTGCTCTGTTCGGCTGTAGAAGCAAGAGACTGAAAACTTGGGAGCTGGTACTAAGGAGGGACAAGAGCTGCCTAGAGCTTCACCGATTGGCTGACATGTGAGGAGTGGAGTAAAACAATAGGCTCTCATCAGAGCTCATCAACCCTCTGAGAAACTTAACCCTTGTTTGACCAGAGCATATCATATATAATCTGCATCCCTTCTATGTTTAAATAATTATTTTGATCTCATTTCACTTTCATTAACCGGGACAGTAAGAACAGAACAATGAACATTAAATGTTTTAATTTTTCTTCTCTTTCTGTTTGAGATGATTTTAGGAACTGGGTTACATTAAGCTTTGTTAATAAAGGTAAGCGACTTTAGTTCATTGTTCCTACAAAAATGGCGAACTTCTGCCATTTTTATTTTTTCCCTTTAATGTTTATTTGTTGCACTGAATCTGTGGTCGCTGTTGAAGATGTTTTCTTGGAAGTTATTTCAGTGTTGATAGTTCAGCAGAGAGACTTGATCATTAGACTGGGACTAGGACACGGACAAACGTTCTCCTCTGGCTCTCAGTCTCTTCATACTTGTGAACTTGAAATTGTATAATGTGCCAAGATTAATTAACTTCTAAAAAGCTGAAAAGCCTTGCTTACTCCATACCTGTTGACGTTTGAGATTCAGAAGTCGAAAAGTTATTCAGTCACAGTCACAGACGACTAAAGTCGCTTGCCTTTATTAATAATGTTTAAGATAATGATCCTTTTCTTATTTCTTCTGTTTCCGTCTTTATAAGCGCCACCAAGGTTTGTCTCAGCTGGTGTAATGAACAAGAGGTGCAGTGACTGGCAAGAGTTAGTGGGAACTGAGAGTTGAGTTAAAGAACACACATTAAGAAGCAGATTATATTAGATTTATATTTTAAATAAGACAAAATTTGGATTTTACAGCAGTAAAATGATTGTATCTCTACAGTTTAAACATGTAATAAGCTTTCTCCCTGCACAGAGTGGATAGTGAAACAAATGGAATCATCATAAATACATTATTTCATATTTATTACTTCCCCCTCCTCATTGCTTTATTATTGTAGCTCTAGTAATGAATAATAATGTAAGGATTCTGGATCAGCACCGTGATGCCCATAGTGTATATACAGTATTCTGAAGGTCTAAAATGTCCCTGTGTTTTATGTATATGGATTTTTTAAAAACAATATTACTCATGATATAACATTGTCCAGACATGGCTGGTAAGGACATGAGGAGGAAACAGCAGGAGCTGTGTGAGGCTACTAAAGGCAGGGCTATAACATTTTTCTGTCATCATTTTATTATAGATTAAGTGCAAGAGTTGTTAGGTGTGGATAATTAGATTATAGTTTATTGCAATAGCAAGTTGTGCCTTGTTGTCAGACAGCAAGTGGAGAGTGATATATGAAATGATGGGATGGAAGGAAGAAGAGAAGCAAAGAGTGATTCACAGGCAGAGCCTAAATTATTTCTCACAGTTTTTTGTTGCCAATCTTTGCATTTTGCTATTATCTCATGACACTTGTTTAATCAGCTACCATCTCTCCTATGGACTTTTTAAATGTCTACAGTCTCAGATCAACACAGCCCTGCCCTCCAGCACTATCAGCAGCAGGAGCAGCAGAAACCCCTCAACAGCAACATTGTACCCATCAGGTAAAACATCAGCTACGTATGCTTTGCCTTGTCGCCACCTCACAACAGTGATATAGTATGATGCGATGATATTAGATTCTTGATGAATGTGTGTTGTTGTTATTCAGCCTGGTTCAATGTGCCCCTTTTTAACTTTGAGCACCCGCCCCTTTAAACCTCTCTGCACGGCCCTGTTCCTAATTTTGTTTGACTTTTGCCTGTTAGCTGCTCCAAGTTTCCTTCAGGTTTACTTGTTTAAAAGGTACTACAGTGTTTTCTTTGACGTGTCTGCAGCTATCGCTGACTGTGACTTATGGTTTGTTCTTCCCTCTAACAGACTTGAAGCTGCAATGGACGGACACGGTGAAGATGCCATTTTGCTCTTTGTCCTGCGTGTGTGTTCCTGGTTTCGTTTCCATCTCATCTACCACCAGACCGACGGACTGGCTGTGATACTTTACGGTGACAGAGAGAAGCTTGCTGCGATATTCGTGCAGAGGATGGTGACGGAGTTCTTCAGGAACTGGATTCACAGGCCTGAGTGACCAAGACCATCAGTGACCTGTGTTCGCACAGCCTCCACGCAGAGCTGGGAACCGGGGGCCTTCAGCATCCAGCAGTGCCTTCACAGATTAAACATTGTTGATGTTGTTTAAAGTTCGATAATGAATTCATTAAAATAATAAATTAAAGGTTACCTTTCTTTGTTATTATTCCACACATTGATTTTTAACCTGCACAGAGTCCTTCAACAGAGCTCTTAGATTTTCAAAAGCTGTATCCATCAGTGAGTGAGTGATGGGGAAGCCAGATTTGAATGACCAAAATAACCAAATTTGATAATAAAATAATATTGATATGTGATAAAACAAAACTAATATTATCTGCCAATAAGTTGGTTTAGTGTAGTTTTGCGGCCCTGTTGTAGCGCGGCCGTTTCTGTTTAATTCCAGCGTTGCAGAGAGAGGTGCTCGTTATCTCCACCAAAGCGCTCCGGTCCTGGGGTAAGCCGTTAGAACTGCTTTTATTAGCATTCACAGCTACAAGAGGCTAAGGTTACATTTATCCTTTGTTTTAGGGTTTGATTGCTGCCTTCACCTCTCCGTGGCAAATCGCCTAACCTTAATTGGAGAATCAAGACGCCTGCCTATAGTCGGTTTGAGGGCTCCTGCTCGGTGGAGCTGCTCTCTTGTCTTGTCTCGTCTTTTTGGTCTCATCTTTTATTTTTGTGGAATTGTTTTTATTAAGTGGGCTAACCTTTTTCTGGTGCGCCTGGTTTTATTATATTCTGGATTGTTGCTTGTACCCACGCCTCGGTGATCGGGCTGGAGCGATCCTCTGCCCGCGTGTCGTGCTGGGAACTTGAAACCGCCTCAGTTGCCGATCTCAGCCTGTGCGGAGCCAGACTGGCTTGTGATCAAGGCCTGAACTATTGCCACCAGCACGAGTTGTAGTTTGATTTGTGGGGTGTAAGCCTTCCAGTTTGGTGTGCATGTGTGATTTCTTTTATTAAAGCTATTAAAGATTGAAGTTTTAGTTTTTATGATATGTAGCGAGCCTGACGCTCAGAGTCCTTTTACTCTTTTAACGTATTGCTCTGGTTTATTTCAGTGAACAGAGGCAAGTCTGGCAAGTCTGTCAGTCTGGCCTGGGACGCTACATTTTGTTTTCTAATATTTCATCTATTTTCACTATAAACAAAATTATTGATATTGGAGCCAACCTGCGTCGGTGTGCATCCTTGAATCTGTGCGGCCTCTCTTATTCCTTTAATCGGTTTTTCTTAAATAGGAATTTCCTGGGGGTGAAATTCCCCTTGGTGGCGTTGTCATTTTATTACCATTTCTTTTATAACCCCGCCGACCACTTGGTCACCCTAATGTAGTGGCAGCAGGGCTCTGAGTATGTTGTTCACTCAATAGCAGGAAAATTGAGAGAGACACACACCAAAAATGGGATTTACGAAAAATGATAATTAAAAACACGGAAATGTAAAATAATTAATGTAAAATAATGTAAAATAATTAATAATGTTTATAAAATGATAACAAATTAACAAGTTGTTTTTTCCATATATTTTTATTGAAATTTTTTATAGTATAATACAAACAAATGTTGAACACCCTCACATTCACACATCCATACATCAGACCTGCCTACATCACATTCAAATGTAGAAATGAGCATAGTTCTCACAGTAATACAAAAATACAAGTTGTTGTCGATATTCATTTTTTATTCTACATGCATTTAATTGGATGAGAGCTTCTTTCCGTTGCTTCCTTATTTTCTTAAGTGTTTCATCTATCAGTTGGATTATAGGACTTGGACTTGCTATTTCCTGAGCCAAATTGGGCTAAGTTCACACTGCAGGTCTTGATGCTCAATTCCGATTTTTTGATCAAATCTGATTTTTGTCTGCTTGTTCACACTACAAATAAAATGCGACAGCAAACGCGCTCTAGTGTGAACCATCAATGCGGCCCGCATGCGCTCTGTGTAGACCCACAGAGAGAGAGAGCGAGAGCCCAGAGAGCCCAGAGAGCCAGGCGTGCCAGAGAGAGAGCCCAGAGAGCCCGGCGTGCCCGGCGTGCCAGAGAGAGAGCCCGGCGTGCCCGGCGTGCCAGAGAGAGAGCCCGGCGTGCCCGGCGTGCCAGAGAGAGAGCCCAGAGAGCCGGAGAGCGAGAGAGCATGAGGTAGATCTCATCACCCTTCTCCGCGTATGAGGAGGTGTATGCAAACTCCGCGTGTATGGAGGCAGGGCCCGGGAAGAGGCCTCTTCTCGGCAGTTCCTGCCGGGCCCTGCCTCCATACACGCGGAGTTTGCATACACGCGCAGAAGACTCCGCCCTGGCAGGTATAAAAACAGGCACACTTCACTCCTTACACCGGCTCAGACAAACCTCGGCGACGCTTATAGAGGTCGAAAAAGAAGAAATAAGAAACGGATTATTATTGTAAGCATTGTGGATAAAGGTAAGATTGACTTTTGATTTCAAATACAAAACCTTGAAGGTAGTGTTTGTACGTTAAACAAAACTTGTCCGTAATGATAGTGTTAACAGATTTGTCCAAATTTAAACTTAAAAAAACAAATCAGCAAGTTGCAGTAAAGACTGCATTTTAAAAAAGGTTCTTTGAAAAACCATTAAAGGTGCCCCAAAGAACCATCAAGAAATGGTTCTTTAGTAGAGAGGGGGGGACACCGTGCGCCTACACACCCATACTTGTGTATAAAAACTGCTGAAAGCAGATATTTGAGACCTCCTCAATTTCCCGTACATCTGCGCACTCTCTCCTTTTCCTGTATCCTCACAGAGTTTAATGTGACGGAAGCCACAATTTTTTTTCAACCGCATCGCTTAATCCCACTCTTTTACATGTTCACTTAAAAAAAATGCTGTCAATACCGACGATATTGATTTATAAATGATAAACTAATAATCTTGTCAACAAAGTTCTTTATTTGGAGCACATTTCTACGAGAAAGATAAGTTACTGAAAAGGTGCTTGCTCTGTGGCAATATCGTAGGCAACAATTCTGGTTTAGATTTATAATGCAGCCAGTTTCACTGCAGTGAACCCTTGAAACAGAAGGATCTCTAATAAAGGGACTTAACTTAAGGATTAAATGTACTGGTTTAACGTTGTTCCTAAGTTTGGTTGACTTTTGCCTGTTAGCTGCTCCAAGTTTCCTTCAGGTTTACTTGTTTAAAAGGTACTACAGTGTTTTCTTTGACGTGTCTGCAGCTATCGCTGACTGTGACTTATGGTTTGTTCTTCCCTCTAACAGACTTGAAGCTGCAATGGACGGACACGGTGAAGATGCCACTCCGCTCTTTGTCCTGCCTGTGGGTTCCTGGTTTCGTTTCCATCTCATCTACCACCAGACCGACGGACTGGCTGTGATACTTTACGGTGACAGAGAGAAGCTTGCTGCGATATTCGCGCAGAGGATGGTGACGGAGTTCTTCAGGAACTGGATTCACAGGCCTGCGGGACTTTCAACACAGTCCTCTGGTGACGCCTGATGGCCAAAAGTATGAAGAGCAGCTTGAATATGGGGCGCCGTTTGTAAAGTGAAACATGCTTCATTGTGACGAGTTCACAATTCTCTCTGATATTGGGCTGCCGTTGCTTTGCTTTTTGGGAGGTGAAAAAAATGTTACGTCTATTTGTTTAATAGATAAATTTGGTCAATAAACGTTGCTTATGCGCCATGGTGTGGTCTTTCTTTGCTTGTGACTTCTTGATGTTGGTAAATACAATACATGAAAAATACATATAATATACATATAATAATGTACAACACATTATGGAGTACGCTTCTGCTGTGAGGTCCTGCCTCCATGAACTCATGCAATTAATCACTGGACAGAAAGACCGCTGTGTGTATAAATAATATGATACTGGGCCAATTTTCTTATACATATGTTTGACCAGGAGGTAGAACTGAAAAGGGAGAATGCTTATGAACTTGTAAAGTAAAAACGTGATGCATTTAAGGTTATCCGTTTGGTTTTTGTTTGAGAAGAGAATTTGTTCCACTGTGTGATGGTCGAGTTTCTTTTCTTGGAGATAATTTCTCCTGCATTAGAGGAAATGTGGAACAAAGAGGCTGGAGAGCCCAGAAACTGCAATGCAAGTTGGTAGAGATGCAGGTGTACGGTCTTCCTGGTGTCACAGACGATCAGCTAAAACTATTAAACAAATTAAATTGCTGCCATTTTTGTACAATAATATTTTAAGATTATTTTACATATAAAATAGATATTTTTTATTATATTAAATTTAAAGCATCAAATTGAAGTCTTTCTAAAGTTATTTAATGATATTATTATTATGAAAAGTACATTTTTGTTATGTAATGTTCTCTATATTTTCAGAGAAAATAAAAACGCAAAAATGGTGTTACAGGGAGATTTATAACAATAACTAAATATGCAGTTTTTACAGTTTTCCCAAGCTGTAAAAATTACAAATGAATCAATAAATAAAAACTAACACCTGCTCCTTTTATGCTACTTTACACTGCCGTAGTACTCTCACACACACACACACACACACACACACACACACACACACACACACACACTGGGTTTTAAAGAAAACACATTAAGAACAGCTATATTAGAATTATATTTCAAATATGACAAAATGCTGATTTTACAGCAGCAAAAATATTGTATCTGTAAAATTTAAACATTTAACAAACTTTCTCCTTTGCACTGAATTGAAAGACAAACTGAATCATCATAAATACATTATTTTATATATAATGGAAATCTTTTAAAGTTGTTTAATGATATCTATCTATCTATCTATCTATCTATCTATCTATCTATCTATCTATCTATCTATCTATCTATCTATCTATCTATCTATCTATCTATCTATCTATCTATCTATCTATCTATCTATCTATCTATCTATCTATCTATCTATCTATCTGTCTGTCTGTCTGGCTGGCTGGCTGTCTGTCTGTCTGTCTGTCTGTCTAGCAAGATAGACAGACAGACAGACAGACAGACAGACAGGGAAGGACAAGGACTGGATCAGCACAATGATGTCATCTTGTGGCCATGGTATATACAGTATTCTGGAAAAGGTATAAAATGTCACTATATGTGCTTTATGTGTACAGATTTTCTTTTTAAATTATCACTCAAGTATAAAAACAATAATAAATAAAGTTGCAATGTTTTAGTTCAATAAAAATATTTATATCATTACTTTTTTATGGATTAGGTTCAAGAGTTATTAAGTGTGGATAATTAAATCATAGTTTAATGCAACAGCAGATTGTGCCTTGTTCTCAGATGGACAGAAAGTGGAGAATGATAGATGAGATGAGGAGATGAAGGAAGAAGAGTGAGTCACAGACAGAGCCGAGTTTATTTCCCACAGTTTTATTAATCTCTTGCCTCATGATTCCAAGTGCTGTCATTTTATAATTATTATCTCATAAAACTTGTTTAATCAGATACAGTGTCTCCTATGGACTTTTGAATGTCTACTTTCTCCGATCAGCACAGCCCTGCCCTGCAGCACTATCAGCAGCAGGAGCAGCAGCAACATTGTAACCATCAGGTAAAACATTTGCTACATTTGCTTCGCATTGTTCCGTTGACAGTGATGTAGTATGATATGATTTTATATTAGATTCTTGATTAATGTGGGTTGTTGTTATTCAGCCTGGTCCTGTGTGCTCCTTTTGAACTCTAAGCACCCTCCCCTTCGGACATCTCTGCACAGCCCTGATTACGTGTATATTGTACAGTCTAGCTGCTGCAGTTTAGTCCTCTGTCCTGTAACAGAGCTGCTCAGGGCCTCTGCAGGCTCATAATAGACAACCTGTTAGCCAAGCTGTTGTTCATAATAGATGTCAGCTTGGCTAACATCCTCCTCTCACCCACCATCTCTATGCAGTCGATGAGACTGTCCAGGACAGAGCTGGTCCTCTTTATCGGTGTGCTATCAATGGTCATGAGTACCATTCACACAGAGTTGGGGAATGGCTGCAATCACAGCATTGTAAGATGGTGACAGATATACCCTTAGGCCTCCTCCTCGATTCAGAGATGGTCTTTCCCTTTTCACGTAAATGGCCTCCTTGACTCTGCGCTCAAACCAGCGTTCCTCCCTGTCCAGGATGTTACATCCTCATCATTGAAAGAGTGTCCACTGGCCTGTAGGTGTGAATAGACTGCAGAGTCCTGGCCTGACCAGGTAGCTCTCCTGTGTTGTGCCATCCGCTTCGCCAGAGGTTGTTTGGTTTCCCCGATGTATAAATCATGGCAATCCTCCTGGCGCTTAACAGTGTACACTATATTACTCTGCTTGGGTTGGGGACCTGCCAATCTTTGACATAGTGTTTGGGGTTTAAAAGCCACAGAGACGCGTTGTTTAGAAAAATATGTCTCAGCTGTTCCGATACTCCTGACACGTACAGGATAAGGCAGCAGTTGTCCTTCTCTCCTGGATCACCTGGAGCTTTCTTTAGGTGCCTTCCCAGCTTTGACAAATATCCAGCTGGGATAACCACATTTACTCAAAGCATTAATATGACAATTTGTAAATTAATGATCATAAAACTGACCTCATAGCCCGCTGTTTGTCAGTGGTGCTAGTTTAAGTCATTATGCAAATGTACTGTTTACAGGGTCAAGGAAACCTGCAGTCAGCTGAGACTGAAGAAGTCACTTAGTAGAATTTCTTCGACTGAAAACGCCACGTCCAGATGAACAGAATAATTTTTAGGGATTTCCTTACCTGGATGACTGAGCATGAATCAAGACAATAAAAAGTGATGGTTTTTTTTGTTATGTTGTCCTAATTTTTTTTCTTAAAAACCTTTCAAGATACACATTTTGAAGTTGATAGAATAGAATAGAGCCTTTATTATCCAATTGAAGAGAAATTTCGGTGTTACCGAGCTCTTACAGCAAGGGAAAATAAAATATAAAAGGAAGACACAAGGTGGTCCTATAAACATAAGCAACTGAAGATGCTCCATTTGGATTTACACACCGGGAAAAACATTATATTCTATTTTTTTATGTATTTATTAATTTTGTGATGGCATCTCAAGGTCACCAGTTGTAATCATCCACTGGCTGAATCTGATGCTAACCCTGGATGAAGAGACGTTGATGAACACACACTCACAAAAACACAACTCAATGTCATGTTCAGAAACCAGTTTGAGATGATTTGAGTTTGTAGCATGTTGTGTTATCCTGCTGGAAGCTGTCATCAGGAGATGAATACACCGTAGGATGGAGATGGTCAGCAAGAATACTCGGGTGAGCTGTGGTGTTTAAATTGTGCTTATTTGGTACTAAGGTGTCCAAAGTGTGGCAAGAACTTATCCCCCAACGCGTTACACCAGCAGCCTGAACAAGGCAGGATGGATTCATGCTTTCAAGCTGTTTACTGCAGACTCTACCATCTGAACGTTGCAGCAGAAACTGAGACTCATTCAAACAGGCAGTATTTGTGCATTTTTCTCCCATTTTGGTCAGCCTGGGTGAACTGTAGCCTCAGTTTTTTTGGGCTGACAGGAGTGGCGCCTGGTGTGTTCTTATGCTGCTGCCTCCAGGTTTGATGTACTGTGATTTAAGAGATGCTCTTGTGCAAACCTAGGCTGTAATGGCTGATTAGTTTAGTTGCTGTTGCCTTCTTATTAGCTTGAATCAGCATTTGTGTAGCAACAAAGCATTTTCACGCAGAGAACCACGGCTTGTTGAATATGTTCTCTTTTTGCTATTTCCCCTCTCTTTCAGTCTATCCTGTATGAACAGCTGCTGAAAAACAAAACCTGCCACCTGGAACCAACGACGACGCCCTAAACTCACTTAAATCACCTTTTTTTAACCACTAACCACTTTTTACATTCAAGGTATGCAGAAGAGCATCTCTGAATGCACAGCACGTTAAACCTTCACGCTGATGTGCCATGTTAATGAGCTCAGATCGTCTCAAAGTGGTTTCTTCAACATGACAGTGAGTTTGTACCCCAATGGCCTCCACAGTCACCAGAGTCAGTCTCAATCCAGTAGAGCACCTTTGGGATGTGGTGATACAGGAGATTCATATTGTGGGTGCACAGCTAACAAATCTGCAGCAACTGTGTGATGCTGTCATGTCAATGTGGAGCAAAGTGTCTCATTAATGTTTTCAACAGCTTGTTGAATCTGTGCCATGGAGAATTAAAACAGTTCTAAAGCCAAAAAAAGATCCAACTCAGCACTGATGTAGCCGGGTGGGCTACTCGCGCCTCCCCCCCCCCCCCCCTCTCTCTCTCTCTTTCTCTCTCTCTCTCTCGCTTGCTTTACCGCCCTCGCTCTCTCCTGCGCTCGCTCTCTTGGCTGCGCAACTCGGTTAATTGGGAACCCACATGCATATTGATTGCAGGGTGGCGTCAGTCCGTATAAAGTTAAGCCGGTGTTCTCCTGGATTATTCCTCCCATGCGTTTGGCGCAAAGCTGCAGTAAATGCTGGCGGACCGCGACGGATTGATCAGCAAGCGAGTAGACCCTATGACAGCTATAGGTAGGCTCTCGCTTAACCTCCGAGTACCGAAATTTGTATTAATGTAGTTTTGCGGCCCTGTTGTAGCGCGGCCGTTTCTGTTTGAGGGTGTAAGCCTTCCAGTTTGGTGTGCGTGTGTGATTTCTTTTATTAAAGATGGAAGGTTTAGTTTTTATGATATGTAGCGAGCCTGACGCTCAGAGTCCTTTTACTCTTTTAACGTATTGCTCTGGTTTATTTCAGTGAACAGAGGACGTGCCAGTGTCCCTGGGACCTCAGGTGGTGGGTCGTTTTCACACTTTCCTTTGTACAGCACTGGGTGGGCTGTAGTGATTTTCTTGTGTGATTTTTCTTTTGGGTCCACGGCTGCTGGTAAGTCCAAGTTCCATGATTGTTTTTAACTTCCGGACACTGTCAACAACGACGCTACATTTTGTTTTCTAATATTTCATCTATTTTCACTATAAACAAAATTATTGATATTGGAGCCAACCTGCGTCGGTGTGCGTCCTTGAATCTGTGCGGCCTCTCTTATTCATTTAATCGATTTTTCTTAAAAAGGAATTTCCTGGGGGTGAAATTCCCCTTGGTGGTGTTGTCATTTTATTACCATTTCTTTTATAACCCCGGCGACCACTTGGTCACACTAATGTAGTGGCAGCAGGGCTCTGAGTATGTTGTTCACTCAATAGCAGGAAAATTGAGAGAGAGAGAGAGAGAGAGAGAGAGAGAGAGAGAGAGAGAGAGAGAGAGAGAGAGAGAGAGAGAGAGAGAGAGAGACCAAAAATGGGATTTACGAAAAATGATAATTAAAAACACGGAAATGTAAAATGATTAATCATACATGTTTATAAAATGATAACAAAGTAACAAGTTGTTGCCGATAATTATTTTTTTTATTCTACATGCATTTAATTGAGAGCCTCTTTCCGTTGCTTCCTTATTTTCTTAAGTGATTTAGGATAAGTTGAACAACGATGAAGTGTTTCATCTATCAGTTGGATTATAGGACCTGAGCCAAATTGGAGTCGAGAAGAGGAAGGGCCCTGCCTCCATGCGACAGCGGAGAACGTGAACTTGCGCGCCTGAAGCCTGCCTCCATGGGCAGGGCCTCCACTCCGCCCTGGCAGGTATAAAACGCACAGGCACACACAGAAACACTTCACTTCTTACACCGGCTCAGGCAAACGCTTATAAGGTAAGATTTACAGACTTTTGATTTCAAAATACAAACACTTGAAGGTAGTGTGAGTGCGCCGCGCCGCGCTCTGAACAGTGCGGAACAGTGCCCCGCGGAACAGTGCGCCGCGGCGCCGCGGCGCGGAACAGTGCCCCTCGGAGGCGCGGTGCCCCCTCGGAGGCGCGGTTTCCCGCGGAGGCGCGGTGCCCCCGCGGAGGCGCGGTGCCCCGCGGAGCCCCCTCGGAGGCGCGGTGCCCCCTCGGAGGCACGGTGCCCCGCGGAGCCCCCTCGGAGGCGCGGTGCCCCCTCGGAGGCACGGTGCCCCGCGGAGCTCCCTCGGAGGCGCGGTGCCCCCTCGGAGGCGCGGTACCCCCTCGGAGGCAAAGTGCCCCTCGGAGGCGCGGACGCGCAGTGCCCCGCGGAGGCGCGGACGCGCCGTGCCCCTCTGAGGCACAGTGCCCCGCGGAGGCACAGTGCGCCTCGGAGGCGCGGTGCCCCCTCGGAGGCGCAGTACCCCCTCGGAGGCAAAGTGCCCCGCGGAGGCGCGGACGCGCCGTGCCCCTCGGAGGCGCGGACGCGCAGTGTCCCTCGGAGGCGCGGAGGCGCAGTGCCCCTCTGAGGCACAGTGCCCCGCGGAGGCGCGGTGCCCCCTCGGAGGCGCGTTGCCCCCTCGGAGGCAAAGTGCCCCGCGCAGGCGCGGACGCGCCGTGCCCCTCGGAGGCGCGGACGCGCAGTGTCCCTCGGAGGCGCAGTGCCCCTTGGAGGCACAGTGCCCCTCGGAGGCACAGTGCGCCGCGGCGCCGCGGAGGCACAGTGCGCCGCGGAGCCTCGGAGGCGCGGTGCCCCCTCGGAGGCGCGGTGCCCCCTCGGAGGCGCGGTGAGGCGCGGTGCCTCGCGGAGGCGCGGTGAGGCGCGGTGCCTCGCGGAGGCGCGGTGAGGCGCGGTGCCCCGCAGAGGCGCGGAGGCACAGTGCGCCGCGGAGGCACAGTGCGACACTAAATTGAGTACAATTAACACTGAAAAGTTAACACTGGCCATAGAGTAAATTTAACTCTAATTCTGAGTGGTCCGGGACATCATAATGTCTAACTCGCGTGATGATTGTGATAGAGAAGCAGCCTATTTTGTTTTTTTTTTTTAAATCAATATCTGAACGTATGAACAATAGACTGTCAAATCAATGAAAATACAAGTTAAAAACATTTCAACAAAATTTATTGTTAACACTGAAACACACAGTAGGCCTACATTAGATATAGGGCTGCATTTTAAAATGAATTAGAGAAAATAAAATGGCTAAATTGTGCATCTTAAAACAAAGTGCTTAATTTCAGGAAAAAAATAGCAGCAGCTTGAGTTTCCCTTTTTCTTTACCTTTTACATCTCGTCTCAATACATTTTGAACAGATAACATCAAAACATCTTAACAATTTTGCAGTTTCTTTCTTTCCCCCTTGTATTCCACTTCCCCACTTTCTGTTGTTCAGTGAGAGAACTGAGCTTTAGTTTGCCCTTCCAGGATTTTAAATCTGGGCTGGAATGGTGTCAGGGCCATTCTCACACACATGTGTAGGTGCTCGTTGGTGAGCCTGGAACGATATTTAGTTTTTATTATGTTCATTGTGGAGAAAGCTGCCTCACAGCTGTATGTGGAGCCAAACATGGTCAAGATGTACAGGGCTACTTTTCTCAAATTTGGGAAAGCTGTCTCAGACCGTTTGGAGCCAGAAAGTGGCAGGTTCAGTTCTTCCAAACTGCTTTCAGGGCCACATCTGCTTAGAGCCCAACCAGTTGCATTTGAAGAGGCCCAGCATTTGCCCTCTTGAAGTGCTGTGTGACTTCCTTTGAGAATCCTCTGACATCAGTGATGAGAAATGGGTTCTTTATGAACTGCTGTCCAAAGCTGAAGCTATCAAAACGTTTGCTGAAGTTTTCAATCAGCTTGTCAACAAAGTCAACAAAAGAGGACACATCTCTTTGTCCCTGAACCTGTTCCTGAACCTGCGCTTTGTGCGCCAAGCTTCATTTACATTAGTCCTTCATCAGTCCTTCGTGCTCATGTCTAGATTAAATGTCAATCTTAGGAATTCATGAGTTTGGTAGATCTCATTCATGAATTTGAAGTTTACTTCTTTTACTTTGGGAGAAAGGGGAAGAGAAATTTCTTTTCTTCAGAGAACCTTAATCTCCTCATTCTCAAAAAGTTTCAGAATTAGGAAAAAAAACGTTCTGATCAGGGGCGGATAGTAAAACTTTGTACCATCTCTGGGAGCTGCCAGGATCTAGAAAAAGCTTCTCCACTGAGACAAACCCGGTGTGTCTGATTACAGCAGTGGAAAATAGAGCAAAAGGGGCAGGTGCTAATTTCTATTTATTAGTATTTTATTTATTTATATTTTAAACATTCAGGGACAGGTGTCTGCGAGGCAATGACATCCGATGAGTTCAAAGCAACTTGTTTCATTTAAAAAAAAAACTTTTTCTGTGTAGGTGCGTTTAGTTGATGCTCACATGTCAGTCCCTGGCTAACCAGCCAATTTGTCTGAGTGAAAAATATGTAAGAACCAGTGAGAGGCAAGCCAACAAGACAAGAATATGAAAATGAGTACTCAGAGAGAGGGTAGTCTGTGGTTCTGTATTCATTCTTCTTTTACATTCTGGTTTAGATTTATAATGCAGCCAGTTTCACTGCAGTGAACCCTTGAAACAGAAGGATCTCTAATAAAGGGACTTAACTTAAGGATTAAAATGTACTGGTTTAACGTTGTTTCTAAGTTTGTTTGACTTTTGCCTGTTAGCTGCTCCAAGTTTCCTTCAGGTTTACTTGTTTAAAAGGTACTACAGTGTTTTCTTTAACGTGTCTGCAGCTATCGCTGACTGTGACTTATGGTTTGTTCTTCCCTCTAACAGACTTGAAGCTGCAATGGACGGACACGATGAAGATGCCATTTTGCTCTATGTCCTGTGTGTGTGTTCCTGGTTTCGTTTCCATCTCATCTACCACCAGACTGACGGACTGGCTGTGATACTTTACGGTGACAGAGAGAAGCTGCTGCGATATTCCTGCAGAGGATGGTGACGGAGTTCTTCAGGAACTGGATTCACAGGCCTGCGTGACCAAGTCCATCAGTGACCTGTGTTTGCAGAGCCTCTGTGGGACTTTCAACACAGTCCTCTGGTGACGCCTGATGGCCAAAAGTATGAAGAGCAGCTTGAATCTACAAAATGAACTGCTTCATTATGACGAGTTCACAATTCTGTCTGATATTGGGCTGCCGTTGCTTTGCTTTTTGGGAGGTGAAAAAAATGTTACGTCTATTTGTTTAATAGATAAATTTGGTCAATAAACGTTGCTTATGCGCCATGGTGTGGTCTTTCTTTGCTTGTGACTTCTTGATGTTGGTAAATACAATACATGAAAAATACATATAATATACATATAATAATGTACAACACATTATGGAGTACGCTTCTGCTGTGAGGTGCTGCCTCCATGAACTCATGCAATTAATCACTGGACAGAAAGACCGCTGTGTGTATAAATAATATGATACTGGGCCAATTTTCTTATACATATGTTTGACCAGGAGGTAGAACTGAAAAGGGAGAATGCTTATGAACTTGTAAAGTAAAAACGTGATGCATTTAAGGTTATCCGTTTGGTTTTTGTTTGAGAAGAGAATTTGTTCCACTGTGTGATGGTCGAGTTTCTTTTCTTGGAGATAATTTCTCCTGCATTAGAGGAAATGTGGAACAAAGAGGCTGGAGAGCCCAGAAACTGCAATGCAAGTTGGTAGAGATGCAGGTGTACGGTCTTCCTGGTGTCACAGACGATCAGCTAAAACTATTAAACAAATTAAATTGCTGCCATTTTTGTACAATAATATTTTAAGATTATTTTACATATAAAATAGATATTTTTTATTATATTAAATTTAAAGCATCAAATTGAAGTCTTTCTAAAGTTATTTAATGATATTAATATTATGAAAGTACATTTTTGTTATGTTATGTTTTCTATATTTTCAGATAACATAAACACAGAAAAATGGTGTTACAGGGAGATTTATAACAATAACTAAATATGCAGTTTTTACAGTTTTCCCAAGCTGTAAAAATTACAAATGAAACAATAAATAAAAATTAGCACCTGCTCCTTTTGTGCTACTTTACACACTCACACACATACACAGACACTGGGTTTTAAAGAAAATACATTAAGAACAGCTATATTAGAATTATATTTCAAATGTGACAAACTTATATATATATATATATATATATATATATATATATATATATATATATATATATATATATATATATATACACATACAGTGGCTTGCAAAAGTATTCGGCCCCCT
This sequence comes from Mchenga conophoros, assembly GCF_057382185.1. Classification (NCBI taxonomy): domain Eukaryota; kingdom Metazoa; phylum Chordata; class Actinopteri; order Cichliformes; family Cichlidae; genus Mchenga; species Mchenga conophoros. Next base: position 84,446,907 of record NC_140528.1, on the reverse strand, counting down.
TGAACCTTTCCACATTTGTCACAAACATGAATTTTATTGGAATTCCATGTGAAAGACCAACACAAACATTTTTTACAAATAAATAACTGAAAAGTGGGGTGATATATTTATTATTTATATACATTTATTTCACTAAAAACATGTAAAATATTGACCTTTATCTTACCTCATAATGGAGATGTCTCTCATGTAGTGCAGCTTGCAGAAAGGGGTCCCATCCCCTCTCCCCAAATGAAATTTCACACAGATTTTTTTTAAAGGGCCAGTGTGAAGTGGCAAACCTTCCTGGCTTTATGAGAATATGAGAAATATGAGAATGAATATGAGCTACAAGCATACTCTGATGGGCAAAGTTAAGTGGCAAACCATCATACCTACTAAAAATTTGTCCTGGAAATTACTCTGTGACAGCAGAAAAGTGCATAAATTACTTACGGAAGGACGTTTTACCAAAGTAGGATGGTTTGTCAGAACACCGGTATTTGCCAGAAACTGGGTCCATGGCCCGGGGGTTGGGGACTGCTGCATTAGACAACTATAGAGCACCTTAGAAGCTAACCTGTTTCTTAATGGGTGTTTGGGCTGTTTGCATTTGGATCAGTGGATCAGTGATCGTGTGCTCAGGAGACACCCAACATCCCCTGCTTCAAAATAATCTCTGCCAACTTTAACAAGACATTAGTTTAAGTGTCACAGAATCGATAAATATATAGTAGTCAGAATAATCAGTCATGTTTTTTTCTGAACTGATGAAAGACAAAAAGCACATTCACTTTACACACAGCTACAAGGTTAAGTTGTGTGGATGTTGGTTATTTAAGGTGTCACGTGACCAGTGGAAGGTAGTTGACTTCTCAGTGGCTCAGAAAAAGGCCTGTTAAGCTTGTGATTTATTAAATATATCCCACCCCCATCTAAGAACAAATCTGAAGAGCAGTTTCAGCAACAGGTTCCCACAACCTCGCTGTCTGAGGGAACGTTACAGGAGGGCATTCCTTCCCGCTGCTATCAGACTCTTTAATTCATCCACTTGGGTCAGGTCCACACATGTGGAACAGAATTAATCACGCCTCACTGCACCCTGTCACTTTTTTACACCATGACATATATTTGTCCACATACTTGTCCTTTTATACTTATATGTTTATTTGTAGCTTTAACAAGATAGGTACAAAATAGGTACATTTTTATCTATTTATCTTAATATTTATCATCAATATCTTTGTTGCTACAGTCATTTTGTATGAGTGCTTGATGTTGGTTGTATATTTGCGCGCGTCTGGTTGTCAGTAGCAATTTTTCATTTTTGATGTACGTAACCAAGATTGTTAACATTTGTAATTGTATTTATAGGTTCAACATTCCCAAAGGCTTAATGACCCGCAGTTAAAGCCATGGGCAGTAGTGAGAAAAAGACAGGTTGTCTTGGGAGCACACTGTAACTGCACAGCTGGCCTTGGTGAGAGCTGCTCACATGTGTCAGCTGTGTTGCTCAGCACATGGCAGCATACCGGTGGAAAAAAAGAAGAGATAGCTGTTACATCTAAGAAGTGCAAGTGGGCCATACTAAGTGAGGAGTTTTCAAAGAAAGTTGAGTATCAGCAAAGCAAGGACATCATTTTTAACAACTCTAAACAAAATAACAAAGAGAAATCTGCAAAAGATCATCCTGGCCTCCCAGCTTTCCCACCTCTGACTGCTGCAAGACCAACTGTATCATAACCTCTGCCAATGCCGCACACAAGTGGGGAAGATCATCGAACCTAAATTAAAATTGCTATGCTAATGCTATTTTTGTTATTAATATAATTCAGTGTTTTATATTGCACCTTACTACTGAAGCAAGTGGCTAGTTTGTAGAGTTCAGTGACAAAGGCAATAAAACTGTTTTTCTGATTTTGATTCTGATCTGTCAATCAGGAATATGAAATGTGGTTAGTGGAAATCATTTGAGATGGATGTGAAGATCAAAAAATAGCGAGCATCTGCCATTCTCTTATTTTGATATTTGTAGGACAAGTAAAGCTTTCCCTTCGAAAGTCAAGTCACAATAAGCAAACAAAAAGTGAGAGTTAATAATGTGTATTTGTTGTTTGAGATCATCAGTCACATC